>NW_008355775.1:6354974-6380169 GCF_000622305.1 Nannospalax galili | reverse complement strand
GAGAGAGAGAGAGAGAGAGAGAGAAGAGAGAAGCTGCCCAGCATTTCATCTCGTGGTTGGACTACAGCTTATGTAGCCCATTCATGTTGGTACACACTGAGTTTGCTTCTGTGCCTATTCCTGTAACCAACCTATTTTCAGAATGGGCTACTAGAATGGTGCTCTTGGCTAGCTGGGCTGATGGTGGTTGAATTTAGGGCCTGAGAGAAAAATATTCTAAGCCCTTTGATTAATTAACAAGTACTTTGTTCTAGCTTAGATTCCCTGGACTCAGCTGTCATTCAACTAGTCATTTATGGAAAGAAGACTCTGCAGGGTCCTCACCTGCCCTAGTCCTGGGTAAACAGGAGGGGCACAGGTGCATCTTATCTAAGTCATATGGGGAAGGGTGGCTCTTTGAAATAAAGCAAAATTGGAAACACAGAAAGTGGAACATTTCTTTAACAGAGGCTGTTTTCCAGGGCTCAGGTAACTTTCAACACTGTCAGCACTAATCTAAGAGCTTTGCATGGTGATCTTCTCTAATTCTCTCACGCACCTCCTTCCTTAGTGTACTACTGTGATTAAGGGAGTGCCCACAAGACAAATTTAGGCAAGGCATTTAACTTCAACTTGCTTTCCAAAAAAAGGGATTAATAATAGTTCTGACCTCATAAGACTGTTTTGAGGGTTAAGCAAGTTGATACACACAGAGCACTTACAAGCTGCTCTGAGGTGTAGCGAGTATTCAGTAAGTGATCCTGGGAGGGGACCTTGGCTAGTCTCAATTTTCATGGGGAGGGTAAATAATCTACCCAAGTAACTAATGATTAAAACTTGCCAAACCACAGGCTTTTCTCCAGTCTGCTGCATTCCTCAACTAGGGGTGGGGGTGGAAGTATTGAGTAAAGTAGAAGTTAGACAAAGCCACAGTAGGATTTCTGAACAAGTTCAGAAATAAAAAGGGGTTAAAAAAAAAAAGTGAATCATGGGGGGGGGTGCTTGTTTGTTTGTTTGTTTGGTTGGTTGGTTGGTTTTTGGCAACAGGGTCTCAGTGCATAGCCTAGACTGCTTTTAAACTCCTGTGTTCAAGCAATTCTCCAGTCCTAAGTACCCCCCCACACACGCACAATATCTGAGACAATAGGACCTAGCCTCAAATCACTTTTTAATTTTTCTCAAACCTTAGGGATTATCTAGGCAGAAAAAAAAAGCATTCTTGCTTCCTTCTAGACAAAATTATAAAACATTTTATATATATTGAGGCAAGGTTTCACTGTGTAGCCCTGGCTGGCCTGAAACTTTCTGTGTAGACCGGCTGGCCCTGAAATCAGAGATTGGCCTGCCTCTGCTTCCTGAGTACTAGGATTAAAGGCATGTGCCATCAAGCCATACTTAGCATAAATACTTTAATTGGCTTTTCTTTGTGAATCTCATCAGGTAACATCTCATAATAAAACAGAATGAGTATTCTGATGGGCTGAGCACAGAAGGTAGCCTTATAGACAGAAAATGGCAGAAGAATGTAGACCAGACAACAAAAAGCAGATTCCTCATTTCAAAGTTACTTTCCTTGAAAGATTAAAGCACAGGGAACTCCTTTATCAGGCTGTCAAACACTGGCCTGTTTGAGGATTAGCTATTCTCTCTTCTGGCCTCTAGGAAGGTCAGATAAACAGCTTCACTTTGGCTTGATGATGTGGAAATTTTTTTTGTTTTTTCTTTTCTATTTTTTTTTTTTTTCTATCTGGCCCCAGTACAAGAGCCTAGTTCAAAGCAATGGCTGCTTGCAATTTTTATCTAATGGTTGTATACTTTTCCTAGAGAAATATCATTTATAGTTTTAAATCTTAAACAAGATTCCCTATATATCTATTTTTCCTGGGGAACAATTCTTAAAAACTCAGTTCAGAACTCTTCTAGTCTTTCTTTGTAGCCTTTCTTATGGCATAAAAATTAATTTGTTATATTAATTGTGAAATCAATTGATCTTAGTTTTTTTGTTCTAATTTACGTGTGTGTGTGTGTGTGTGTGTGTTTAATTTACAGATTGTTTTTACACTAGCATTAGGTTCACAGCAAAACTAGGCAGAGACTAGAGAGTTCCCATATGTGTCCTCAGCTGAACACCACAGCCTCCCCCACCATCAATATCCTGTGCATTTGTTATACTCCCTGGACTAAACTTAGCAAAACATTATCACCCAAAATGTATAGTTTATATTAAGGACATTTACCTGGAGGTCAAGAATTTGTGTGAGTTTTAATAAATGTGATGACATGTATTCACTGTGAATTTGGCATAATGCAAAATAATTTTTAATTAATTTTTTTTTTTTTTTTGTCTTTTTGAGACAGGATCTCCCTGTAGCCCCACCTGGCTGACCTTGAACTCACAAAGATCCTCCTGCCTCTGCCTCCCAAGTGCTGGGACTACAGGCATGTGCCACCACACCTGGCTTAGATCAGAGAATATTTTAACCAGAGATCATATCATTTTCAGAGGATCCCTGAACAAGGGGCTGTGTACTGGCTCCACAGGTTAGGACCTGGGAGGAGACAAGCACAGGACCAAAGTTTGATTATAAGCACTGTTTTCCAGTTTGGATTCTATGGGCACACCAATACAGTTAGTCATTTATGAAACAAAAGAGGAATCTGGTCAGTGTCCAGCCTTGTCCCTGCTAAACAAGAAAGACACCCATGAGTTAATGTAAGTCACAGAAGAAAGAGCCATTTTTTTGCAATAAGCCAATTTGCAGATCACAGATAATACCTCACTCCCCTCTCCTCCCTCCTCCCCTGCCCTCTCCCCTCCCTTCCTCATCCTCTTTCCCTCCTGCCCTCTCCGATATTAGGATTAAAACCTAGGTGGCTCAACTGCTAGGCAAGTGCTCTATCACTGGGCTACATTCCTAGCCCACCCTCCCTCCCTCTCTCCTTCCCTTCCTTCCTAAATATGTTTGGAAAATATTTTCATTTAAGATTAGTGAAATTCAAGGCTTCTTAGCCTCAACCTGTTTTCCAGGCTAAGATAAAATTCAACAGTGTCAGTCTCCCCTTTGTTCAAAATGAACGGTATCATTTGTCATTGAATAACTCAGGGTCATAAATCTGAGTTGGGTGAAATATGGTGTAAGAAACAGTTTCCTGATGACTCCAGCTGATGGTGTTCTTTCGAAATCAATAGAACCCTCTGCTAAGGGAAGGTGGAATAGGTCAGTTGTTTTAGGGTTAGTTATTGTAAAAAGGAATGTTTAGAATAGAAAAGCTAGGGTACAGCTCAGTGGTAATGCACTTGCCTAGTATAGGGTTCAATCCCTAGTGAGAAAAAGGGGGGTGAGGGAGAATATCATTGGTGTACTCATCTTCAAGAAGAAAAGGAACTGTCTCAGAGATCCACATGAAGGACTATTCCTGGATTCTGGGTCATAGGTATGTTAGTCACTTTTCTGTTGCTCTGATAGAAACACTGACCCAAGCAATTTTAGAAGGAAGAGTTTATTTGAGCTTACAGTTCCAAGGGAATTACAGTCCATCATGGCAGGGAGGCATGGTGGCTGGAGGTGGCTGGAGCAGGAGCAGCAGAAGTGAAGCTCTCACATCATCATGTAGGCACAGGAAGCAAGCAAGAGGGTGACTGGAGATCTGGCAAGGCTTAACTCTCTAAGCCCACCCCCAGTGACATGCTTCCTCCAGGATAGCCACACCTTCTAAAACCTCCCAGTACAGCACCACCATGTGGGGACAAAATGTCCAAATACCTGGAGCCTATGGGGGACATTCTCATTCAAACCATCACAATAGGTTTCTGGGGAACAGGCTTCTCTTGGTATCTGGTAGCTTTCTTCAGCACCAAAAAATAATTAAAAATTAAAATATAGAAAGAAGAATAGCTGGATGTGGTGATGCATGCCTTTAATCCCAACACCTGGGAGGCAGAGGCAGAGAGATCTCTTGGTCTACATAGGGAGTTCCAGGCCAGCTGGGGTTACAAAAGCTGTAGTAGAGACTGGAGAGATGGTTCAGTGGTTAAGACCACTGGCTGCTCTTGCAGAGGACCTGAGTTCTACTCCCAGCACCCACATGGCAGCTGATGTCTGTTCCAGGAGAAATAAGGCTCTCTTCTGATCTCTAAGGGTATTGCATGACTCAAGTGCATTCACATACATGCAGGCAATACACTCATACACATATAATAAAAATTAAATAAATAAATAAAGGTTGTAGTAAAATGTAGGAGCTCAGTGCATGAAAAATCCTTTGAAAATGCAATACTGTTTGTTGAGCTCATTGAAGTGAAGTTGTAAAAGTTCTTAGAGATTCTGTCTGCAATTATGGTGATGTTTCAGATAAGGAAGTCATGATCCAAGCATTTTATCTGGCTTCCTTGGTAGCCTACATAGTGTTAGGTCCACAGAGAAATCAGGCCCATGAGAGGACCGCTGCAGTGGATGATGGATCTTCTGCAGTGTTTATCTACTCATTGGAGTTTAATTCTCAATGCTTCTTTGGATCCTGGGGAAAGGTCAACTACATGGGAACCTGGATTTTAAGAAAGATCTGAACAGTGAGCATTTAGTTCTCAGTGATGCCAAGTCAGAAAAGAGGAAGAAGAATTGGAAACATTATTTTGGAGGACTGTGGCTGGAATGCAGCAAAGAAATATGGAAAAGAATTGAAATTTGCTAAGTGTAAGCAATGAATGAAGGATAACAGGTTCCAGTTCAATTTTATATAAGAGAGAGAGAGAGAGAGAGAGAGAGAGAGAGAGAGAGAGACTCCCTGTGGCCTCAGCTGGCCTGGAACTCACAACATAAGTCCAACTGGCCTCAATCTCCATCTCAATCTCACAGATATCCACCTGCCTCTGCTGAGTACTAGGATTAAGGTATGCGCCTCTATGCCCAGCTCCAGTCTAATTTATGGATAGGCATTGACTTTGGAGATATTTTTCATATTCATTAGTCATTTATAATTAACAAAGTTTGATATAGCTCAAAAACTACAACTAGGGCCAGATCCAGATAGCATGCAACAGTGCCCAAGAGCTATGAAATAGCCACCCCTTCTGATCAAAGAATATTCTAAGAGATTATTCTTTTTTTTTTCTTTAAAGTCTGGCAATTTGTTTACTATATCCCAGATATAAACTTCAGAGATTTTCATAATTAAACAGTGACCTGAGCTGGTCATGGCAACACTAACAGTCCTAGCACTCAGGAGACAGAGGGTAAGAGCATCATGAATTCACTGGCAACCTACACTATATAACAAAACCCTGTCACACCAAAAAAAGGAAGAAACACACGCATCAAGTATAAAGATCAGAGATTTATTTATCTATATTGCTTAAACTAAAATCAATATGATTTCATGCATCTAGGAAAAAAAGAGGGTTTTTGTTTTTTTTAAATCTTTGTGGTGAGTGGGGTGTACACATGTCATGACATGCTTATGGTCAGAGGACAACCTCTGGTGTTAGTCCTAGCCTTCCTCGTTTGAAACAGGGTCTCTGGTTGTTTGCCACTGGCCTGTAAGCTTCTAGAGATTCTTCTCTGCCTCCAGTCTAACTGTAGGGGTGCTGGGATTACAGACACATACAATGGCATCCTGCTTTATGTGGGTTCTTAGAATCCAAGCTTAGATCCTCACATTTGCACAGCAAGCACTTTACCCACTGAGTCATCTTCCCAGCCCAGAAAAGAGGTATTTCCTAGTTAGAGGGAAGAGTTTCAAAGCAGCTTTATGATGAATCATTCCATTTAGAAGTCTGGGTTGTCTTTGTTCATTTTTCTGTAATCCACACTCACTAAGCAAAATTTGTATTGACCACTGGACCCAGTTTGTTTCAGGATTTCAACTGGCATCTGAATTGAGGCATGCCCTGGATTGATGACACACTGTGTAGCTCTAGTACCTTCCACTCCCTTAAGAGCAAAGGAAGGCTCAAACTTGGAGGTGTTTATTTTAGTTTTTTGAAACAAGGTCTCACTTTGTAACCTGGGCTAACATAGAACTCACTTTATGACTCAGGTTGGCTTTCTCTTACCTCAGCCTCCTGACTGAGTGCTGGGATGCTTCCCCGTCTGAATGAAGAGCTGATGAGGCCTGGCCTCTGGTCTGAAAAGAGGAGAACCAATCTGACAGACCCAAGACTAAGCAGTTTCTGCCAGAAAGATGACTCTTGATTCTAAAATAGGATGATTCTCATTAGATTAGTCCTGATCACTTGCATAGGTACCACAAAAGAAATTTACTGTGATTGGCTTTTTAAAAAAATTCAACCTTTTTGCAAGAAGTGTCTATAGGGAATCAGACTTCATCATCCCCTCCAACCCCTTATCCCCATCTCATATACCTAGATCTTTGTCCACTAAGCTTCATCCCCAGCCCAGAGAACAGACATTTTATAATTTAGAAATTAATTTTTCTGGTGAACATACAAAGAAATGGGTTTTGTTGTAATATTTTCATATATATCATTATAATAATACTTCATTTTTTCTCTCCCACAAACACATACCTGAGAGCAGGCTAAAAGCCCTAGAAGCTAGGAAGCCATCAAGAGCTAGCCACCAGACCTTATCTGTAGTACTTTTAGTTTTCAGTAAGGTGCTGTCTTCATAAATTCCCAACAATATCCTGGGCCTGCCAGAATGTGACCTCCCTTTCTCTCCTCTAAGGCTGACAGTTCTGTAAGCCAGTAGTTCAGCCTTTCCCTGAGGAGATGTAAATAAATATCTGTTCATCTAAGATGAAGGACCAACAGACAAAAAAGATTCTGGTCAAGTCCATCTTGGTGGAGCCACTAGTTTATTGGGGTACTTACAGGAGCATGGGTGACTCAAAGCCATCTGTATCACTGCAGAACCTCACCCCCAGTCTATTGTTTTCCTCCTGTGTAATATTGAAGAGGGGCCTCCTCATATCAGTCTTGTGAGCTAGTCCCCTCCTTCTATGAGGGAATGTTTATAGGGCAAATCTCTCACGTGCTGGTGATCACAGTTGCTCCCATTCAACGTGACTGTGGTCATTTTCAGCCCAGAGGCCAGCAAGATACCCAAAAGAGCTTTGCTGACAGTGGCTTCATAAGTAAAAGTGTTAGGTAGTTTGCCTGGAGGCCTAGAACTCATTACATAGATCAAGACTGGCCTTGAACTCAGAGATCAGCCTGCCTCTGCCTCCTGAGTGCTGGGATTAAAGGTGTGCACCACCACGCCTCACTATCTTTGCATCTTTAATGCTCTTTTTCTCAAATATGATGATGTTTTTGTTTTTGCTTTTTTATTTTATTTTGTTTATTTTGAGACAGGGTTGGCCTGGAACTTTCTATGTAAACCAGGCTGGCCTGGAAGTTGCAAAGATCCCTGTCTCTACCTCTGCAGCAGTGCTAGGATTAAAGGCATAGGCCACCATACCCAATTGATTTGTTTGTTCCTTTGTTTGGGACAGGGTCTCTCTGTAGCCACAGCTGGCCTGGAACTCACTTTGTAGACCAGACTGGCCTAGATCTCACAGATGCCACCTGCCTCGGCCTCCAGAGAATGGCATTAATGGAGTGTACCACCTGCCAGGCTTGATTTTGCTGTTTGAGACAAGGCCTTGCTATGTATGCATGACTGACCCTGGTACTCACTACGTAGTTCAAGCTATCCTCAAACTTGTGGTAATCTTCCTGCCTCAACTTGCTGAGTATTGGAATTATAAGCATATGCCACACACCCGGCTTCAAACTATTGATTTTTAAAATGTCTTGAACTGAAGTTTTCTGTTTAACCTTTAAGATTCAAATATGAAGTAAAGAATTCAGAAAAACATGAGGCGTGGTGACACACACCTTTAATCCAGCACTTGGGAAGTAGAGGCAGGCAGATCTCTGTGAGTTCAAGGCCAGCCTGGTCTATATAGGGAGTTGCAGGCCAGCTGGGGCTACAGAGAGACCCTGTTTCAAAAAGACCCCCCCCCAAAAAAAATTACTTAAAAAAAAAGAATTAAGGAAAAATATAACATTTGAGTGAAGGTTTACGTGAAGGTACATGTCTTCAGGAAGTTGAGAGTTGTAGTCACTATCACTTGCAACCTTGGTTCCATCCCAATATTAAAACACAAAATTAATCACAAAGACAGGTCTGCATGAAATCTAAACAAATTCAACTACTAAACTTAAACCAGTGAGAATCAAAGTGATAAAAATCAGACAACTTTTTCAGAAATAAAACAGAAAGAAAGAAGATTCTCTGGTATCATGTCATGAAAGTTTAATTCAAAATGCTTTTCTTTTTTTCCTTCTTTCCTTCCTTTTTTTTGTGTTGGGACAACTTTATTCATAAGAAGTTCTTACACAAAAAGATCCTCAGACATAACCCATCCTTTAATTAAGAAACAAATTCAAAGTAGAATATTCAGTCCCCCATCCCCCCAGAATAAAAAGCAGTGCTGAGACCGGCACCCAGATTTGGTTTTTATCCTGATCATTTACAGAGGGTTTCCCAAAGACTTGCGTCATTAGAGTTGTGAATAATAGTTCATTCGCTCTGGAGAAGTGTCTACTCTTTCCTCCTCTCCTTGCCTTCATGCTCATGTTCCTTGGGGCAGCTGCTATCTGAGGGTCTTTTAGAACCACCATGCTGTTTGACTTCTTCCAAAGACTTGTCCAAACCAAAAGGATCTTCCTCAAACTGGACTGGTCCTTCTCTGCCTGTCTATGGTCTGAACGAGAAAACTCCTTATCAGAATCAAATCTGTTGGTCTTTATTCTGGCTTCCAGGTCATCACCATACATGTCCTTGTCCAGGTTTTCACTGGGCCTATAAATACTGTGGGCCATATCTTTGCCACCTCTCCAAGCTTGATCATAAACACTGTAAATTTCATCTTCTCCACCAGCAAATCCACTGTCCATACCCTTGGATTGGTTGAAGAGCCTTTGGTCATACTGGACTATGATCATTGGAAGTTCAAGGATTGGGCACACCAAGAGCAGTAACTTCACTGGTACTGGGATTTTAATTTCTCTGCAGTTTTGACCTCTTATTGGGAGCTGCCCTGCAAAGACTACAGTCCTGCTGTCTCTCTTTTCGCCTATCGTGCTGGATTTCATCCCTTTCCCATGACTCACTAAGTTTCTCTTTATGCTTCTCCTTTTGTTTTTGAGCCATCTTTCTCTCTACTTGGGCTCACATTTCCACAGCTTCACAAGCCTTCTGATCAGCAATGTAGAGAGCATCAGCCAGTTTGTCGAAGTTTTCATTTATGTGTACTGTCTGAAGTCTTCGGCCAGCAGCTAGCCATTTATCTAATGGAATTGTGCAAACCTTTGTGTTCTTCCAGTTGGAAACACAAGGAGGAATCCTCCACTCCCATTGTTCCTTTATGACCATCTTCCAACTAGGAGAATGTATTAGAGGTGCAGGAGGAGAAGGTGGTCCCCAGGGAATTTTCTTATTAATCTTGAGCCTTGGAGGTTTCATTGGCTCTTTTTGCATTTCTACCATTCAAATAACCCTTTGTTTGGCTCCAGAGTTGAATGCCACTCCTTGCTATGAGGGTGTATATCAGATGTACTGAGCAGGGGCCAACTTGTCAGCTGCTCTACAGAGACCCTCAGAGATATAATTTTCTCTTTCTTTTCTGTTATCTCTTTTTTTATATATCTGAAATGATTTTATTTCCAAATAAGGTCACATTCTGAAGTCTGGGGGTCAGGACTTTAGCAATTCTTGTTAGGGGACACAATGCAACTCATTAAAGATGGTGGGGCATCAGGGTCAACAAGATGGTTCAGTACATAAAAGCACTTGTACAAGCAACTCAGGAGACCTGAATTCAATCTCGGAACCCACATAAATGTGGGAGAAGAGAATTACTCTACAAATTGTCCTCCAACCACCACACATGGACTGTGGCATGTGAGTCCACACATAAACACACACACACACACACACACACACACACACACACACACACTGTAACAACATACATAATAATAATAATGTAATAATAATATTAAAGGTGGTGGGCAGAGGGAAAGACCTGCCAAGGCCCTATGTGCTTTTTGGCATCCATGGTGTCAGGGCCACAGCATATCTAAGGATAACTGAACTGTCCTGTAGTCTCCCTTCTTGACTTATTTTGCTGTTCCAATCTTTTGTCATGACAGTTTATCAAAACTATGGGGACATTCACCTTGGTCAGAGAGCAAACCACAGCACTGACATTTTTCTGGCTATGTTTCTGAGATTCTCCTGGATACATCCCTAAGGATGGAACAGAGATATTTCTCTGGACACTGTTGCTCTCAGTAGACCCTACTGAAACAAAATTTTAAAATAACTTGCCCTTCACTCCTTCATGTCCTAGGGAATTGTGCATGTAGTTTAAAGTCTCAGAATTTTTTTGGGGGGGGGTGTCTTTTCTGAGACAGGATCTCCCTGTAGCCCCAGATGGCCTGGAACTTGCTTTGTAGACCAGGTTGTACTTGAACTCACAGACATCTGCCTGCCTCTGCCTCCCAGGTGCTGGGATTAACAGTGTGTCACCACACCCTGTATGTATTTATTTTTTAGTGAGGCTTGGTTTAATAATTTATTCTGCCAGGTGTGGTGACTCATACCTTTGATCCCAGCACTTGGGAGGCAGAGGCAGGCAGATCTCAGTGAGTTCGAGGCCAGCCTAGTCTACAAAGCAAGTTACTGGGGCTACAGGGAGACCCTGTCTCAAAAAGACCAAAAAAAGAAAAAAAAGAAAGAAAAAACATAAACACAAAATTAAAGTAAAACACCTTGATAGTCTCTTTCAAGGTACAAAGCAAGCTCTGCATCTCAATGAGCCTCTGCCCTTGTTTTTAAGGCCAGCTCACATCCTGAAGCTACGGTCATTTGCTTCTTTGAATCCAGATCAACTTCATAAGCAATTTAAAAAAATTTTTTATTATTGTGTATTTCAAACAGAAAATTTTTATAACTCCTTTCCCCTTCCCCTTTGACACCCTCCCATAGCCCCCCACCCCCACTGGAGTTCATATATTAAGTCATTTGAATTAAGGGCTATCATGTAAAGTTAGTGTCCCTCAGTGCAAGTTCACCTACCAGGATTTTGTCAGCCTATCTAGAGTCTCTCCCTTCAAGAAGATCAGCTCTTCCTCACCCAGCAGTAATCAGCTGCCAATCATTCTTTGAATAACATTGGGGCCTGCTGTTCATTTCCACAGTTCTATGCTGGGTTTTTGTCTGCCTGAGTTTGCATGGGTCTTGTGCATGCTAACAACATTGCTGTAGGCTTATATGAGAAGGGTCCCAGGCACCTGTAGGATCATTTTCATATGGTCGTGCACCTCCTCCCTGGCTCTTACAATCTTTCACCCCCTCTTCCACAATGGTCCCTGAGCCCTGAGTGGGTGGACCTCAATATAGGAGTCCTATCCAAGGACCCACACTCTGCAGACTCTTATTCTCTACATTTTGGCGATTTGTGACCTTTTGCTTTCCTGGTCCTCTGTTACATGAGGGAGCTTCATTGATGAGAACTGAAAGATGCGTTAGTGTTCTCTTCGTCCCTTGTTCTATGTTCCATGAGTCTTAGGTGTAGAGGTTGCATCCTAGATGTGCCACTTAGGTTTGGGCAAGTCACAGAGAATCTTTCTGTGTGACCAGTTGTGGAACTCTGTAATAATCTCTGTCTCTTGAAAAAGAAGCCTCTTTGATGGGTGGTGACTGGGATACTTGTCTGTAAATTTAAGGATCCATAGTTTGCACATAGTAAGAAATTACATTTTGTTTAAGGATATGAGAACCTTGGGTTTTCTCTAAGATCTATGACCTCTCCAGCTATGTGTACTTGGCTAGGTTTACAGTACCACACGAGTGTCTTCCCAATGAGTGGGCTTTAAGTCCAATTAGGTAGCTGTTGATTACCCCCAAGATAAAAGTGCCATTGCACCAATGTCATTTGCTGTGCTGGTCATTGATGTGGTTTTTAAACCTTGAAGCTAGGGTTGGATCACTGACTGATGTTCTCCCTTACTAGCTTACATAGTGCTCTCCAAAGCTGTGAGAGCTGCCTTCAGGGGAGGTGGCTTCCAAGTCAGTTCCAGCTCCATTGCTTCAAATCTTGTGTCTGAAGTATGGCCTGTCTTCAGCAATAGGGTCTTACCATCAAGTTCTGGGAGGCAATCAAAGACTGTGGCAATAGCTTGTGTAATTTTGTGAGTCTCTTGGACTACCCTGGCCAACAGCTCAAAAGAAGGTTCCCCCTGTCTGGCACTGTTTCTTGTTATGTAGTCTTTAGCTATACACATGGACTCATGTAGAGAGATTGTATGTTAAATTTTTCAGTAAGTTTTTGTACTAATACCATTCCCTCTGGTTTTTCATACTAACTAGGCACTATTTATGTCTCCTCTTTCTCTCCCTGTCTTATCTTCCCTCCCTGCCCTCCCCATTTAAAGTGTCCCCCTTTTCCCATTTCTCCCTTAATAATACCAGTCTCCTATGGTCCCACCTCTCTTGAGCTCCCTCTTTCCCTTTATCTCCAAGATTCCTTGTATAAGCCTCCCTCCCCTCTTCCATTTGACTATTCCATTTTACACATTTCTCCCTTAGTAGCACCTGTCTCCTACTACTCTCTCTCTCAGGTTCCTTTAACTCCCTGGATCCCTCCCATTTTCCTGGTTCCTGCAGTTACATCAGGATATGTATTCACTTAAAAGGATTTGGTGCTAGCATCCACAAATGAGGACTGTTAACTCTTTACTTGCTTCTTTTCATCGGCTCTTTGCATGCAGGTCCTCTGCATCATAACCTCCTTTGGAACCAGGTCAGTATACTTGCTATAAATAACCTTGTCTTTTGCCTGTCCTTGTTGAGTATTGCATCATATTTAATTTTCCCTTCAGGATCCACCTGAATGGCCAGTGCATTAGACATTTTTCTCTTTGGCCCCACATCCAGTGGATACTGGACCACATGGATTTCTGGAAAAGCACCTCCATCTCCAAAATCCTCTAACAAGTGAGGTGTCCATCCTTTCCAGTACCCGTGTCGGGGAGGTTCTCCTTGAGACCAGTGAGGTCTACCGTGATCTCTGAGATACCGCTTTTTCCTCAGCTTTAAGTTGGTCCTGAGAGAGGTGAGTAGGCGCAGGTATAAAGTCGGTAAGCACCATCTTCTGCTTCTTCCAACGCAAGCCACAACTTCACAGGACAGAGCTTTCCCAGAGAGAAGGAACAGAAAGGAAGGAGCACTCACTGTGCAGGCATCAGAGCCAAAAGGCCCTGGGGATCTGTAGTTTTTTTTTAAATTAGATTCTAGCTGGCATGGGGGGAAGAGGGGACCAAGCTAGAAGATACAACAGCAACTGGTTGAACAGAGGAAACTCCTCACATTTATAGACTTTACAGGGGGGAGGTCTCAGATTATCAGATTAGTGATGGTACATATAGGAATAGACTGGTGTGATGGCACACGCGTTTAATCCCAGCACTTTGGAGGCAGAGGCAGGGGAATCTTTGTGAGTTCAAGGCCAGCCTGGTCTACTAGAGAAAAAAACAAACAAACAGAATAGAGATTCCTGATACTAAGAAGGAAAAAAAAGTTTTAAAAGGTTTGTCAAGATCAGTACCACAGCTCAGTGGTAGAGTGATTGCCTAGCATGTAAAAGGTCCTGAGCTCCAGCCTCAGAACCAAGAAAGAAAAGTGATTCCCTCTAGAAGGATTACTTGAGTTCAGAACTTTTCTTAAGACCAATCTAGACAAGATAACAAGATCTTGTGGGGGGGAGGTATCATGGGGTACATGCTAAAGCAGGAGGGTCTTACGTTTAAGGCCAGCCAGGACTATGCAGCAAGACCCTGCCTCCAAAACTAAATTAAAAATTCTTTCTGTGCTGAGGCTCTGGAATGTGCACTGGGCACAGTACCCAAGTGAAAATGTAGAACCATTCTCTGTTGCCTTCCTTCTGAGAACAGAAAAAAAAAAAAGAAAATTCTAACAGTTATTAGAATTTAACTAATCATTGTGTTGAAGAAAACTTTTGTTTGGCTAAACCTAAAGTTATATCTTTTCTTTTTTTTCTTTTTTTTTAAGACAAAGTCTCACTATGTTGCCCTAACTAGCCAGGAGCTTATTATATAAATCAGACTGGCCTCAAACTCACAGAAATATACCTGCCTCTGCCTCCTGAGCCCTAGGATTAAAGGCCTGTGCCACCATACCTGGCAAAGGTATAGCCCAGACTGGACTGGGATTTTTGATGATCCTGCCTCTGCCTTTTCACCATATCCTTCCAGCATGCACCACAACTGGCTTTAAAAATATATTTTATTTATTTTTATTGTGTGTATGATGTGTGTGAGTGTGGGTATGGGAATGCCATGGCATTTGTTTGGAGGCCAATTTGCAGGAGATATTTCTCTCCTTCCATCGAGCTGAGGCAGTCTCTCTTGTGCTCTCTGCTAGGCTGCATACCCCAGTCTAGTTAGCTGGAGAGCTGCTGGATGAGTCTCCTGTCTCCTATCTGGTGGTAGGAGTACTAAGATACAGATGCACACCACCACATCTGGATGTAGTGCCATTTCAAAGTCCTATATTGTTTTTTAAATTAATTCAGTTATTTATTTTCGCAGTTCTGGGAATCAGAGGGCTTTACACATGCTAGGCAAATGCTATACCACTGTAAGAAGCATTAAATATCAGTCTTTTTTGTAAAACGCTGTAAAACTTTTGTTTAGGACAAGAAATTCAAATCTTTTTTGGTCTTTTTGAGACAGAGTCTCCCTGTAGCCCCAGCTGGCCTGGAACTCACTATGTAGACCAGGCTGGCCTTGAACTCAGAGAGATCCATCTGCCTCTGCCTCCCAAGTACAGGGGTTAAAGGCATGTGCCACAATACCCAGCTTTCAAATCTCTCTCTCTCTCTCTCTCATTTTTTTAAATAAAAAAGCTCTTTTTCATTTCAGGAACCTGATGAGCCTCTTCCCCTTTTGACTAGCCCCTTCCTCATTCTCCTTCATTGCCTTTGTGCCAATTCTTTTAAAACTATCCAACCATGAAAGATTTTCCCAGCCAGTGGGAAAAAGACATAGTACTCTTGCATTAGGAAAAAACCTATCAAATGTCCCCAGATCCCAGGTGTGCTTGCTTGATCCAAATGATAGAATGCACCCTTTTGCAAAAGTAAACATTGCCTTGCCCGGTTCCTTTGGCTTTGTCTGTGTGTTCTTTGTGTGGTATTGGTGGGATCCTGGGACCTCAGATTTTATTTCTAACCCCACTCAGCAGAGCTATACCTCCAATCCCTAAGGCTGTAACTTCAACAGGATTTTTTTTAACTGGCTAGTCACATGAAAGACATAATGTTCTATTTAGTAAATCATATTTTCCAAAAAAGTGCTAATAAGGGAAAATATATCTAGAGCAGTGTGAGTTAAAGTGAGTTGAGAGGCGCTAGGGAGATGTCTCAGCAGGTAAAGCACTTGCTACACAAGTATGAGGATCTGTAATTCCAGCACTTAGGAGGCAGAGACAGAGGAGACCCAAGCAAGTTGGCTAGGTAGACTAATCAAGTCAGCAAGCTCTAGGTTCAAGTGAGAGACTCTGCCTAAAAGTATGGAATGGAGAACAATCAAGGAAGACACCCAATATCAACCTCTGGCCTCTGCACATATGCACATACACATTGACATACACGTACATGTGAACACACATACACATATGTGCACACACACTGTACAAAAATAAATAAATAAAGTGAATACTGATACATATCATTTTTCAAAACTTTGCCCCTCAAAAGAGTCCCAGGGTCAAATAGGATTGGATTGTTGTTGTTGTTGTTTTGAGGCAGGGTCTCCATGCAGCCCTAGCTGCAGCTTAGAAGTCACTACATAGACCAGGCTGGCCTTGATCTCACAGAGATCCTTCTGTGTCTGCCTCTCTGGAAAATATAGTGAGTACGTTCCAGGCCAGTTGGGGCTACTGGGAGACCCTGTCTCTAAAACAAAAAGCTAGAAAATAGGGGCTGGGAGTGTGGCTCAGTTGGTAGAGTGTTTGCCTAGCATACATGAGGCCCTGGGTTCAGGCAACATGCACAAAACATCTAGACAGTGTCTAGTTCCCAGTGAACCAATCAATTGTTATGTACAGCTCTTTGTTACTGTTGTTAAACACACCATCAAATAAAATGAAGCCGGAAGAAAGAGGCAGAATAATATTTGGAAAGCTTTCCATGTAGAAGAGGAAATAGAAAGACTCCTATGAATATGTCCAAACAGCTGAAAGAAAACAGTGGGGTTCAGGACACACTAACCTCAAAGCGCGGCACCATGGCATCTGGAAAACAGCAGAAGCAGGAAGGCCTCCAGACCTTCTCACCACCCTTAGCCTCTGCAGCAGGTCATAAAACCTTCATTCCAGAGGTGCCCTCCCTATCCTGGCAGGAAAGGAACGTGTTTATGCTCAAAGACACAGAGACGCCAAGAAGAATCTGAACAAACAGGCTTGCTGAGCTTGTCCTGCTTTATTGCTATGAGCTCATGCTCCCTTTGTCCAACCATACTTCTGCACACCCATGCACTCTTCAACAAACCCAAGCAGAGAGCACACAGGCTTCGCTATTTCATTGGGTCTTCATGTCAGAAGGTTCTCATGTCTCATAAAACTAGTAGTAAGAAATTCGTATGTTTTTCTTTCATTAATCTTTCTTTTATTATAGGTACCTCAGCCATGAATCTTGTCATGGGTAGGGAAAAATACTGCCTTTTCTTCCCTACAGAACTAATGGACAGACATGGTTAAAATGTATCCCAGGCCATAAGAAAGAGAGATTTAGAATGATAAGTAGGCAGAAAGTGGAAAAGATGCCAAATGATACACAGAGCTCCTGGATCATGGGCCTCCCTTAAATGATTAGAAAGTTGCGTGGTATAAGGTTGTAAATTAGGATCTTGAAACTGTGGAAGATCCTTCTCACATCCAAGTTTTTATTATTCTAGTTTCACGAGGCATCTCCTCTCTACACATACCAAATTTCAGGGGCTTAGTGTTAGCACAAGGGAACAAATAGAAGACTTATTAAGTCAACCCAACCTTTTGTTCATATTCAAAACATTCCACTCTTTCCTTCCACCCACATTACATGCTCAACGGCCACTCATTATAGATGTCCCACTTCATTTCCCAACTTTCTCTAACATTGTACTGTGTTCCCAAGATACCTTCTCCTAACTTTGCCACCTATTCAGGCATACAGTGGGGATTTCTTGTTTTGTTTTAATTAGTTGTTGTTGTTTCTTGATACAGGGTCTTAGCTCAGGCTGACCTTGAACTCAGGATCTACTTGCCTCAGTTTCCTGAGTGCTGGGATTACAGGTGTGTGTGTGTCACCATGTCCAGCAAATACAGTGTCTGAAGCCCACTTCTATTACTTTTAGACAAAAAAAAAGGCGTGCACCACTAAGTCCCAGCTTTTTTGTTTGTTTGTTTGTTTGTTTGTTTGGTGTTTTTGGTTTATTTATTTATTTATTTATTTATTTATTTATTTATTTATTTTGGTCTTTTCTAAGAAAGGGTCTCCCTGTAGCCCCAGCTAGCCTGGAACTTGCTATGTAGATCAGGCTGGCCTTGAACTCACAGAGATCTGCCTGCCTCTGCCTGCCGAGCACTGGGCTCAAAGGCACAGGCCACCATGCCCAGCATCCTATACTACCTTTTAATTAAAGTCACCAAGAAAATAAAGTCACATTAAAATAGAATAAAATACTAAACACCCATCTGAGAAACATGAATGATATGACTACAATGTGTGTGATTATGAAGATCTGAAAAAGAGCCAGGACTAGTGGAGCAGGCCTATAATCCCAGCTACTCTGGAGGTCAAGGCAGAAGAATCAGAAGACTGGGAAACTTAGAAAACCCCTATGTCACAATAAAAAGTAAAAGGAAAGGCTGGAGCTATTTCTCAAATGGTACGGTGCTTGCCTAGCATGCATAAAGCCCTGGGTTGGATCCTCAGAACTGCATAAACGAATTGGGTGTGGTGACACATGCCTGTAATTCCAGCACTTGGGAGACAGAGGCAGGAGGATCAGATGCTTGTTATGCTCAGCTACACATCAAGTTGGAGACTAGCCTGGGCTACACGAGACCTTGTCTAAAAGAGAGAGAAAAAGGCTAGGGATGTAGAGCTCAATGATGGGTGACACCCCACATTTGCCTAGTATGAGGACCTACATTCCACAATAGAAATTTCAAAAAATTTAACAAGATTTGAACATGTGAATGTGTCCCCTAATTACCTTCAGCTTTCAACTTGACACAACCCAGAGTTATCTGAGGGCGTCTCAATTGGGAGACTGCCTCAGTCAAATTGGCATGTCCATGGTCATTTTCTTTATTGCTAATTGATATAGGAGGGCCCAGCCCAGTATGAGAAATATTCTCTCTAAGCAGGGGGTCCTGGGCTGCATAATTGAACAGAAGCTAGGGCACAAGACAGTAGGTAGCATTGCTCCATGGTTTCTGCTTCAAGCTCCTGCCTTGAGTTCCTACCTTAGTTGCCCTCAATGACAGACTGTAACCTGAAAATGAAATAAACCCTTTTTCTCCCCAAGTTGCCTTCAGTCATGGTGTTTATCACAGCAACAGAAATCAAAATAAAACAGAAATTGGTACCTGGAGTCGGATATTTATCACAGCATTGCAAAGCAAACTAGGAGAAACATGCAAAGAACCATTCATCCAACTCTATACTATTATGACTAAGCTGTATCTTTCTGAGTTTAAAGTAGTTTACTTTTGCTTATTTACTTGTGGTGCTAGGGATCAGGTCCAGGTCCTCAAACAAGCTAAGCAGGTGTTCTACCTCTGAGCCACATCCCTAGTCCTAAAGTAGTTCATTTTAGAAGTGTAAACTATTCAGGATGACTTTATGCACAGATAGATGACTGTGCCATATATCTACTCTTTCTCCCCATCCCACACCTAGATCTTCAAACTCTTAATCATCATACCTCTTCTACCATAGCCTGTACCAATGCACCAGCCTTCATTCAGTCTTTAAACTGCTAAAGCATATCATCAAAAGTTATAATATTTGGTTGTGAGCCTTTAACAGCTACACCAGCTCTCCAGCCACAAAAGTTAAAATATTTGAAAAAATGTCTTTAACTTAGAAATGTCAATGATCTCAAAGCTTAAACGGGACCTGATAGCATAGGTTTATAATCCCAGTTCTTGGTAGACTGAAGCAGGAGGATCAAGAGCTCAGGGTCAGCCTAAGCTATTTAGTGAGTTCCAGCCCTATCTGGGCTATGAACACTGCCCCCAAAAGATAAATAAACAAACAAATAAATAGCTGTGATTGTAACTCAGTGATAGAATGCTTGCCTAGAATATACGAGGCCCTAGGTTCAACCCCAACACCAAAGAAAAAAAGAAAAAGTCAGTAGTTCTGTTTTTTAAATTTATTCTTGTAAGTATCCTGAGATAGTCTCACTGTGTAGCCCAGGTCTCCAACTTACTATCTAGTCCAAGAATTTTCAAATTTGAGAGTATCATCCCTGAGACTAGAGATACAGCTCAATGACAGAGAACTTGCCTAGACTGTAAAAAGCTCTGATTTTAGCTGGGTGTGATGGTGAACTCCTTTTCAGTCCTAGCACTCAGAAGGCAGGCAGGCAGGCAGGCAGATCTCTGTGAGTCAGAGGCCAACCTGGACTACCAGGCCACCAAAGGCTACATAGTGAGACCCTGTCTCAAAAAAAAAAAAAAGAAAGAAAAGGAAAGAGGCCTAGGTTTGATGCCTAGCACCACAATATGGATGGATGGATGGATGGATGGATGGATGGATGGATGATAGATGATGATAGATGATAGATAGATAGATGATAGCTAGCTAGATGATGATAGATAGATAGATGATAGATGATAGATAGATAGATAAATAGATAGATAGGGAGATAGAGAGATAGATAGATAGGGAGATAGAGAGATAGAGAGATAGATAGGAATCATCCCAGCCAAGTGTGGCAAAACACTCCTGTAATCTCAGCAACTGAGAAGTAGAGGCAGGAAGAGTCCATTAATTCAGAGTCATCCCGGGCTTCATATGGAGGCTTTGTCTTGGAAAACAAAAAAAAATCTTCCCAGAAACTTGTTAAAAACTGATTTCTGCACAATGAAATGACTCAGCAGGTAAAGCACTTGCTTTGCAAGCCTGGTGACCTGAGTTCAATCACCAGAATCCACATAAAGGTGGAAGGAGAAAACTGATTCCACAAAGTTGTCCCCTAACTTCCATGGGCATGCAATGGATAGTACATAAATCCATACATTTCACATGCATATACAATACTAGTAGATAAATAAAAGTTTTAAAATATATATAGAGAGAAATTTTTTCGCCAGAGAGTTTTTTTCATTTGAATGTGACCTAGGAATTATATTAAGTAAGCTCTCCAGAGACTTATGATATACAGCTTCTGTTCTGAGTTTCTACTGCTGCATAACAAATTACCCAAATTTAGCAACTTAAAAGAACACACATTTATGAGCTTGCAGAGTTCCTGAGGCTCAGGAATTTTGGAGCAGCTCAGTGGGATAGTTCTGCCTCAGTGTCTCTCATAAAGCTGTGGTTAGGCTGTTCTCAAAGAAGCTACCTACCAAGTTTACATTCATACCTGATACTCAGAGACTTCAGTTTGTACCACATAAGCTTCTTCATAGGATCACTCACAATAGGCAACATCCTCTAGGGTAAGTAACCACAGACAGAAGTGGAAATGACAGAAACTGAGAGAGAGGTATAGAAATAGAACAGAGATAGAGAGAGAGATGGATAGACAGAGGTAGAAACAGAAGTAGAGACAGAGACAGAGATGGAGATAGGAAATGAGAAATGGGAGATGAGAGACCAAAGAAAGAAGACCCAAGATCAAAGTCCCAGTCTTCAACAACCTAACAATGGAAGAGACATATTACTATCTTGGAGCAGGTATATTTCATTAGTTATAGAGCCCAACCCTTAAACAGTTTAAAAGAACACAGGAAAGGAGTGTGTGTAAATGAAGGAGTCATTAGATAGATAGCTTGGAAGCTGGCCACCACATCACATTTTGATAAATTGTGGCAAAAACCTGATCACAGCCAACAACTCACACAAAGAACTGCTCACTCCTCCAAATTAGGGTAGACAGATGATCTAGCAAGGGTCCTGAGACAGGGAAGAGAACGGTTCAGAAAGGATATGCTAAGCCAAAGAGGTGGCTCAGTAGGTAGAAGCACTTGACACCAGGCCTAATGTCCTGAGTTCAATCCCCCAGAACCCACATGATAGAAGGAGAGAACCACTCCCTCAAGTTCTGACTTCCACACACGTGCCATGGAAAGTATGCATGCAGGCTCAAAAAACAGAATTGTAATTTAAGGGGCTAGAGAGATGGCTCAGCAGTTAAGCACACTTAATGCTCTCGCAAAGGACCTGGGTTTGGTTTCTAGCATCCACATTAGTTATCTCACAACTGCCTGTAACTCCAGTTCCAGGGAATCCAATGCCCTGTTTTTGCCTCTGTGTGCACCAGCAAGCACATGGTGCACATACATATACTCAGGCACACACCACATACATGTAAAATAAATAAATCATTTAAAATTTATTTTTAAAAAGAAAGGCTATGTTGAGTAAACTCTTCCTTGATTTATACTTTTCTCTGGACACAGGTCCTGAATTGAATTGATATCCTTGGCAGGTAATAATAAAAACATTAAATGTGTTACATAATAGGTTGGATAGTTTTCAGTATCAACAGTGGAACTAGTTCTATGAATAGTTATTCATCAGGGAATTAGGAAAACTCAGCCTATATAGTATAGTTTCTTACTTTGCAGGCCAGAATGCATATGGATACACAATGGCCTTTTGTGGCAGCATGATGGAATACAGATGTGGATGGTGCCAGCATCAGGGCATTGTTTCTGGGAGGATAATGGCTCTCCCTAGGGTCAAGCCATCAGAAACTGTTGGCCTCTGGCCACCTTGTTCCTACACTCCAATGAGAGATATCTCACTCTCATTCTCCCCTTTTTCCCCCGGTTTTTTGAGTCAAAATGTCAATAGTCCAGGTTGGCCTCAAACTTGAAGCAATTCTGCAATCAGATTCCTGAATGCTGAAATAACAGGCAAGCACCACCATGCACACAGATCTCTCTCTCTCTCTCTCTCTCTCTCTCTCTCTCTCTTAGGGGGACAGGGTTTTACTGCATAGCTTAGGCTGGTCTTAAACTCATAGCTATCTTTCCTGCTTTAACATTCTAAGTGCTAGGGTTGCAGGTGTGTGCCGTATGTCCAGTTTGTCTCTCATTTATTTTATGGGTATGAGTGTTTTGCCCAGTGGGTTTTTTTTTTTTTTTTTGGTTCTGATATAGGATTTACCCTAGGGCCTCAGGCATACTAAGCAAGTACTCTACCACTGAGCCATTTCCCTACATCAATGATTTGGTTTGGAGAGATAGCTCAATGATTTGTGAGTTCACAACTACCTATAACTGCAGCTCCAGGGCATGGGATATCTCTGGCCTTTGCACTCAGGTGCATATCCACAGACAGACAGACAGACAGATACACACACACACACACACACACACACACACACACTATTAAAAATAAAAGTAAAGGACTGGAGAGATGGCTCAGTTGTTAAGAGCAAAGGCATAGTTTCCAGGACCCACATGGCAACTAACAACTGTCCATAATTTCAGTTCCAGGGTATCTGATACCCTCTTTTGGCCTCTGCAGGCATGGCACACACACAGTACACTTACACACATGCAGGCAAAACAGTCATACATATAAAATAAAAATTAGTTAATTAAAAAATAAAAATAAAACATTCTTACAAAAATTTTTCCATATTTTCATTCATTCATTCATCCATCCATCCATTCAACAATTGCAACTGATATTATCTTCCATTATGTGCATTTTTATTTGCCCCTGTTCACACATACTGTTCCTCTCCATGAAGAGTGGAGTATATTTCCTTTGTCTTTGAATCTAGGTTTGCCTGAGACTTGCTCTGACTAATAAAATATGGCAAAGGTATTCCTGTGCCAGTCACAGGACATGCTTGTAAAAAACCAGACAGCCTCTACGTTTGCTCTTGAAAGACCCTGTGACATTGTATAAAACAGTCCAGCTACTTCATTGAAGAAAAGAAGGCAGCAGAGGTTAGAGACATGGGCCAAGATTATTTAGTTCCAATCATTCTGTCCCTTATAGCACTAGTGGGAGCAGAGGACAACAGTCCCCACCTGACCCTGCCTGGCCCATTGAAAGAAAGATATGGGTTTTGTTGTTTTAAGATATTAAATTTTGCCAGGCATTGTGGTACATGCCTTTGTGGTACATGCCTTTAATACCAGCACTTGGGAGGCAGATGCAGGCAGATTTCTGTGAGTTCAAGGCCAGCCTGGTCTACATAGTGAGTTCCAGGCCAGCTGGGGCTATAAGGAGACCCTGTCTCAAAAAGTCCAAAAAAAGAAAAAAAGATACTAAGTTTTGGGGTAGTTCAAAATGCAACAATAAATATACACATTAAAATGTGAAACTTTGAAACCAACAAGCATAAAACTGATAGAAAAAGCCAAAAGCCGTCTTCTAGAACTGATACTTTAGGACTATGTGGTGTTGAATTGAATCAGAAGGAAGTTACTGGTTTCAATAAAGCAGTGGCTAAGCCAGGGGTGGTGGCATAGTGCTAAATTTCTAGCACTTGGGAGGCTAAGACAGAAGGATTTCAAGCTGAAGACCAGCCTAAACTACATAGTGAGACCCTGTCTTAGGTAGGTAGGTAGATAGAAGATAGATAGATGATAGATAGATAGATAGATAGATAGATAGATAGATGATAGATAGATATAGAGAGATAGATGAGAGAGAGAGAGAGAGAGAGAGAGAGTAAGTAAAGGCCAGAAATGTACGCCTCAGTACATTAAAAATAAAAAAATAAATAGCAAGTGATAGATAGGTAAATGGATTGAGCACAAACATCAATCAACCAGGTGTTCAAAACATCCATTAAAAATTGACTGGGGCTGGGCGTGGTGGAGCCCCCTTTAATCCCGGCACTTGGGAGGCAGAGGCAGGCAGATCTCTGTGAGTTCAAGGCCAGCCTGGTCTACACAGTGAGTTCCAAGACAGCTGGGGCTACAGGAAGACTCTGTCTCAAAAAGACCAAAAAAAAAGCTCTCTCCTATCCACAGGCCTCTCTCTGGGGTAAATCCATTGCGCCCTCCGCCCCTTGACTCCCCAGCCTCGTTCACCCTCCCAACTCCCCCAACAGTCTCTCCTAGTTTGGGTCCTGTCCCATTCCTTGTCTTTGGGCCCCAGACACTGGGGAACCAATACTGTTTCCTGATCCTTTTCATCCAGACCAACATAACGTCTTCTCTGTGCCCCAGGAGCACTGCTTCTGGGCCTGGCCGGGCCCTCGCCTCCCTCTGCTTCCCTGGGCCTCTGCTTCCCTGGGCCTGCACCACCCGCCAGCCTCTTTTGGGGACACAGGGGCTGACCTTTCCTCTTCCTGATCCTTTGCATCCAGACCAACCCAGCTCCTCAGTGCAGTCCCCAGGAGTCCTTGGGGGCCTCTTCCCGCATCCATCTGCTTTTGCATCTCTGGGTGGCATGGCCACCACCTGCCCTAGACCAGCATCTTTCCTGGGCCAGGCTCCCAGGCCAGTCCAACCCCCAAATTCCTGAGGCCAAAATCATTCCTGGAGGGATCCAGACCTTGGGAGAAAACCTGAAAACATCTGACCCTCATCTGAATTGGGCGTCTGTGGGAGCTCCTGAAGAGAAAAGCATTCCGCCCACTCCAATATAAAATTAAGAGAGAGAACCAGAAGCTTAGATGAACCAGCTTTTCATGCCCCAAAAGTAAACCACAAAGACACATAAAGTTCACAAAAAGAAGCAGACCTGAACTTGAAGGCCTGAGTCTCACACAAGAATCAGAAAGAAATTCTGATTCTGGTCTGTGGGAGCTCCTGAAGAGAAAAGCATTCCGCCCACTCCAATATAAAATTAAGAGAGAGAACCAGAAGCTTAGATGAACCAGCTTTTCATGCCCCAAAAGTAAACCACAAAGACACATAAAGTTCACAAAAAGAAGCAGACCTGAACTTGAAGGCCTGAGTCTCACACAAGAATCAGAAAGAAATTCTGA
>NW_008355775.1:6352979-6353951 GCF_000622305.1 Nannospalax galili | reverse complement strand
TTGTAAGAAACTCATTTCACTTTCAAGGACAGACACTATCTTAAGGTGAAAGGATGGAAAAAATTATAGCAAGCGAATGGTACTAAGAAAAAAGCAGGGGTTGCAATTCTAATATCTGACAAAATAGACTTTAAGTTAAAACTGATCAGAAGAGATAAAGAGAGCCACTTCATTCGGATCAAAGGAACAATAAACCGAGAAGATATTACAAACATGAACATATATTCACCAAACTCTGGGGCACCCAACTTCATAAAAATAATACTACGGGACTTTAAGACCCAGATTAACCCCAACTCATTAATAGTAGGGGACTTCAATACCCCACTGTCTCCATTAGATAGGTCAACAGGGCAGAGAGTTAACAGAGAGACATCTGAATTAAACAATATCATATGTCAAATGGACTAAACAGACATCTACTGAGTATTACACCCAAGCACCAAAGGACATACTTTCTACTCAGCACCCATGGAAACTTCTCCAAAATTGACCGTATACTGGGGTACAAAACAAACTCAACAAATACAATACAAAAAGATTGAAATAATTCCATGCATTCTATCAGACCACAATGCAATAAAGCTTGCAATCAACACCCGAAGAAGCCAAAATCACCACATGAACACATGGAGATTAAACAACACACTCCTGAATGATGAATGGGTCAAAAGAGAAATTAAGAAAGAAATAAAAGTATTCCTGGAATTAAATAAAAGGGACAATACAACACAACAAAACCTCTGGGACACGCTGAAAGCGGTTCTTAGAGGGAAATTTATAGCTCTAAGTGCCTACATCAAAAAAATCAGAAAGAACACAAATAAATGACTTGACGTTGCAACTCAACAGACTTGAAAAGCAACAGCAAACAAAACCCAAACCCTGCAGACAAGAAGAAATAACAAAAATCAGGGCAGAAATCAATGAAATTGAATCAAAGAAAACAATACAAAGAATCAACATTACCAA
>NW_008355775.1:6351634-6352174 GCF_000622305.1 Nannospalax galili | reverse complement strand
CAAGAGCAATAAGACAAGAGCAGGAAATTAAAGGAGTAACAATTGGAAAAGAAGAGCTCAAATTATCCCTTTTGCAGATGATATGATATTATATCTAAGGGATGCCAAAAATTCCACCTGAAAACTCCTAGAAGTTATTAACATGTTCAGTAAAGGGTCAGGTTACAAAATTAACCTACAAAAGTCTATAGCCTTTATATACCAAAAACAAACAATCAGAGAAAGAGCACATGGAAACACTCCCATTCACAATAGCTTCAAAAAAAAAAAAAATCTCAGAGTAAACCCCACCAAAGACATTAAAGAGCTCTACAATGAAAAGTTTAAATCTTTAATGAAAGAAATTGAGGAAGACATCAGAAGATGGAAGGACCTCCCATGCTCATAGATTGAAAGAATTAATATTGTGAAAATGACCATCCTACCAAGAGTCATATATAGATTCAATGCAGTGTAATAAAAATCCCCATGACATTTTTCACAGAATTGGAAAAAACTATCCTAAGATTCATATGGAGGCACAAAAGACCTCGGAGAGCC
>NW_008355775.1:6349274-6349960 GCF_000622305.1 Nannospalax galili | reverse complement strand
AAATTTCTATGGTCATAAACTAGTTTAGTCAACTAGTTTAAGGAACAAACTATATATTTAGTCAAGATCTATCTGAGAATCTTATCTACATAGCACATGATAATTAAAAGTACCATACTGGTGGAACTAACCTTCTTGGATGTTTAACAGACATATTTTGAGTCCTATAATAATTTGATCAGAGGGACATAAAGGACACTTTTTGCTCCTTGCCTTCCTAGGTCGACTAGTTCCAGGGGACTATGAGCATCTCTCAAAATGCCCTATAATGGTGGTGGGTCACCTGTCCTCTTGATCAAGGATGCTGGGGAGACCCCAATAGGTAGACTTGAACCAGTGTCCAGCCTATAAAGAGGAAGGTCAATACAGAGGAAACATTTTCTCCATGCTTCTAAGCGAAGCCAACCATGGTTAAGCAGGACCTTTGACTTATCTTCACACAGGTGGAACTGGTAAAAGAAAAGAGCCAGGGGCGCCTCCCAAGCCCATGTGATCCCTGAGGAACAGATCCTCAAACGACCTTAAGAGTGAAAATAAATTGGTTTATCTGGTCCAACTCTATGGGCTTAAACACCCAAAAGGAAAGTATAACTAAAGGTTAAAGGGGTCAATATAATTTCTTAAGAGTCCATATGCATAGCTAAAGGCTACATAATGAGCAACAATGCCAGATAGGAGATACCTTC
>NW_008355775.1:6348056-6348494 GCF_000622305.1 Nannospalax galili | reverse complement strand
ACTGAGTACAATATTGTATAACTGTAATAATTCAACTGTAAACCTAAAAATTTACAGTCAATTTTGAAAGAGATGCATCTTAGCTCAGGAAATTGTTATTGAATATGTCAATGCTGTTGTAATGAAATGCTTCTTCTAATTATATGGTTATTAAATAAATAATTAAATAATTAAAAAATAAAGAGCTATCCATTTGCAAATAAAAAAAGATTGTTTTGTATGAAATACACAAAAAAATCAATAAATAAAAATGATTCATATTTGAGGAAGAAGGATAAAAATTTGCTTCATATTAATTAGTAGATGTGAAAAACAGTACTATTGAAATCTACCTGATGACTTTATATCCATGCTTAGGTACCAAGGATCTCAGAAAGTAACTAACTGTGGCTAGTAATACTCAGATATATAGAGATTAGAGATGTAGCTGGGTGTGCT
>NW_008355775.1:6329628-6347919 GCF_000622305.1 Nannospalax galili | reverse complement strand
TTGAATATGTCAATGCTGTTGTAATGAAATGCTTCTACTAATTATGTGGTTGTTAAATAAATAATGAAAAAAAAAGACAAAAAAAATTGGGGAAAACTTGTTGAGGCAGTGAGCTAGAGTTCCCCATAAAGAAAGTCTTGGGCAGAGCAGAGTGTTCCTTCTATGAAGCTTCTAAGTAAAAGACCTAATAGAAGCCCAGAACAGTGAAGCACACCTTTGATCCCAGCACTTGGGAGGCAGAGGCAGGCAGATCTCTGAGTGTTCAAGGCCAGCCTGGTCTACATAGCGAGTTCCAGGCCAGCTGGGGCTACAGAAAGACCCTGTGATCCTGTTTCAAAAAGAACAAAACAAAACAAATAACAACAACAAAACACACACACACACACACACACACACACACACACACACACACAAACCCAGACCAAACAGAACAGCAGATAAAGAAAGACAACATCACCAAATTGGTCACTCACAACATCCAGTAGAAACCAACTGGGGAAGCTGAGGCAGTCAGCAGGAGCAGGAGTTCCTGACTGAACTTTCTCTCCAGGGATGAGCCTCCCATGGCTGAAATTCTGAATCTTTCTTTCCACCGTAGGTATTTTTATACCATGGGATAACTAATGGTAACCTCTGTTGAAAATGGTTTACCTTCCAGGTGTTCTCAAGGGCACAGTGCTTCTACTTTTGGGCTGTCTTGCTGTTCTCTCCCTGTCACAGACCTAGGGGGGCTATCCCATCCCCAGATAAGAGGTCTTGAAGAACATGTGACATAAACATGCATGGGTCTAAAAGCTGGGCATGGTAGAGGCAGAGGCAGGCAGATCTCTGTGAGTTCAAGGCCAGCCTGGTCTACATAGTGAGTTCCAGGACACCTGGGGCTACAGGGAGACCCTGTCTCAAAAGGACCAAAAAAAAAAAAAAAATGTGTGGGTCTGAAGTAGTGGGGGAGGGGGGCAAACTAGTGTCTCAATAAGCTCAGTGCCAGTGTCTCAATAAGCTCAAACAGCACACAACCATTTACTAGTATGATGTATATTATACCCTGTTTCAAAAATAAAGTGGGCAGTGATTAAAGAAGACACTCAGTGTTGACTTTTGGCTTCTACACACATATGTACACACATGTGCATGCACATGCACATAAAGCCAAGTGGTAGCAAGTACAGGCTTGGAGAGACTATATTATTTTGAGAAGTTTCAGAGAAAATAGCTGACGGAGGATAGGGCATTTGTTTCTCGTTTTGTTTGATCTTTTTGAGACAGGGTCTCCCTGTAGCCCTAGCTGGCCTGAAATCACTATGTAGACTAGGCTGGCCTCAAACTCACAGAGATCCAACTACCTCTGCTTCCCAAGTGCTGAGATCAAAGGTGTGCACCACCAGGCTGGGCTGAGAGAAGGGCGTTTGTAAAGGAATGATCCAAAAAGCAACTTAGGCAAGAGAAGTAATGGGCAAGTAGACTGTAGAGACTTGGGAGGCTTCTAAGGAATGGCCGAATGTTAACGGTGGCCGAACGAGGCTCCAAGCACAAGTGAAATACCATGAAAGAAGCTAAATACAACAGGTTATCTTTTGGCAGCAGTTAGAGGGCAGTTTCCCTTGATTTTTCTTCACAGTGAGAATTATTTTAATCACTAGACAAAGAGGTTTCTTTTTTTTAAGAATCTGGGAGAATTGTGAATTAAGTAATATTTTATTTATTTTATTTTCTGATATTTTTGAGACAGGGTCTCCCTGTAGTCCCAGCTAGCCTGGAACTGGCCATATAGACCAGGCCAGCTTTGATCTCAGAGATCTGCCTTCCTCTGCCTCCCAAGTGCTGGGATCAAAGCCATGCACCACCCACACCTGGCTATTTTTTAAATTTAACTAATTAATTTAGTTTTATTATGTGTATGAATTAGTTATGCCTGCATGTATGTAAGTGCACGAGTATGATGCAATGCTCTGTGGAGGCCAGAAGAAGGTGTTGAATCCCCTGGAACTAGAGTTATGAATGGATGTTAGCTACCATGTGGGTGATGGGAACCAAACCTGGGTCCTCTGCAAGAACAGCCTTAATCACTGAATCATCTCTCCAGCCCCTATTTATTTATTTTTTAAGACATATTGTCTCTTCTAAAAAACGTTTTATTTATTATTTTTATTTCATGTGTTTTGCCTGCATATATGTAAGCACACCACATGTGTGCAATGCCTGCAGCGGTCAGAAGTAGGTGTCAGATCCCCTGGAACTGGAGGTAATGATGGTTGTTAGCCATGTGGTTGCTGGGAATCAAATCTGGGGCCTCTGGAAGAATACTGAGTCATCTTTTCAGCCCCTTATTTATTTTGTTTTATTTAGTTTTTTTGAGGTAGAGTCTCCTTGTAGCCCTAGCTGACCTGCAACTGACTGTGTAGACCAGGCTAGTCTCGATCTTTCAGAAATCAGCATAATTGAGTTTCAGGCCAGCTGAGGCTACAGGGAGACATAATAATAATAAACAGTTTGAGATAATTTGTTATAGCAACCATAGAAATTTAATACAAAACTAGGTATTTAAAATAAATAGACTGAGGCATGAGAAGTTTAAGGCCTCCCTTGACTACAGAATGAGACCTTGTTTGAAAAAACTTAATTTGATTTATTTGTGTACATATTTACTGACTTTTGGTTTTGAGACTGGGTGTCCTGTCATCCAGGCTTAGCCTCAAACTCTCCATGTAGCCAAGGATAACCTTGAGCTCCTGATCCTCTTGCCCAAACTCCCAAGTTCTGGGATTGACCACCATGCTGGGTCCAAAATATATTTTAAAACTAAAGCTTATTATGAAAAGAAAATAAGAGGCAAATGTGTACTCAGAGTATGTATTTCCTCTCTCAAAAACAGCTTTTAGGATTGCAGTCATTATGTTATATCTAGACATTGTTAATATCCAGGTTTTCAGCATCAGGCAAGAGTACAGTGGGTTCTATGCAATGAGAAAGAACTCGGGCCCCATTTTAGTATTTAGCTTAGAATCCAAAAGGTTATTTCAACTGAAACACTGAAGCTATAAACTGGTAATCTGCCTCAGGAGATTCTGAAAATTTATTTCTAATGTCTCAAAAATAAATCATGGTAATCCATCAAACTGAGCAGATGACGAGGTTGTAAGTGCCACCCTCATACTCATAGCTGTGTCCTGGACGTGTCACGCATCAATGAATGAGTAGTAGGAAGGTTTCAAAGCACAGATGGAATTTGTGGCAGCCCAGAGAATGCGCCTCAGATCTCTGAGCATAAGCAACAGACGGCCCAGGCGGCTGCTTTTGGATTCACACACTTCGCTCAGGCTCATAGCCAATGATCGAGAAAGGCAAAGAGACTAGACAGGCCTGTTTTGTGAGCCACGGAACTCTCAGGGGCTCTGATGGAGGATAGAGGATGAAGGATCCTGCATTGGCCTTGCCAAAGCATCCTTAGCCACATTCCACTCTGCAATGCTTTCTCCTGAGACTTCTTTTCTTCCCCCAATCTCTCTCACATGGGTTGGATGGGCATCTCAGTTTTCCATTCTTCCTCTTCTGGTTTCCTTCTTCCTCACAGATGTTTTCTTCTATAAGCTCTTGCGCAACTAATCCTACTTGATGCCTGTTTCTTATAGGATTTGAAATAACAGTGTAGAAGTGTCTGGGTTTCAAAGGATTCCCCAGACAGGACATGAAGAAAAAGAGACATAATTAAGGATGTGCTCAAAGATTTAGCTACAAGGAAGGGTATAAGTGATAGAAACTTAAATGCTGTCTTGCCTTGGGTATGATCCCTAGCACTACAGGCATGCATGTGTATGCACACACATACACTAAATGTCCTGAAGGGCAAAGTTACTATGCTAATACACAATGGAATTCTTTTTTAAGTTTTTATTTGTTTCTTTTGTTTGTTTTTAGACTCTATTGCTATGTAGTCCAGGCTAGCTTCAAACTTGCGATCCTTCTCTCTGCCTCCCCAGTGCTAGGATTACAGACACGTGCTGCCTTATACGTATATCTTGGAGTTCTTTTAGAAAATATTAAAATGAATATTGGGCTGGAGAGATGGCTTAGTGGTTAAGAATACTTGTTATTCTTCCAAAGGACTCAAGTTCAATTTCTAGCAACTATATCAGGCAACTCACAAATGCCTGTAACTTCAGGTCCTGGGGGATCTGACACCTCTGGACTCCATGGACACCTGCACTCATGTGTACATACTTATACACAGACACACATATATCCACCTAATTTTATTACTTTTATTTTTATTTTATGTGTATAAGTATATTGCCTACATGTCTGTAAGTGTACCTGTGTCATGCAATGCCCACAGAGGCCAGAAGAGGGCATCAGATCTGGAAGTGGAGCTACAGATGGTTGTTAGCTGCCATGTCGATGCTGGGAATTGAACCCAAAGCCTCTGCAAGAGCAGTTAGTGCTCTTATCCTTTGAGCCATTTCTCCAGTCCTACAATTTTTAAAAACTTAAAAATTTTTAGGTGAATACTAATAACTTAAAGACATATTAAATGAAAAGAGTAGCTTAAGAAAAGTACTTAAAATAAGTTTTGTAATTAAACATAAAAAAGACATTAAAAGATATATATCAAAGCTTTTGTGGTATTGGGGATTGAACTCAGGGCCTTATACATGCTAGGCAAGCATGCTACCAACCAAGATACATCCCTAGCCCTGCACCAGAAAGTTTAAAATAGTTGTCTCTAAAAAGTGGTTAAAATTTATTGTTTTGGCCCGGTGTGGTAGCGCATGCCTTTAGGCCCAGCACTCTGAGGCAGGTGGATCATCTCTGTGAGTTCAAGGCCAGCCTGGTCTACATAGTGAGTTTCAGGCCAGCTGGGGCTACAGAGAGACCCTGTCTCACAAGGAAAAAAAAAGGGGGGGTCAAATAAATAAATTATTATATACTACCTTTCTCCTTCTAACTTTCCTAAATGCACTGCCTGTGTCATCCCAGACTGCCGCACTGCTGCTGCCTCTGCACAGCTTGATGGCTGCAGGCTTGGCTGAGATCCTGCACTTCAGGGTACACTCTAGCTTCCTGAAGGACTCAATGTGGTAACCTGGAAATGTGGGTTCCTTGTGGGGTGAAACTTGACTTTGGAGAAACAGATGGAAAGAAGGCCCGCAGACACATTCCGCATTCTCTCCTCATTCCACTTACTTCCCTGAATGTGAGTTTTCTTACGTCCCTCAGTCTCCTACCTATGCCAGGGCTTTCAAACATCACTGCAGAGCTTCCCTTCATTCCTCCTCTTATTCTGTCCTTTGTTCCTCAGTATCAAAGCTTGGGACTGGGAAAATCAAGATTGATATGCTGTGGAGCACTATGACTGGTAGTGAAGGCAGATGTGGACAAGCACTGCTCAGATTTCCCTTAAGGGAGTAGAAACTAGCTATTCTGTTACAAGGAATAAGGGGAGCACCTCAGGATTACAGAGACAGCTCAGCTTTTTGCTTCCTTTTCTCAAGACGGGATTTTGGTATGTTGTCCAGGTAGCCTTAAACTTGAGGTCCTCTTGCCTCTTGGATTATAGGTGGGCACCATCATGTTCAGCTCACCTCTGCTTTTGAGCTGAGCTCACGTACTTACTGAGTAGTTTTAATTGTGATAAAGGCTGCCAGAGTCACATTATTCTTGGGTTTGGTCCTATACAATGATTGAGCAAGACTTTCCTACGAGTGCCAGCCTTTCATCCAGTTTGCCTGTCCTCTAACAATCATTGCTGCTGGCCTGCCCCCTATGTGGGCAGAGACTTCTTCCTTTGAGGTCTGACTATAGGCAGTTGATTCTGTGGCAGATGCCGTAATGCAGTGGTGTCTGAACAAAGACAATCTGACTCTTACAGTAGTTTAAATCAACAGTGAGCCCAATCTGTTCCCCGAACTTGTTCCTTCTGATTTCTCTAGGAACTGTTCTTCCAACCAAGGACACACTCTCATCCTTTAAAACAGCAATTCAGGGGCTAGAGAGATGGCTCAGCAGTTAAGAACACTGGTTGTTCTTGCAGAAGACCCAGGTTTGAATCCCAGCACCTACATGGCAGCTAACAACTGTCCGTAACTCCAGTTCCAGGGGATCCAATGGCCTCTTCTGTCCTCCACAGGCATTGCACGACACAGGTGCACTTACTGACACTTACAGGCAAAACACTCATACACAGAAAATAAAAATAATAAATAAAATATTTTTTAAAAATGCCGGGCATGGTAGCACATGCCTTTAATCCCAGCACTATCCCAGCACTTGGGAGGCAGAGGCAGGTGGATCTCTGAGTTCAAGGCCAGCCTGGTCTACATAGTGAGTTCCAGGACAGCTGGGGCTACAGGGAGACCCTGTCTCAAAAAAACAAAAAAAAAAAAAAAGAAAAAAAAAGAAAAAAAGAAAACAGTACATCCAGCAAGACATGGGAAAGAAATGAGGAACTTTGTCTTATCAGGGAAGAATTTTCTCTCTCTGACCCTACTCACCCAGCATATACAAATACAAACAAATGTTAGCAATCTAATCTAATCTCACATGTTATTTGCAACATAAACTGTGGATAATTCATTGCTTCTAACAACACTGATATTTTCAAAATATACACACATACACAATATTCTGAGTCGGGCAAGAAAGGGTTATGAGGGAAGAAATAGGCAACATAATCTAAGATTAAAGCTATCCATTTTAGTTTAGTTTGTAAAAGTTGATTGCAAGAGCATCCTAAACCCTGGTAAGATTGTTTACATTGTTTTCCTAAAGGCTAACTAAATTTAAACAAGCTGATTATAGGCAAGAACACAGATTGAATAGATAGTGTTAAGTGATCTCAAAACAGTAGATTTAAAAAAGAAAAAAAAAAATTGGCATTTTTGAGACAGGGTCTTAGCCCCAGCTGGCCTGGAACTCACTATGTAGACCAGGCTGGCCTTGAACTCACAGAGATCTGCCTGCCTCTGAAGTGCTGGGATTAAAGGCTTGCACCACCATGCCTGGCTAAAACATAACATTAACTTTGGTTACAAAGTTAGGTAAAATTCCCATTTGGAACAGGCATTCCCAGAAAAGTCATCCCCACAAGATTCCGCCCAATCCTGCCTCCTTTTTTTTTCTTTCATAGATGTTCATATATAAACTCTTATACTCCCCACTCTTTCTCATAGCTTGCTTCCCAGAGACTGAGCTGGCATAGCTGATAGCAGAAGTAGACCAGAGAACAAGTATTAAGGTAGATTTGGGCCCTGATTTCTCACTACCTGTCCGATAGGCATAAGCACCTCATTCTGAATGGTGGCTGGAACACCAAGATCCCTGGCAAAAGATGATAGTTTGATTTCTAAAATGTTTGCTGGTAGTGAGGTGGGACAACTACCAGTGGAGAGTAATGCACTACTATGTTTTGTTTTAAGCTTTTAGAATGTAAAGGGATGCCAGGCATGGTGGCACACATTTAATAATCCCAGAACCCCAGAGGCCAAGGCAGGAAGGTGGTAAATTGCAGGCCACTTGGACAATACAGCTAATTCTTCTTTTAAAATGAAACAGAAGGCTGGAGAGATGGCTCCACAGTTAAGAGCATTGCTTTTCTTCCAGAGGCCCAAGGTTAAATTCCCAACAACCATCTGTAAACCCAGATCCAGGGGATCCAACACTCTCTTCTGGCCTTTGTAGGTACTGCATGTGTGTGGTGCAGTTACATACATGCAGGCAAAACACTCATAAATAAATAAAATAAATAAATAAAATACCATAAAAAACAAACAAACAACACCAAAGCTGAGCATGGTGGTGCATGCCTTTAATCTTAGTACTTGGGAGCCAGAGGCAGGCAGATCTCTGTGAGAATGAGGACAGCCTTATCTACATAGTAAGTTCTAGGCCAGTTTAAGCTACAGGGAGACCCTGTCTCAAAAAACTAAAAACAGGGGCTGGAGAGATGCTTCAGTGGCTAAGAGCCCTGGCTGTGCTTGCAGGGGACCGGGGTTCAGTTTTCAGCACCCACATGGTGGCTAACTTCAGTTCTAGTGACTTCTGATGACCTCTTCAGGCATTGCAGGGCACAGGTACATTTACATGTATGCAGGCAATACACTCATGTACATAAAGTAAAAATAATAAATAAAAATATGCTTAAAAATAAAGTAAAAACAAAACCAAAACAGAACAAAAAGCAAGAAATAAAACAGTTTTTTTTTTAAGTAAACAAAAGCCAAGGAAGGGGGAGAAAATAAGGGGAAAGAGGAGAGAAGCAGGGATCATGAGTCTGTCACTGCGCCATCTCCCATGGCCATATAGTCTATCACATGGCCCTTGGTCCTGAGCCCCACATCTGTCTGTGGTGGAATTTGTTCAGAATTGGTGCCATAACAGTATATCAGGGTGTCCTGTGAGAATGTGCACAAGGTGAGGAATTTCCAGAGACTGCAGGAAGCTGAGAAACACCAATGAACAAGCCATGCATGTAGTTGACTCTCACTCAGAGAAGGATTAGATGCCAGAGGTATTTCAGGTACTAGCTCCTTGGCACCAGGGTCAGAATGAGGAATACAACAGAATGGGGAACACAGGAAAATGCTGCAAACCCCATCTGAGCTGAGCAAGATGGGACCAAATGCCAGCGATCAAATTGAAGGTATCAGCCTCTGTATTAGTCACTTTTCTGTTGCTGTGATAGAAACACCCAAGCAATTTATAGAAGGAAGAGTTTATTTGAGTTTACGGTTCTAGGGGAATTACAGTCCGTCATGGCAGGGAGGCATGGTGGCTGGAGGTAGCTGGAGGTGGCTCGAGCAGGAGCAGCAGAAGCTAAGCTCTCACATCATTACACAGGCACAAGAAGCAAGAGAGCAACTGGAGATCCAGCAAGGCTTAAGAATTCTCTAAACCCACCCCCAGTGACTAGCTTCCTCCAGGATAGCCACATCTTCTAAAACCTCCCCAAACAGTGCCATCATCTGGGAACAAAATGTCCAAATCCTTGGAGCCTATGGGGGGCATTTTCATTCAAACCATCACAGCCTCTTAACCCATCAGACTCTCCAAGACAGCAGCCTCACACTCTTAATTATCCAGCCTCTGCTGAGCTCCCACCAGAGCCAGGAAACAAGGTCTGCTGCTCCACTTAGCCCCCAAACCAAGGATTTAGAGGGAGCTGAAGAGGGGCTCTTTTCAGTGCCCCCTGAGCTCTTTAACATCTGAGAAGAACTGGAGGTAGAATTGTAAAATAGATAGTTCACACCTTCAATCCCAGCACTCAGGAGGCAGAAGCAGGTGAATCTCTGTGAGTTTGAGGCCAGCCTGGTCTACATAGTGAGTTCTGGGCCAGCTGAAGCTACAGGGAGACCCTGTCTCCATAAGAACAACAGCAACAAAAAAATGTACAGTTCTAGTGGGGTCTAAGAACCTTCTGGCAGAGCCAAATGGTGTGCTGGCACAACTAATAAAATCACTCTCTCTTGCGCGCTCTCTCTCTCTCTCTCTCTCTCTCTGGATTTTATTTTTGATTTATGTGTCTGAGTGTTTTGCCTGCATGTAAGTGTACCATGTGCATGCCTGGGGCTTGAGGAGGCCAGAAGAGAAGGCCAGAAGAGGGTGTCAGATTTCCAGGAACTGGAGTTAAGGACAGATGTTAGCTGCCATATAGATGCTGGGAACCAAACAAAAATGAGTAAATGCTTTTAACCGCTGAGCCATCTCACCAGCCCCTGATAAAAATCTCTTCCACAAATTTTTTTTGGGGGGAGCGGTTGAGACAGGGTCTCCCTGTAGCTCCAGCTGGCCTGGAACTTTCTGTGTAGTCCAGGCTGGCCTTGATCTCACAGATATCTGCCTGCCTCTCTCTGCCTCCCAAGTACACACCAGGCTTCTGTGAATATTTTTTAATTGAAAGGGGAATGAGTGAAGAATGGGGTGATTAGAATGAATGTGTGTCATCACTCTATAGGCTGGAAATGAAAAGCTGTGGATAATTTTGCTTATTGCTTTAGGGTTTTGCTCTCTGAGGATAATAGGATTTGAAGCCCAAGACTCTAAAGGATGGAGAAACTTGCTGTTAGTGATAAGAAGCTTAGAGAAAGTGATGGCCATCACAGAGACTAAACTGAAATGATTGACTTGCCAGTGAAGAGTGAGGAAGGGAGAAAAAGGTCCAAGAAATGAGAACCCTGGGGTGCTGTATTGTGAGAGGCCAGAATGAGGCGTCTGTTCCCCAGGAAGGCTCAAGGGACACACAAAGGACATTAGGAATGAGTTGGTAAGGGGATGCTGGCATTGTGATGAAGTTTAGTGTGGCTATAATCTTCAGGCCAGGGTTAATGACAAGTGGTCATAGAAACTGGCTCACCAATAACGAGGTGGGTGAATAGGCCTGAACAACAAAGGCCATCAACCTCAGAAATCATTGTCCACAGTTATGGCTTGGTTGATAGAACACAATATGGGCTGTGGGTATGTCTCAGTGATAGAGTGCTTGGCCAGAATTTGTGAGGACCTGAGGTCAATCTCCAGTACCACATATAAAAAATGGGGGCTGGGACTATAACTTAGTGGTAAAGTACTTGCCTATCAAGTACAAGACTATGGGTTCAATCCCCAGCACCACCCAAAGAAAAAAAGAAAAAGAAAAGGCTCTTTCCTAGTTTCTAGACCTAAACCAGTTTTCAGTTTTCAGACTTGGAGCCCAATGTGAAGAGCCCTGCAATGGAGTTCCCCAGTGCTTCCCCAAAAGGCCCTCCTGCCATGTACTTGAGTGACTATCCGCTGGGGTAATGGGAATGCTCAGACGTTTCAAGGACTGTTAGAAACCGTACAAATTGACACTCATACCCAACAGCCTGAAATTGCAACATGGTCTCAATTTCTGTTAGAGTGAAAACTTAAAGGGCCAGGAAAGAAATAAGACTCTCAGCCGAAGTGTGAGTCTAAGGGTCTGAAAATTACAGGTTAGTCATTTTTCTGGCCCCCAATCATATTTGAGTTTTACATATGTTGCACTTTAAATAACCCATACATTGGACCTTTTGGTGAGAGTTCTGAGAGTGGGGAGGGCCACACTGAAGTCTCCAAAACTGCCTCTTTACCGTCACCAAACTGCAGAAGGATGGCAGATATTAGTGCCAATTTTTTTTTTTTTTTTCTGTCTTTTTAAGACAGGATCTCCCTGTGGCCCTGGCTGAGCTGGAACTCATTATGTAGACCAGACTTACCCTTGAACTCATGGAGATGCCCCTGCCTCTGCCTCTGCCTCTGCCTCTGCCTCTGCCTCTCGAGTGCTGGGATTAAAAGTGTGCACCACCATGCCCAGCTGTTAGTGCCACTCTTAAAGATGCAGGCATGTTGGTCTCCATCATGTCTCTGTTTAATTTGCTGGACTAATACTTTATTTAAATTTTTTTCATATTTTGTTATTTTTATTTTATGTGTATGTGTGTATTGCCTACATGTAGGCAAGTGCACACATGCCATGCAATGCCCGCAAAGAATAGAAGAGGCTGTCAGATCCCCTGGAACTGGAGTTATGGACAGTTGTGAGCCGCCATGTGGGTGCTGGGATTCCAACCCGGGTCTTCTGCAAGAACAGCCAGTGTTCTTAACCACTGAGCTATCTCTCCAGCCCTGGACTAGTCTTTTGAAGAAACTAGATGAATCCTGAAGATTATTGCTAGCTCAAATACAACATATCACTGATCACAGCTGTTTAGCCAGATGTGGTCTCATTACTAGAGCAGGCAATGCAGACTGTGGTATGTAGAATGAAATCATTGATTTGGCAATTGTGCTTTTTTTGTTTTGTTTTGTTTTGTTTTGTTCCTATCTTACCCAGGAAAGAAGAAACAGTTTACTTTAGGTCATGTCAACTTTCTAACCACCTGTAAGAATGTAGCCTGAAAATATCTAGACATATTGCAGAGAATCACATTGATTTATTACACTGATGACATCATGCTGATTTGGCAGGCTAAGTTATAGGGTGCTCTAGAGAGAGGGAGCTAGACCCTTCAAAAGTTTTGGGGCTTGACACTACAGTAACACACTCTATGGTCAGGTACATAGCAATAGCAGGACATTCTTTGGGGGGGGCTCTTTTTGAGACAAGGTCTCCCTGTAGCCCCAGCTGGCCTGGGCTACACAATGTAGACCAGGCTGGCCTTGAACTCACAGAGATCCACCTGCTTCTGCCTCCTGAGTGCTGGGATTAAAGACATGTGCCACCATGCCAGGCACAGGGTATTATTTTAAAAGTATAAGATAAATTGCTGCATTCTACATCTCCTCCTACAATGAAGGAAACATTAGAACATTAGACTTCTTCAGGCTTTGGAAGCATCTCAGTCTACAGCTCAAAAATTGCTATAGTTTTTGTGTCAAGTCATATGAAAAACAGCAGCACTGAATGTATCCCCAGGATAAAATGGCTAGGCTGCAGGTCTTGCTGCTAGAAATGAATGATCCCAGTACACTCTATGTTATTAAAAATATCAGGAATAGCCAGGCATGGTGGCGCATGCCTTTAATTCCAGCACTTGGGAGGCAGAGACAGGTGGATCTTTGTGAGTTCGAGGCCAGCCTGGTCTACATAGTGAGTCCAGGACAGCTGGGGCTACAAGGAGACCCTGTCTCAAAAAGCCAAAAAAAAAAAAAAAAAAAAAATCAGGACTAGAAAAGTCCATGGTGTGCTCTAGAAGGCTCACAATCCATGTGTCTGGCCTTGTGGAGTAAGGCAATGCCATCAGAAGCAGAGAACTGCAAATATTTTTTAGAACAAAACATTAATGGGAACAAATAAGATTGAAACATTTGGCCTTGGATACTAAAGGACCATGAGTCTAGAACTGCCCCTCATGAGTTGGGAACAAGTGATAAAATCATGTGCTCAGTAGCAGTCCATACAACTTGGTATTACAGTATCTTGGAGTGAATATGAATAGAAAAGATGCCACAACCCCCCTCCAAGGCTCAGGGACTTTTGTGAAAGAGGTTGGTGGAAAGAATGTAAGAGCTGGAGGAAGGGGTGGAGTGTTAACCAAAAGTGTCCTCCAAACACTATGCCGGCAAGCTACAGTCATACCTCCTTCCCACACTCATCAAAGAGTTGAGGGGGGAGTCAGTTACCCCTCCCACCCAATCAGTCGATCTTGGCTGCATGTGGGGCGGGGCAAAGGATATACAAACCAAGATTACCAAGAGCCACCTCTCTCACCATTTTGTGTGGCTGTCAGGAGGTCATAGGATCTGTAATTGAGTATGGACTTAAATACTCATTATGGCACAGTCATAAATGTGGGGCGCCCACTCTTCTGTAAATAAACCCCTACCCTATGCTCTGTTAAAAAAAATAAATAAAATATTTTTTAAAAAAGAAAAGATGACACAGCATGTGGCATGAGCAACCTGTGACATCTATCATGTCTCATCATAGCCCTCACTTAAAAGCAGCATCTCTCTTTAGCTCACTATAGGATTGCCATTCAAACATTTGAAGGGGCAGGAAAACCCCCAAACTTGGTTTACGGATAAGTTGATTTCATATGTAGGGGAAACTGCAGAAGAGATTCTGTCTACATCAAACCCCTATCCAAGGGCGACCTGAAAGACAGTGATGAAAAACAGTGGAATAAATATCCCCAGCAGGCAGACTTCAAGGAAGTATACCCACTTAGCCACTTTGTGTGAAAGAAGTGTCCCAGAGTCAAAATATAAGCTTGTGGACAGCGGTGGTCAAGATCCTAGAAGGAGAAAAATTAGAATAATTAGGACATAGAGAAATGATTGTACATATATGAGAGTGGAAGGAAGCATGAAGGGTTTTGCTGTTTTGCTTTATTTTTTGAGACAGGGTCTCCCTGTAGCCACAGTTGGCTTGGAACTCACTGTGTAGATCAGGCTGGCCTCAATCTCACAGAGTTCCACCTAACTCTGCCTCCTGAGTGCTGGGATTAAAGGAATGTTCCACCTCCCCCAGCTATGAGTTGTTTTTTTTTTTAAATCACATGCTAATGACTTCTAGAAGGCACCTGCATGGCATGGGCATCGAACAGCTAAGTGAACAAAATAATCAGCTAATGCTCACTGTCATGAAAAGAAAACAGAAGAATGGTCACAGTGGGGGAGATGGAATCTGTACATGATTTGATAAAACCCACTTACCCAGGCTGCTCTAATGACTGCCTTATGAGGGACTCAACTAGCCACCTGGCAGCAAGTGGTCTACTACACGGATCCTTCTCTCTCCTTTGGAGGGGTCAGTGTTTTTCTCATTGGAATAGATTTTTCAACTGAGTATGAGTTTGCCCTTCCTGCCTTCAGAGTCTCAGGCATCACCACTATCAAGTCACTTACAGAATGTATGGTCTATAGTCAGTCTTGAAACAACATAGAGAACCAGAGAACCCACTTTACAGACGCACTTAGTATATTATAAAGTGTTTCCTCTAGAAATTTTGAGCTAAGTGGAGCACTGAGTCTGAGAACCAAGAGGAGAGAGCAAGAATGGCTTCAATCTCTACACTCTGAGACTCACGAGAGGTCACTACAGTTCTGGATTCTGCAGGGTTAGTGGTCTTGATCCTCAACAGAGGTTTATTTTTGCAAGGGACATAGCAAAGGATCCACTGAACTCCAAGGCTCTACTTTCCACCTGGACCCTTTGGGTTCTGTCTGCCAGGGCAACATGAAAGGTAGGTGTCTTATTTTTTATTTATTTATTTATTATTATTATTATTATTATTTTGAGACAGGGTCTCCCTGTAGCCCCAGGTGTCCTGGAACTCACTATGTAGACCAGGCTGGCATTGAACTCAACAGAGATCTGCCTGCCTCTGCTTCCCAAGAGCTGGGATTAAAGGGGTGTGCCACCACATCTGGAGAGGGTAGGTATCTTCTAAGAGCTTCTTGATTCTGAGCAATAGGAGGAGGCAGGATTGTTGTTACATGATAGGAACAGGGAGGAATGCATATGGAACTCAAATGACTCACTGGGGTGGCTGCTGGTACACTCTTTTTTTGGCTTTGATTTGTTGAGACAGGGTTTATGTAACCCAGACTAGCCTAAAACTCACTACATAGCTGAGGCTGGCCCAGAACTCTTGATCTGCCAAATGCTAAGATTACAGGCCCTTGTTACAATCTTTGTTAATTGTGACGTATATGGTGATATAGTGAGTAAAATTATGTGAGTATATATGTGAGTAAAATTACCAGGATTCAGACCTCACAAGGAGGAGGGTTTGGGATAGAGTACCAGTGAGAAACTGATACTAGTAGGGGGACAGGAGCTTTAGAATGCCGAGCAGAAGTGGGAGATAGTGAGTGCCACGTATGCCATGAGAGCAACTGGAGCCATGGAGGCTGCAATCCATCATAACTCACCTGTTTCTCATCACAAGAGAGGCTTACCACAGCCATGGAGGAGCAGGTCCCCAAATGCTTCTATGGAGTGAAGCCAAGCAGCCCACAAGGCAAACTGTGTGGATGTGGACTTCCTCACAGTTACTGGAAGAAGAGTCCTAGTAGTAATTGGGTGTAGTGGTGCACATCCACAATCCTAGCACATGGAAGGCTGAGGCAGGAGGCTGGTGAGTTCAAGGCCAGTCTCAGCTACAAAATAAGTCTCTGTCACAAAACTTGTCAGCTATAAGGAGTGATAAAGTGACAGCACCAGCTGTTAGGTCCTCAGAGTCAATTTCATCAAATTCAATTTCCTATGCTTTTCTCAGGTGATCCTCTGCCAATGGCCAAGCAAGGCTTAAATATTTCCATCAAAGTTGTAGCTCCTTAAAGGAACAATCTTTGCTTGGCTCTCTGCTTTCACAGATGGTACTTGCCCCTGCCCCTCCCAAGCCTTTACATTCCTAACTTCTTTTCAGAGCCTGCTTCTGGGAAAATCTAACAGTAGATTTAGAACCAGTCCCACAAATTCATCATTTCCTGCTCTCCACCCTTGGGATGTGTGACCTGACTATCCAGAGCTGCTGTTTTCCCACATACAAAATTAAAGTTCCTCATTTTTTCACACCTACGTTACACTGTTATTGTGTGTAGAAACATGTATGGGGTGATGCTATGCCACTCGAAAATCACAAACTACTAGAGTTTCTATTAAAAGACCTAAAGCGTTAAAGCATTTCCCAGACAATCCTCAATAGTTTCCAAGCCTTTTCAAAGTTGGTATGGTGTATGATTTTTCTGTAGTTTCACTTATTCCCAGGGAGTAATTTACACACTTAGATATCTTGTTTGACAATCAGATCTAGCCCTAAATAATGAATTCTAGAGTAGTACAGTGACTTGCCATGGGAATTGGGTTTGTTTCTTTTCATTTCTAGAAGAACAGTTACTAAGATAGGGGAAACAAGAAACATTGAGACTTTTGAAAAAAAACAAAGTGGCCAGTGTGTCAGGAGAAAAATACTTAACTTCTGTATAACCATGAGCCCATTTTCCCTGGCAGGACTGTGAGAAGATACAATTTTGGTATGGATAAAGACATGGATAAATGTTGCAATTTTAACAAGTGTACATAATTTGTTGTTTGGTTTGAGACAGAGTCTCTATAGCTAAGGCTGGCCTTGAGCTCTTGACAATCCTCCTGCTTCAGCCTCCCAAGTGCTGGGATTATAGATGTTGAGATGTTGCAAAGATTTCTTATAAAGGTATTTTAGCATGAATTGGATTCATGCTTATGTATAAGGTATTGAGCAAAGAGAACTAGTGATCGTGTCAGTAACTTTATCAGAGAAACTTTAGCATTTACCTTTACATAGAAAAGAAGGGAATTTTTTTCTATAATGTTTAGCTGGCGATTCAGATTTGCAGTGGGTTTTCATCCCTCTAGCATTTTATTGATCTATTGATTTTTTTGTTGTTGTTGCTGTTGCTGAGATGGAACCCAGTACCTCAAGCATGCTTGATAAATACTCTATCACTGAGTTCCACTCCCAGACCTCTCTGTATTTTCAAAGGTTTTTTTTTTTTAGACCAGGATCTCCCTGTAGCTCCAGCTGGCCTGGAATTCAGTAGGCAGACCAGGCTGGCCTCTACCTCACAGAGATTCCACAGTGTCAGTCTCCCAAGTGCTGGGATTAAAGGCATGTGTCACTACACCCTGCCTTAAAAAGCATGTATTTTATTTGCATTGGAGAGTTGACATAAATTCAGAATTACAAGCTTTCAAAGAATGGAGTTTCATATAAAGAACTGTAAAAAGGCTCAAAACTGAAGTCCTTTTTTGGGGTGGGGGAGGAGGCATGAGTATAAAAGCAGGTCTAAAATGTCCAACCAAGTGATAGGGCAAAAACTTTATTTACAGACACAGTCTCATTATGTAGCTCTGGCTAGCCTGGAACTCAAGAGACCAACCAGCCTGTGCCTTCTGAGTGCTGGGATTAAAGGTGCTCATTTCCATTCAATGGGGGGGAAAACAAAAAACAAAAAACTTTTGACTATTAATTTTGATGTCAGGACAATACAAAGCTGAGTGTAGCTGACAACACAATGGTTTTACACAGGTTTTAGAAATGTGGCTAAAAGTAGAATTCCCATTATACTTTACTGTGGTTCAGAATATCTGTGTGGTCACTAGGACACTAATAGGAAAGAGAATTTCAATACAAATTAGATTGTAAAACCTACCAGACAATTTCAGGAATGTTTCAACAGTTTAGTATGAATAGACAAATTCTTCAGATGACTTGTTTTGCTTTTTGTCATAAAGTCTCCTGAAGCCCAGGCTGGCTTTGAACTCCCTGATCCTCTTGTCTCTACGGATGAGAGACAGAAGCCACCATGCCTGGCTGATAAGACTTTTTGTTGTATGTACGTTGTAGGAACGCTGATAACTGACTACAACTTCAAAAGCCCACTGGTCTCCGAAAAAGGTTCTCGGAACCGCACACCATGATGAAACCCGAAGCTATAGAAACTGAACCGAACGTTCACACTTAGGACATGACTGAATTTTCATTATGCTTTACTGTTCTATTGAGCTGTCTTGGGATACCTTCCTATCTTAAATTTTGTCTGCAAAACGTCAGGGTTAAGAAACCCAACAATTTGAAGGAGCCCCCGTGAAGTTCCGCAGAGTTCTCAGACTATTTACAGGGTTCTCCATCAAGACTCCCTCTGGGAGAATGGAGAGCCATTTACATTTGTGGGGTCCTTTAAAAAAGTCTCAGCTCCTCTCCGCCTTTGTTTCTCCTCCCCAGAGGTTCAAGGTCACCTGCGGGGCGCACCAGCAGCAGCCACCAGCCAAAGAAGTTGCAGTTGGCAGCCGCGGGCTTCAGACCCGGACAG
>NW_008355775.1:6288565-6329615 GCF_000622305.1 Nannospalax galili | reverse complement strand
GCTGTGGAGGGGCGGGGCTCCATGCGCGTGCACAGGGCGCACCGCCGCCGCCGCGTCATCAGCGTGCGGCACGTGCCCGTGTTTACGTCCCTCGTGGAGCCGGCCGACGTCAGCAATCGAATGGCAACATTGTACCGATGCCGAGGCACAGAGTTTAGGAGGCCGATCTCTCGGTCGGCGGTCCGGCGCGGGAGGCGGAGGCAGAGCGGAGGCGGAGGCAGAGCTGCGGCGTGAGGTCAGCCCCGGCGAGCGGCGGACGCGCGCCCAGCAGCCGCGCACCCCGCACACGCAGTCCGGCGGCCTCGAGCGGGGCGCATCGGGCGGCCCTCGGCCTGGCGCTGCGGTAGCACGGCTTGTAAACAGATCCGGCCGCACGTGACCATGTGAACTACCTGCTCTGGGGACGCGTATTGTGTCTTCCGAGAGCCGCGCCACAAAGGAGCCTGACGGCCTGCGAGCGGAGGGAAGGGCACCGGCGCTCTAAGATGGCTGAAGGCGCCCGGCGAGGGTGAGCGGGGGGCGCGGCGCAGCCACCGGCGAGACACGGCCGCACAGGCCGGGCGGGCCCTCCCGGCGGCCCGACGCCTGCGCCACCATGTCGTTTGCGCTGGAGGAGACGCTCGAGGCCGACTGGGTGGCGGTGCGGCCCCATGTGTTCGATGAGCGCGAGAAGCACAAGTTCGTGTTCATTGTGGCCTGGAACGAGATTGAAGGCAAGTTTGCCATAACCTGCCACAACCGGACGGCCCAGAGGCAGAGGAGCGGCTCCCGGGAACAGGCGGGGACGCCGGCATCCGACGGGACCCGTGGGCCAGGCAGTCCGGCCACCAAGGGCCGGCCGGAGCCCGCTGCCTCTTCCACGGTGCTCAGGAGCCCCGGGCCGCGGCAGAGCTCGGCCTGGGCGGAGAGTGGCTCCCCGCGGAGCGCGCGCAGCCTGCGGGGGGACCCCGTGCCGCGGGGACCTGGCGGCAAAGGGCCGGAGAGTGCGCTCCGGAGCCCCGCGCGCGCCAAGGCCAGCCCGGTCCGCAGAGGTACCGAAGGCCGGGATGCGGCTCTGTCAGTCCCCAAAGAGGGTCCGGTGTCGTCCGTGAGGGTGCTGAGCGCCTCCGGGGCGGTATCGGAGGAGATCGAGGTGCTGGACCTGGTGAGGGAAGACGAGGCGTCCCTGCCGGTGCCCGACCCGGAGCAGCAGCCGCCGGCCGCCGCCGAGCTGGAGTCCCCGGCTGAGGAGTGCAGCTGGGCCGGGCTCTTCTCCTTCCAGGACCTTCGGGCCGTGCACCAGCAGCTGTGCTCGGTGAACTCGCAGCTGGAGCGGTGTCTGCCGGTATTCCCCGAGGAGCCATCTGGCATGTGGACCGTGCTGTTCGGGGGCGCCCCCGAGATTAGTGAACAGGAGATCGACACTCTGTGTTACCAGCTCCAGGTCTACCTGGGCCACGGCCTGGACACATGCGGTTGGAAGATCCTTTCCCAGGTGCTCTTCACCGAGCCCGACGATCCCGAGGAGTATTACGAAAGCCTCAGCGAGTTGCGGCAGAAGGGCTACGAGGAAGTGCTGCAGCGGGCCAGGAAGCGCATCCAAGAGGTAAGAGGAAACCCCGCTTCCCTGCCTCCCGGGCGAAAGCGGGAGACTAGCTCCTAATTTTTCTGCCCACGGAAAAAGGAAAGAGACGGGATTCTTGATCTTGCTTCGTTTAATTAGCTCGGCAGAGAACCTTTGAGCTGTCTTCTGCCTGTCTTCCCCGTTGTTCAGGTAGAGTCGTTGGAATAAGTGCGCCCAGTGTACTACTTAGTAGTACTGGAAAGGAGGCGAAAGTACGCAAGAGATTCTGTAAACTTGGGCTAAGTGAGCGAAATTGGATAATAAAGGAGTAGTAGCTTGCCCAGACACTTGCTGGGTGTCCTGTTGATGTACTGAAAATAGTCTGTCGCGTTATGTGCCTTGGCAACATAGGCAGATGTGGAATTTACTTGTATTTTCAGTGTTTCGTGGTTTTGTATGTGCTGCACCACTGCCCTATAACCGAAGCCCTAAATTCAGTTTTGAGTGTGTTGACTTGTCCAAATGAGAACGTACCAACTGGCAATTGGACACAAATATATTTTTAGACTATCTGAAGTCTGCAGATGGCTCAAGTTTCAGTCCTGTGTTAGGTAGAAGGAAAGGCCTGGGCAGGAATGCTTGTTATACTTTTATATGTCGTGTAACAGCTTTTTCCATGCTCTGTAATCCTTAAACTAACAGGAAATAATGAGGGAAACGCCTGAATAGCTATATGAATGGAGCGCTGCAGTGGTAAAGTCATGCCTCCTTACCAGCTTCTGAAGGAAGTTTACTAAAAATCATTTAAAATGGGTAGTACAGCTAGTTTCTCAAAGCAATGGGCTGTTTTAGGGTTTTTCTTTCCTTTTTGTTTTCTGTGGTTTAATTTTTTTTTATTTTTATGTGTGTGAGTGTTATGTTATGCACCCGCGTCCTGCCGTGCCAGTAAAGGCCAGAAGAGGGTGTCCAATTCATTGGCACTGGAGTTACAGACTGTTGTTAGCCACCATGTGAGTGCTGGAATTCGAACCCGGTTCCTCTGCAAGAACAGCCTGAGCCATCTCTCCAGCCTCTCCCCCTCCAACTGACCTGGATCTCATTATGTAGACTACCCTGCCTCTGCCTCCCAAGTGCTGGGATTAAAGACTCAAGCCACCACACCCAGATCAATTGACTGTTTTAATAACGTATGTTTAAGTTAGATTTGGGGTGGGGAAAAGTTTTATGGGTTTTTTTTTAATGTCATCTACCTACATATATATATTATTTAAATCTTACTATTAGGTCAGGAAGCTGGAACTTTTTCAGGTTTCTTAATAGAAAATTAGATGTTTTCTTTGCTATCCTTGAATATTTAGGAAAGTCTTTCTCATACCACTGTAGTTTTACAACTTACTCCCCTCCATGGTGTACTGTATGGTAAACATCTCACATGATAATCTGATCCTAGAGTTCAAAGTATCTATTTTTATTTCCCTTTTTCTCACTTCCTGGAGACTTCTGCCTTTAAAAAGTCATTTTGGAAGGAAGTGATAAATGCCTTCTTTGTAGTATTCATATTAACCTGTATTTCATTTAAGTGCCAAAAACAAAATTAGTGTATCTATTTGTAGTGCTAGTGTTTCCCAAAATTGAAATTATACATATAAAATTGCTATTTTTTTCCAAACCAGAAATTTTTTTATCCCTAAAGTTCAGAAAAGATGATTGTCTCCTTTTGAATTCAAATGGGTCAAAAATGAGCTTCCAAAAATACAATTAGTTTTCTAGAACTCATTATGAGAGGTGGCTTTTGTGTGTGTGGTTTGTTTTTTGAGACAGGGCCTCATTATGTAGCCTTGGCAGGCCTAGAACTCCTTGTGTAGATTTGACTGGTTTTGAACATTGATCCTCCTTGCCACTGGGATTAAAGGTGTATTGCACCACACTCTGCAGGTTTGCATTTGGGGCGGGGGCAGGGTCTCCCTGTAGCCCCAGCTGGTCTGGAAATCACTTTGTAGACCAGGGTGGCCTTGAACTCACAGATCCATCTGCCTCTGCCTCCTGAGCTCTGGACTAAAGACGTTTTTTTAAAAAACATTTTCCTAGTGAAAATTCTGCTAACTGAGTGATTGATTGATAGTCTCACTTTATAGCATGAGAATGGCTGGGATCCTACATCACTTTGTCCAAGCTGGCCTCAAATTCTTGGTTCTCCTGCCTCAGCCTAAGTGCTGGAATTCTAGGGGTGAGCCACCGCACCTTGCTGTTTTAGTCTCTTTAGCAAAGGAAAAAAAAAAAAAAAAAAACCTTAAAAATACTTTGTTTTGGTAAACAAAATGATTATAAATTTGTTAATAATAATTTCTGGTTCTTTATACAGTTGATATTTCAAATATAGGTTTGTTTTTTTCCCCCATTGTTTTTTGAGACAGGGTTTCCCTATAGCCCTAGCTGTTCTAGATCTCACCATGTAGACCTTGCTGGCCTGGAGCCTCCTGCCTCTGCCTCTGGAGTGTGGGGATTAAAGAAAGGCCTGTTCTACCACACCCAACTCAAATAGTTCTTAAGGACAGACAACAAATAAATTTATTGTCCTTTGCTTGTAATACCTACCCTTACTTAGATTAAGAAGTTAAAAGTTCAAGAAAACTGATGTGATTTGATGAGTGATGTCTACCATGAGGCTGGTAATGGAAGTGTATAGAGGATACCTCTAAGTGACTTCTAAGTAACTGCATTATGGGGTTTCTGCAGCTGCTTGAATTATTACTTGTCTCAGTAGGTTTTGTGTGTGTGTGTGTGTGTGTGTGTGTGTGTGTGTGTGTGTGTGGTGTAGTTTCCAGTATAGCATGCAAAGAGGTATAATACTCCCAGGCTTTGCAGTTATTAACTCCTCTGTGGAGTTTATTTTTCTACGTGGCTCAGTATTGTCTACACCACAATTGACAATAGCTTGTGGAATTCTACATGATTATTTAAGCTAGATATATCTGATAAGTTATACATGTTAATAGATAATATTACTTAGGGAATTTAGTACTTTGGTCCTGTTTTTCCTTTTGATTTTAAAGTATTTATTTTATGTGTATGAGTGTATTATTACCTGCATGGATATCAGTGCACCTGTGTCATGCAATACTCTCGGAGGTCAGAAGAGGGCGTCAGATTGCCTGAAACTGGGTAACAAACAGTTGTTAGCTGCCGTGTAGGTGCTGGGAACCAAATCTGGGTCCTCTGCAAGAGCAGCCAGTACTCTCAGTATCTGAGAGTCCCTTAAATTTATCTTTTCAACCTTTTAAAAATTCATTTCTATATTATGACTATTCCTAGCTATAAAGTTCACACCTGCTTTCCTTCAAAATGGTCAGTAAATTATTAGGGGAGGTTTTTATTTCTAGTTTTAGAATTCAAACTCAGGGCCTTTCACCTGCCAGGCAAAATGCCTTACTGCCATCCTCAATCCACTCCACTTTTAAAAAATAAAACAGATAAGCCAGGCATAGTTGTACATGCCTTTATTCCCAGCACTAGGGAGGCAGAAGCAGGCAGATCTCTTGTGAGTTCGAGGTCAGCCTGGTCTACCTAGTGAGTTCCAGGACAGCTGGGGCTACAGGGAGACCCTGTCTGAAAACAACCAAAATAAAATAATAAAACAGACTGTATAGCCATATGGTAAACTTCTCAAGGTCACTGACCTTTGACACTAAGTTTTTGGATTTTGAAGCAGGGTATCTTTGTGTACCCAGGCTGGCCTTAGGAGCCTGACTGTTAGAATTACAGGTGTGTGCCCTCATTCCTAACTTGGTAAGCTTCTATATACCAAAAAGGAATAGAGTTGCTGTGGATGTTACTTGATGGAATGCTTGCTTGCTATACATGAAGTCTGATTTCTTTCCCCAGCACTGCATACACCTGTTTTACGCTATACCTATAATCTTGCACTGGGACTATGGAGGCAGGAGAATCCAGAAGTTCAAGGTCATCCCATCATCCTCTATCCAGCAAGTTTAAGTCAACCTGGGATACATTAAACCTCTTTTCAAAACATAAAAATCAATAACATACAGAACAACTATTGTACATCATCTGTTCCCTTCTATAAGGTTGCAACACTCATATTGGGGTTTAATATTTGGAATACTCTTTTAGCATTTAGCATGGGTTGCCAGGCCTGTAACACCAGTGTCTTTGGGCTGTTAAAGCAGGAGGAACACAAGTTCAAGACCTACCTGGGAGAACTTTAGTGAGAGCCTATCCAAAAAACAAAAAGTAAGAAGAGAACTGGGGAGATAGTTCAGTGATGAGCACTTGCTTACCTGTGAGATGATGTGAGGGCTCTCAAGAAGTCCTCCCAGCTTGTCATGGTGGCTCATGCCTTTAATCCTGAGGCAGAGGGGTGGATGTCTGTAAGATCTAGGCTAGCCTGGTCCATATAGCCAGTTCCAGACCAGCTGGGCCTACAGGGAGACCCTGTCTCAAAAAAACAAAAACAACAAAACAAAAGACCTCCTGTCTTTGTGATTCACACCTTTGGGCAGCTGACTGCAGGTGATTATTATAGTTTGTGGGAATTTACAACTTATACAATACTAATAAATTACTTTAGATGACAGGAATGATAAGATTGTTACTACTTAAAGCCTCAATCCAAATAAAATAAGAAATTAGTTATTGGTAGGTTTGTCTTAGACTTTTTATATGAGTTTACTGTAGTATCTGCTGTTTATACAGTAAGCACCCAATCTTTATATGAATACAAGTGTCATAAGGCTTCTAAACAGTGCAGCAGTTGGCTGTGGTTGTTGGTCAAAGTTGAGGTTTGTATTACAGTGTGTGTGCATGGGTGGCCTATACTAAAGCTTACCTCTGATGACCTAGATCTTGTAAATAATGGTTTCTGTGTAATCACAGCTATTTTTTAAATGATTGATTGTGGTACTTTAGCTCACAAATCCCAATTACTACTGGAGGCTTAATTAAGATCTAAAAATCTGTTTACTTTGGAATTTATTATGTTGACAAAAATGAGCTAACTTCTAACTTATTTCTAGTTGAAACCACTGTTTGAGAGAAATGTTTGCTTTCAAAAGCACACAGCACATCTTACTTGTGTTTGGAGTCAGGATGACCTGGGTTTTCTGGTGACATGCTTAGTTTAACCTTTTTTTCTTTTTTTTGAAACAAGAGCTCATTATGTAGCCCTTCCTGTTCTGGAACTTAAATTTGTAGACTAGGCACTAAGATTCACCTGCCTTATTTAACCTCTTAATGCAAGAATATAGGGAAATATCCAAAGGATGTCTTAGAAGTTAAGACTATATGAAAATGTTTAGCAAAATCCCTGACATTTACAAAGATAGCTTCCAGAAAAACCAGAGTATGGTTTTTCTCTTTTTTGTACATATAATGAGAATTTTCCATTTGGGTATTGGGCTTTTCATATTATTGGTGGAGCCCAGGGTGGATGCTAGGCGGTGCTCTATCATTGAGCTGCATCTCCAGTCCAGCTGGGTGTTATATATTTTATTGAAGCGGAAGTTAAGGCTTAAAGGCCGCGCACTGGCACAGGCCTTTAATCCCAGCACTCTGTAACCTGGTCTACATAGCAAGTTCCAGGCCAGCTGGAGCTATAGCTGTCTCAAAACCAAACAACCAAAAAAACGTATTAAATCTCCAGGCAGACTTGACTGCAGCCTCAATTAATTTGAAATAAAATGAGTTATTCTAAAATGAAAGTTATTGCTGGGCATGGTGGTGCACGCCTTTGATCCCAGCATTCGGGAGGCAGAGGCAGGCAAATCTGAGTTCAAGACCAGCCTGGTCTACATAGTGAATTCCAGGCCAGCCGGGGCTACAGAGAAACCTTGTCTCAAAAAGACCAAAAAATAAAAATAAAATAAAATGAAAGTTATTACTTATTTATTTATTTATTTATTTATTTATTTATTTTGTCTTTTTGAGACAGGGCCTCCTTGTAGCCCCAGCTGGCCTGGAACTCACTATGTAGCCCCAGATGGCCTGGAACTCACAAAGATCACCTTGTCTCTGCCCAAGTGCTGGGATCAAAAGCGTGTGTTACCATGCCCAGCTAACTTTTTTTTTTAATGCCTTGAATCATGGTCTTGTATTGCCTCTGCCTCCTTGTTTCCCAAGTGCTGGGATATGCCCAGCAAGAAAAGATTTATGCTAGAGTACCCCAAGCTTTCCTTATTGCTGGGATCCTGATAAGGGCCTCTGACACACTAGTCAAGAATTCTATCTCTGAGCCATACCCTAATCCCCAATCAGTTTAACTTTTTTTGTTTTGTTTTGAGATAGGATCTTCCTATCACTGTAGATCAGGCTGGCCTTGAATTCAGAGAGATCCCCCCACCCCCTCCCACCCCTCACCTGAGTGCTGGCATTAAAGGCATGCATCACCCCACCTGGCTAACTTTTTTTTTTTTGATGCTGGACTCTCATTGGCTAGCCAGGCTAGCCTTAAACTGAAGGCAATGCTGCCTCAGCCTGATGAATGCTGGGATTTACAGGCATTAGCCACCATGTCCAATGGGTATTTGTTGCCTTATTTTTGAAGAGGGCAGGGGAGAGACAGGGTCTCACTGTAGTTCTGATTGGCCTGGAACACAGTATGTAGACCAGGTTGGCCTTGAACTAGAGTCTGTCTCCAAGTGCTGGGATTCTTGTGCTACCACGCCCAGTGTATTTTGTATCTTAAAATGATTCAGCTAGAATCACCTTCTGACTTCAGAGGTTATTTTAACAGAAAGATCAAGGCATCATAAGTAGACTCTTTGCTTAGCATCCCTTCCTCCAGTAATGACTTCCCCAGTTTTCTTGGAAAAATTGGATTGGTTATATAACTTTGGAACTCTGGTGAAACCCCATACACTAGAGAAAAAAAAAATCACAGTATAGTAGAAGACCTACGAGGTCTTCTTCCATTGGAATGATCATTAAGATATGATTCATGATTAGATGTAAAAAGTACATAGTGTGCTTGAGGTGGACAGCTGTTCTGTTTATCATGTCTTGCCTGGAGGCAGTAAAAGTCAGGCTGTTACATGTTGAAGACATGAGAAAGCTATAGATTTTTAGGACCTATGGGATGTATGTCAGCATTATAGCTTCATGCTTTGACTAATTGTGCTCATGGAAATATTACAAGTTACAGTTGCTACAAAACAGTTAAAAGAATAATGAAGGGAAGTGATTTTTGTGATTTTTTTTTGTCTTAAAAGCTGAAGATTTTTATGCTAATTATTTATGAATGTTAAAAATTTACTTTTGATTTAATTGTATTTTATTTATTTATATTGTGTATGTACATGTGCTGCAGCATGGGTGTTGGAGGACAGAGGACAACATTCTTCCATCATGTTGGCCCGGGGATTGAACTCAGGTCATCAGGCTTGGAGGCTATTTGCTAAGCCATCTCACTGGCCCCTCGTCATTGTTTTATATCTGGAAAAAGATAAACATAGGAGAAAAGAATATATGCTCCTAGATTAGCACTTCCATAAAGTGAAAACAAAAGGCTGGTGTCAGGATTTCAGCCTTCTGATAATTCATGTGCTGGCTGCTTACCTGCCATTTAAGATCACATGATTCCTAGTCAAGTAGGTTTTCAGACATCAAATTTGGGTATGTTTCCTCCTTGCTAAAGCAAGGCCAACTTGGGCAAACATGCTGAGTACATCTTGGAAGGGAAAAGGTAAGTGATTTGATTTGGCTGTGCACAGCTACTGTTAAAGTTGACTTAACTGCCTTCGAGTCATAAACCCTTACCTGTAACTTGATCAGGCTATTACTGTTCTTCATTGCTACTTTATTTGGTCTTTTGTTGACTATAAAGTACTGTGTGCAGTGGGACTTTGAAAAGGGTGAGTCATTTGTTGATATTTAAATGTGTACTTATTTTTTAAATTTATTTTTTATTTGTATAAGTGTTATGCCTGCATGTTATATAAGTGCACTCATGTCACATAGTGCTTAGGGAGGACAGAAGAGTGCATCGTATCCCCTGGAACTGGAGTTAGGGATGGTTGTTAGCTGCCATGTCAGTACTGGGATTCAAACATGGGGTTTCTGCAAGAACAGCTAGTGCTCTAAACTGCTAAGCCATCTCTCCAGCCCTGTACATGCTTATTTGTTTTTGTATCCAGAAATATAAAGAGCCTCTGGTTCTTTACTCTGTAATAGGATAAAGTGTGTTCCCTCTGAATCCGCTTAGTTTTGTTACTAAATAAGAGAAAGATTAATTTCCAGGGGTAAGAGATCTAGGCATTGAAGACTTTTAGTTACTGCATTGTTGTGTCAAAATGATGTAAACAGCTTAAAATTTTGGAGGAAAGATTTTGGCTCATGTTTCAGAGATTTCAGTGTATGGTTAATGACTGACTGACTATTCAACTTGAGGTAAAGCAGAACATCATGACAATTAGGAAGTGATGGAGCCAGGCTGCTCACCTCAGGCTGGAAGACAGGCTAGGGACAGGATACACCTTTCAGAGGCATACTGCCTGTGACTTTTCTCCAGATAGGCCTTACCTTCCAGTAACCTGTTCAACTATGAACCCATCAATAGATTACTCCTTTGTGCTCCATTCACTTCTAAATACAGTGCAGTTGTCTGGTGACCAAGCCTTCAACACATGAGCTTTTAGGTGACAGGTCATACAAACCACGATGAAGACCAAATGGTTTTTTGGTGCTTTTTAGACTAGATGGCAAAGTTCATTTCCTTGTCTAGCATCTTGTAACAGAGCATCTAACTTCTTGAAACAGTACAGGGGCAGGAATTTTGAGGTATTGGGGATCTATCAGGTTTCCAAGTACCAGTGAGATATGCCTCCAGTTCATGGTTATTTTTTCATTGTGAGGATTGTTTTATTCTTTCCTTTAAATTTGGTTATGATTACATACAGTATACTAAGTACATAGTGAAAGTTTTGTAAAGCTATGTGACCGGTGAGCTTAATGGACTGGACATTTCTGAGGGGAATGGTTTTAAGAATAAATATACCAGTGTGTCAAACAGGCATAGATAGAATGCCAGTGTCTCTCCACTGAGCAAAACCAGTATGCCTCATGGACTACTTGTATTAAATATTTTCCATGTTCTTGGGACAAATGCCTGTCAAAATCAACTTGAAGACAGAAGAATTTATTTTGGCTTTGAGTTGGAGGTTACAGTCCAGGATCTTGGGACCATGGAAGAGTTCTACCACATTTAGGGTAGGTCTCCTCACTTCAGTTAATCTAATCTAGAAAGCCCCTCAGAGAAGTGCTGGAGGCTAGTTTCCACAGCAAATTCACAATCCAGATTATCCATCTGTAGGCCTTTACAAGTTCTCCAGAGGCAGAGGCAGAGGCAGATGGATCTCTTGAGTTCAAGTCTAGTTTGGTCTACACAGTGTATTTCACCCAGGATTTTTTATGTGTAGCTCTGTGGGAGGTTTAGTTTGAATAAATTTTGTCAGGGTGCATGAAAAAAAAATACACACTTTTTTTTTTTTTTTTTCATTTCTGAAACAAAGTCTCACTATGTAGACCAGGCTGGCCTCAAACTCATAGAAATCCACCTGCCCTAGTCTCCCAAGTGCTGGGACCCGACCACGTTTTATTTGAGGTGGGAATCTCATTTCATTTTGTAGTCCAGGCTGACCTAGAATCCATAATGATCCTTCTACCTCAATCTCCCAAATGCTAGAATTACATATGTGAGCTACCACAACTGACTAGAAAAGTATTTTTTTCTTTTGGTCCTGTAGCCCCAGCTGGCCTCGAAGTCGCTATGTAGACTAGGCTTGCCTCAAACTCAAGAGATCTGCCTACCTCCTCCTGAGCACCGGGATTAAAGGTGTTTGCCACCATGCCCCACCAGTAAGATTTATTTGTACAAGTAAAGGTGTTTGCTACCATGCCCCACCAGTAAGATTTATTCGTACAAGCACTTTAATCCTGGTTCTCAGGAGGAGGTAGGCAGATCTCTTGAGTTTGAGGCAAGCCTAGTCTACAAAGCGACTTCCAGGTCAGCTGGGACTACAGGACCAAAAGAAAAAAATACTTTTCTAGTCAGTTGTGGTAGCTCACATATGTAATTCTAGCATTTGGGAGACTGAGGTAGAAGGATCATTATGGGTTCTAAGTCAGCCTGGACTACAAAATGAAATGAGATTCCTACCTCAAATAAAACATGGTCGGGTCCCAGCACTTGGGAGACTAGGGCAGGTGGATTTCTATGAGTTTGAGGCCAGCCTGGTCTACATAGTGAGACTTTGTTTCAGAAATGAAAAAAACAAAAAAAGGTGTGTGTGTATTTTTTTTTCATGCACCCCCAACAAAATTTATTCAAACTAAACCTCCCACAGAGCTACACATAAAAAATCCTGGGTGAAATACAGCATATTGGCTCAGAGCGCCAGAAAACAAGGCCCAAGGATGCAGTCGCCTGAAGTGTTCCATGCGCCCCATGGAGCGTCCCGTGTCCCGGGGTATCACGATCCAGCCCCCCGCACAACACCGATGCCATGACCCGGCGGGCCAGTGATCGGTCAATCCTCTCAAGACGGCCACCCCGCCCATGACCTCCATACCCTGCACCCCCTCAGAGCGTCCCCAGCAAGCCCGCCATGATGCCCCTCAGCCCCCTGCCCGGCCTCGCTCTCCCTCACGTCCTCCTTTCCCACTACCACCCTGGCTGGTTTTCTGTGGCGGGGGTGGGGTGGGTGGGTGTTGAAGATTAGCTACGCTGAGGAGAAAGGGTCAGTCAGTGGCCGCTCTGAAGAGGAAATGGCTCCTCGGCCAACAGGTCCAGTATTCACCTCGTCCCTAACACCTTCCTCTGTGGCCTGAAGAACCAGCTACCTGTGGAGGCAACGAGGCCCTAAAGAAGATGCGCAGCGTAGCGAAGCCATGCTGCACATCCCTTCCACCTCGACCTTCTTTGCCCGCCACCAGCGTATTTTGTTCTTAAATTACAGAAGGAATACATTTTGTGCTGATGTTTAAATATCCTAAGTTCTATCTTATATTGTCCTAAGTCAGGAGTAAATTGGCTTAAATGGGATGATGTTTCTCTTTAAAGATATCACAACTATCCTACTTGGAAAAAAAATTTTCCAAAACCCTAATACCTGTCACCCCCAAGAACAGAACTAGGGAACTTATTTTCTATACTGCTGCCTAAATCAACGGACTCCCCTGCTATCACTTTTATTTTCATTTCATTTATTTATTTATTTATTGGTCTTTTTGAGACAGGGTCTCCCTGTAGCCCCAGCTGACCTGGAACTCACTTGTAGACCAGGCTGACCTCCCGAATGCTGGGATTAAAAGGGTATGCTATTAGGCCTGACTTACTTTCATTTTAAACATTTATTTGATTAATAACATTGATGTAATCTTACTCTTCCCTTTATAACTTCGCTGGAATTTATCTTTTTTACTAGCTAAATTTTTCTGGCTACACTTGAAAGTAGGGAGAAAGAATAGCTAAGAATGTTAACTTCTTGCTTTTTTACTTTGATATTATTGCTAAATAAAAAGATTAAACATGTAGGGTTAATGAAAGATTAAGAGAAAGTATGAATTAACTTCGTGGTAAAGAGATTGAAACTTGAAAGTTTAATGGAACTATTTCACTAAAAGGAAATTATGTGCTAGTTCATAGTGAAGATTGCCTAGCTGCTTGTGTTTGTAAACAATATGTTACAAAGTTTCTGGGACCCTGGAGTTCCTTAGAGTTGACGCTAGAGTTTTTCCTTACCTGTATTAAATTTGTGAAACATAAAGCTAATGTATTAAGGCTCTTTTATTTGTCTTGGTGGAAATTGTCTAAGTTGAATAATCTTATTATCTGAAGTGTCAGCATGCTTATAAATTTTGGAATTGAAATGGGGAGGGATCTAAAATTATGCATTTATTTTTCAATTTTCTTTAACTACACCAGTTTCCAGTCACTCCATTCAGTCTGCCACTTTTCTATGAAATTTCATCATGATTTCCATCTCCTTAGAGTCAAAAGATTTAAAGAACAGACTGGCACATGAGTACAGGCCATATGGGGCAATAATTAAGAGCACCAGTTAGTCTGGGGATAGTTAATAACTTTCTTGGACTAGCTTAACTTTTGTGAAGGTCTCAGCCTACACTTCCGGTTCTTCATTTCTAAAGTGATATAATTATACTTTCATCTTAAAGGTTGTTAGTGAGATGAAAGACAATGTAAAGTACCTGTCCTATGCCTGGTACATAGAAATCCACAATAAACATGAGCTACCATTATGGCAAATCTTTATCCTTTTCCTGAGACATTCATACTGGCTGACTGCTGGTTTCCTCTGAAATCCAAACCTGTTCCTACTAAAAATCAGGTTGATAAATAAAAACCATGTTTATGATGATGGAAGGTGGTTTCCCCTAAGCAAAATATTCATAAACTGTTAAATTGTCAAAGCAGGAATGACAGGTTGGTCTCGAGGCCTTTTGTGCATCATTAGAAACTCCTGTGGCTCCCAAGCTCCTTATTGCTGCTACATATACATCTTGCTATTTTGGTTAACTTTATAGGATATGATGATCTTTTGGTACAGTTGTTTATAATTGAAAGTCTTGACTCCCACCCTCACCCCAGGCCTTGGCCTTGCCAGACATACTCTGCTTCTGAGCTAAGCCTTTAGTCACTTTGTTTTGGATTTTTCAGTTTTTCAGACAGAGCCTCAGTGTATTGCCCAGGCTGGCCTTGAACCTCTAGGTTCAAATGATTCTTCTATCTCTGCCTCCTATGTAGCTGGAACTATGGCTGTGCACTATTCTGCTTTGACAATCCAGATTTGTTGGTTTTTTTTTTGGTTTGAGACGGTCTCCCTATAGCCTCAGCTGACCTGGAACTCACTATGTAGACCAGGCTGGCCTTGAACTCAACAGAGATCTGCCTGCCTCTGCCTCCTGAGTGCTGGGATTAAAGGTGTGTGCCACCATGCCCAGCTCTCAGTCCAGTATTTTTTTTAATACTTTATTATTTTTATTTTACGTGTATTCATGTATTGCCTGCATGTAGGTAAGTGCACCCGTGTCGTGCAGTGCCAGGTGACAGATGGGGAGGGTCAAGGGCGATTTCTAGACTCCGTACAGACTGTCCACAGCTTCTCCCTGCAGACGCTGTTGCCAAGCATGGACACCTTGCTAGCTTTAAAAAATTTTTTTCACTTATTTTTATTTTATGTGTATACATGTATTGCCTACGTGTAGGTAAGTGCACCCGTGTCGTGCAATGTCCGCAGAGGACAGAAGAGGCCATAGGATCCCCTGGAACTGGAGTTACGGACAGTTGTTAACTCCCATGTGGGTGCTGGGATTCGAACCCAGGTCTTCTGCAAGAACAACCAGTGTCCTTAACCACTGAGCCATCTCTCCAGCCCTGTTAATAATATTTTTATATTGGTGTGGCATAATTCATTAATCAGTGTTGATAGATATTTTCATTGGAATCTATAGTTTACATACAGTTTTCATTATGTTGTATAGTTTGCTAAGTTTTGACAAATGCAGTGTCCTGTTTCTGCCAGTGCATTAGTCAACTGAACAGTTTACCTGCAGTAAAAATGTTTCCACTTATTCATTGAAGTATTTCCATCTCTTCCCAGAATCTGAAAACCAGTGAGTGGTCCTTTACTCTCTTCTAGTTTTGCCTTTTCTGGGATGCATACATTAATAATTGGAGTCATATAGTAAATGGCCTTTACTTGTATCTCTCTCTCTCTCTCTCTCTCTCTCTCTCTCTCTCTCTCTGTGTGTGTGTGTGTGTGTGTGTGTGTGTGTGTGTGTGTGTGCAGGTGCAGTGCTGGACTTCAAACAGGACCTCAGCACATGCTCTGCAATTGAGCTGTATCTTCATCCTGTTCATTTCTTTTTATTGCTGTATGTTTATCATTGTATGGGTTTGACATTTTTTAAATCATTCACCTCTGTAAAGACATCTTAGTTGCTTCCAAATTTTTGACATTTATAAATAAAACCTGTGTAAACACTTGTGTGGGATTTTTTTTGTAGCTAGGTTTTCAGTTCATTTTGGTAAATACCAAAGAGCATGATTGCCGGTTATATAGTGAAGGTAAATGTGTAGGAAACTGAAAGGCTGTTTTCCAAAGCACTCCTTTTTGCATTTCCATCAGCAACAAAATAGAGCTTCTGCCCTTTTACATCCTTTCCAGCATTTTCTGTTGTCAGGATTTTGAATTTGCCTTTCTAATGAATGTACATGAGTATCTTATACTTTAAGTTACAATTTCTTCATAATTTAAAAAATTTTTATTTTATGTGTTTGAGTGTCTTGCCTGACTGCATGTAAGTGCAACTATGTCATACGATGCCCACCAAGGTCAGAAGAGGGGCGTTGGATTCCCCTGGAACCGGAATTATGGGTGGTTGTTACCTACCATGTGGGTACTAGGATCTGAACCCAGTGTTCTGAACCACTGAGCCATTTCTCCAGCCCCAAATCACAATTTCTAAGTAGGTGATTTTGAGCATCTTTTCATTCACTTAACTTTCCACCTACATCTTGCCTAATATCTAATTAGATTAAGATGTTTTTAAAACCCCACGTTTTAGAAACAGTCCTTCATCAAATCCATCTTTTGCAAATGTTTTTTCTTCATGCATGGCTTTCTTTGAATTCTTGGTGTTTTTGCATAGCAGTGGTTTGTAATTTGAAAACAGTTTAACTTAGGGTTTTTTTGTTTTTTTTTTTTTTGTGGGTAGTCCATTTTGCATCCACTAAAGCTAGTCACCTAGGTTTTCTCCTGTGTAATCTTCTCGAAGTTTTATAGTTTTGCATTTCACATTTAAATCGATAATACATACTTATTTTTGTGAGTGATGTAAGATTTTGTTTCTTTTCTCTTCCATTCCCTTCCCTTCCTCCCTTTCTCCTTCCCCTCCCTCCTTCCATCTGTTTAAAATACTTTGTATTGTTACTGTTCTCTTGACAAATGGTGAATTGACTGTATTTGTGTGGTTTATGTTTGGACTCTCTTCTGTCAGTCTATTTATTACCCAAACCTGCACTGCCTTGATAACTGTAGATTGATGATAACTGAATTTATGGGGTAATAGCAATTCAGCATCATTTTTCAGTACTTTGTTGCTTATTCTGAGTTTTTTGCTCTAGAATCAGTTTGTTAATATCTACATAACAGCTTGCTAGAATTTTGGACAGGATTGCATTGCATCTGTAGAGCAAGTGAAGGAGACTTGGTAGTTTGACAGCTTTTTACTTTTGCTATATGGAATGACTCCATTTTTCAACAGTTTAGTAGTATTTCTCAATAATAGAACTTTTAAAAAATATTTATTATTTTTAATGTGTATGTATGCATTGCCTGCATGTAGATAAACAGACCCGTGTCATGCAATGCTCATGGAGGATAGAAGAAGCTGTCAGATCCTGTGGAACTGGAGTTAACAGAGAGTTGTTAGCTGCCATGTGGGTGCTGGGATTCGAACCCAGGTCTTCTGCAAGAACAGTCAGTGTTCTTAACCACTGAGCCATCTCTCCAGCCCCAGTAATAGAACTTGCATATAATATTGCTAGATTGATATCTAAAAGTGTTTCACTTTTAATATGTGCTAATAAAAATATAATTTGGATTGGTTTTGATTCTTTTGAATTTTGCACATAGACAAAAACATCATCCACAAAAATAGTTTTACTTCAGCCTTTCCAAACTGAATTTCTTTGTCTTGTGTGGCAAGGACTTGTAGCTTAATAGGCACGGTATGAGGAGCTTGCCTTATGCTTCATCTTAGTGGAAAGTGTCTGTCTTCACCTTTGTACCTTAGCTTGAAGAGTTTGTTGATGTTCTTTATCAAGTTAAAGGAAATTCCCTCCTTTTCCTGGTTTGTTGCTTTTTTTTTTAAATCATGACTGGTCTTGGAGTTAATGAAATCCTTTTTCTGCATCTATCAATATGGTCTTGTGTTTTTTCCTTTAGCCTGTGGTTATGATGTATTAATTGATTCTCAAATTTCAAGCCAACCTTGAATATTTATAAGAAATCATATTTTTCAGGATGTATAATTTATTTTGTTTCATTGTATTTATTTACTTACTTATTTTTTGGTCTTTTTGAGACAGGGCCTCTCTGTAGCCCCAGCTGTCCTAGAACTCACTAAGTAGACCATTCTGGCCTTACACAGATCCTCTTTCATTGTATTTATTTACTTATGTGTATCAGTGTTTTTGAATGCATGCAGGTAAGTGCACTCCTGAGTTCAAAGCCATGGCTTACTCTGTTGCCCAGACTGGCCTTGAACTTGAGGGAATTTTGCTTCAGCCACCCAAGTGCTAGGATTATAATGTGATCCACTTACACCTAGCTTAAAAAGACATAGTATTCCTTTTGCACACTAGTGGATTTAATTTACTCATAGTTATTTGGTATCTATGTATGCTCATTGGAGATGCTAGTACATAACTTTTCCTTCTTATACTCTGCTTTTGATAATAGGTAAATACTAGCTTCTTTCTGTCTAACAAATTTGGTATCTTTCACCAATACCTCTAGTGATGTTGCATGCAATTGATGTATTTAGGTCATTGATGATGCTTTCTTGCTTGTTTTTTAAGAGCGGTCTGATTATATTGCCAACCTCCTGTCCCTCAGTCTTCAGTACTAAGAATATAGCAATGCACCACTAAGTTCAATTTTGACCATTGATGTTTAAAGTGATGTTCATATGGTGACTGTTTAATGTTTGTTGCTCTAGTTTTCCCATTTTCTCAGTTAATTGAGCAATTTATATCTTTTTTCTTCATTAGCATACCAATTATACTTAACTTTTTTGGTGATTGCCTGTGAATTTACTAGTTCTCTCTCAATGTTTTACCATTTCACAATTAGTGCATGTAGCTTGTTGGTGTGTTTTTTTTTTTTTTAATAGCCTTTTAAATTTTGTTTATCTGTGTGGATCATGCATGCCCATATATAGAGGTCAGAAGACAACATATGAGATCTAGTTCTTTTTCTTCATGTGGGTCACTGTATTGAATTCAGATTGTCAGGCTTGGTGGCAAGTGCTTTTACTTGCTGAGCCATCTCACTGGCCCTAAGTTTTTGAGATGAGTCTCTTTGTAGCCCAGGCTGATCTCAACTTTTGAGCCTCTGTCTCTACTAAATTTTTTTTTGCATGTTTGTTAGAGAATATCTTAATTTCTCAATTTTACTGGTTAAAGAATTCTAGATTCAGTAATTGTTTCCCCTAGGACACTGAATGGTTCATTCCAATCTCCTCACATTTATGTGTATGAGTGTATTGCCTTTGGAGGCCAGAAAAGGGTGTTGGAGGCCCTGGAACTGGAGTTATGGACAGTTGTTAGCTGCTGTGTGGATGCTGGGAATCGAACCTGGGTCCTCTGGAAGAACAGCAAGTGTTCTTAACTACCGAGCCATCTCTCCAGCCCCAAGATTTCTTTCAATTTTTTATGTGCATGAATATCTTGCCTACATTTAAGTACATGATGTACATGTAGTGCCTGTGGAGTCCAGAAGAGGGCTTCAGATCCACCAGGAACTGGAGTTACAGATGGTTGTGAGCCACAGTATGGGTGCTGGGGACCAAACCCTGTATTCTGCAAGAACAGCAAGTTCTCTTAACCTAACTCCTGAGCCATCTCTCTAGCCTCTGGATTTCTTTTTTCTTTTTCTTTCTTTCTCTTTTTTTCTTTTTTTGGTCTTTTTGAGACAGGGTCGGAACTCACAAGAGCCCTTCTGCTGAGTGCTGGGATTAAAGGTGTGCAAAACATGCCCAGCGTAGCATCTGGATTTCTTATTCTTGATCTTCTATAGCTGTAGCAGTTTTTCCTTCTGATTTCTTTGAAGTTCTTAGCTGATTTTCTACAGCTTGAATCTGAAGCCTATGGGTAGTTCTGTGAAGTATCCTGTGTGATCTGAGAATCCTGGATCTATGTCCAGCTTGAGTCTTTTTTTATACATTCTGACAAACTACCTTATGGAGTCAATTTGCATTGGATGTTATTCTTAATAAGTTGGATTGTGACTATTTTTTTCCTGTTTGTATCTTCCGGTTTTCATTTCCTTTCCCTTCCTCTTTTACTGCCTTCTTTTGAACTAATTGTGTGTGTGTGTGTGTGTGTGTGTGTGTATACGTATGTATGTATTAGAGTTTGACTTCAAGCTATTGTATTCGTATCCTATTTCCTTCATTATTTATTTGTGGTGCCAGGAATCAGTCAGACCCAGACCTTTTAAAGGGCAGACAAGTGCTCTGCCACTGAGCTCTGCCCAGCCCAAATTATTATTTTTAAAATTATACTTTAAAAATATAGCTGGGTGTGGTGGCACACGCCTTTAATCCCAGAGGCAGGCAGATCACTGTGAGTTCAAGGCCAGCCTGGTCTACATAGTGAGTTGTAGAACAGCTGGAGCTACAGGGAGACCCTGTCTTAAAAAGACCCCCCCCCAAAACAACATACACACACACACACACACACACACACACACACACATATGTGGAGGTCAGAGGGCAACCTATGGGAATTCCACTTGCACCTTGTGGGTTTGGAAGATTGAACTCAGGTTATGAGGCGTGGTTCCAAGTGCCTTTATTGAGTAAGCCATCTCGCAGCCTTATTTCAGCATTTTGAAGATGGCATTTCACTCACTGCCTTTGTTCTCTACTGTTTTGTTTCTTTGTTTTGAAAGTCTTCCTGTAGCCCTGGCTGGTCTTGATCTCACAGAGATCCACCATCCTCTACCTCCCGAGTGCTGGGAATAAAGAATGTGCCACAATGCTTAGTAATGAATTGATGGGGGTGGTTATAATTAGAGAACACTAATAAATGAAGATTTAAGGGCAGGTGGGTAGTGTGTACTCTTTCACACCCAGTGAATTAAGCAGTGGTCTTGAGTAGTGAGATACTTAAAGCATAGGAACAAGTGATGAAATGTAATCCAAGTGTTTAGTTTCCTCTTGATAATGGGTCAAAAGCAAATGAAATATTTATAGGCTATTATATTCAGTTTTCCTAATATTGAAACTTTCTTGTTCATAGCTCTTGGACAAACATAAAAATATAGAGAGCATGGTGGAACTTTTGGACTTGTATCAGATGGAAGATGAAGCCTACAGCAGCCTTGCAGAAGCTACAACTGAACTCTACCAGTATTTACTTCAGCCATTCCGAGACATGAGAGAACTTGCCATGCTGCGCAGACAGCAGATCAAGGTATTTTCTAAAACCTAAATTGTAGCCACCTAACTTGATAGTTTTCAGGCTGTCTGGCTATATATTTTAAGTACAAAAAAAAAAACAAAACAAAACAAAACAAAAAAACCCTTTTTAAACAGTGCAGACACATTCTTGGCCCTTTCTTTGCAGAGGTCCTTATTTTGAAGATTGATTGTCATAGTCTCCATTAATACATTTAAAAAGCATTGAGCCAGGCGTGGTGGCGCACGCCTTTAATCTCAGCACCCGGGAGGCAGAGGCAGGCAGATCTCTGTGAGTTCAAGGCCAGCCTGGTCTACACAGTGAGTTCCAGGACAGCTGGGACTACAGGGAGACCCTGTCTCAAAAAGACAAAAAAAAAAAAAAAACAACAACATTGAATTGTCAGTTGTTTTTTCATAAACTGGGTACTTGGAGGATTAAAATGGTAGCAGGAACCTAAGACTGTTGGGTTCTGAAATTTGCTTAACTTTTGAAAACCAACTTTAGATGTTTTGAGACAAGCACAAAGGCCAGTAAAGACCTGGATAATGTAGATGTCTCAGCCACTTTTAGATTGTTGACAGTATTTGCAGTCCTCTGCTGCTCAGCATTGACTACTTGAAACTTAGTTGCAATCTTAGCATATTGTTAATTTTATCTGTTTGTATTGGGTACGTATTAACTAGAATCTGAAGGTTGCTCAGCTATTGTCACTACTTATTATTCCGTTTTTCTTGGGAAGCAGAGTATGAGGAGAAACAGATCATATGTTTGTGTGTGTGTGTTTGTGTGTTTTGACACAGGCCCCCATTACTGGCCTGGAACTCCCAGGTTGGCCTTGAACTCAGAGATCTGCCTGCCTTTGCCTCTTGAGTGCTGGTTGTCCCTCAGATGCCCCATTTATTCATGTTTATTAAATACAGGCATATTTGCTAGTAGTTCACTATACTTAGGTTTCGAGCTCACACAGTGTGTTAGATGAATACATGTTAAGTGGTGCTATTGTACAAATTATTTTACTTTTTCTTTTTGAGACAAGGTCTTCCTGTAGCCAAGCTGGACTAGAACCCACTAAATGTAGACCAGGTTGGCCTGGATCTCCAGAGTCCTAGGATTAAAGGCATGGGCCACCACACCTGTCATCTCATTTAAATAATCTTATGTCTTGCTTCATAGACAAGAAAACTAACATTGGCTTCATTTATATTCTTGTCTTTAGCTAATAGTAAAGCTACTACAGTTATAGGACTACAGTTTCAAAGAACGTTTTAAAATTATAGTAATGATGGTATAGTTATGTTAGAAAATGTACGCTCACTAAAAGTTATTATGACACAAGTGGTGGAGCACGTCTTTAATCATAGCACTTGGAACAGCAGAGGCAGGGAGAGCATCAGGTTTTTCAGTTTGTTCTCAGTTTTAACTTTAGTTTGATCTGTTATTTTTTTCTAATTTGTTTTGTGCTGGGCAAATGCTCTACCAGTGGCTTCGAGGTTTTTAAATTGGACCTTAGTTTATAAAGAATTATGTGACATTAAGTATATTTGTTAGGAGGGGAAAGGTCTAAAATTGATAATAAAGAAGCCAGAAAACCACTGGTGGAGCATTTGCCCAGCACAAAACAAATAAATTAGAAAAAAATAACGGATTAACTAAAGTTAAAACTGAGAACATTGAAAGTAGAAATCACCAAAAAGCGAAACAAATTAGACAAAAATCAGTGAAACCAAAATGTGTATGAAAAAATACACATTTCAGGGGGCTGGAGAGATGGCTCAGCAGTTAAAAACACTTTTTAATTTGTTGTGAGGAGGAAGCATTTAGTATTTCATGTTAAATAGTAGAGGTGATAAACATTACCAGTGAAATCTACCTGATGACTTTATATCCTTACTCAGGAACTAAGGGTCCAAGTGTAACCAACCGTGACTAGTAATAATCAGATACATAGAGATTAAAGACACATGTGCAAACATCTAAGTGTTAGTAGCTTTAAAAACATAGGAAACAGCATATTTTAAAATGAAATGGAGATCTTCTTTAAAGGGTAAAAACTCATTCGATTTTATGCCTTATAGGGTTTATACTGAGTTCAATATTGTATAACTATTAATTCAACTGTGAACCTAAAAATTTGCAGCCACTTTTGAAAGAGATAGATATATCCTTGCTCTGGAATGTGTTACTGAGTATGTTAAAGCTGTAATGAAATGCTTCTAATCATGTGGTTATTAAGTTTTTAAAAAATTAAAAAACAACAAAAACTTACTGACCTTGCAGAAGACCCGGGTTCGAATCCCAGTATCCACATGGGGATCTGACAGCCTCTTCTGTCCTCCTTGACATTGCATGACACAGGTGCACTTACCTACATGCAGGCAATACACACACACACAAAAAAAATAATAATAAATAAAATATTTTAAAAAATAAAAAGAATACACATTTCAGTATATTTTTAGAAGCTTAATCTAAATTAATTTTTTGAAATCAGTAATCATTGGAGATTTCTATCAAAGATTAGAGGAAGAAATAATGCCATCGCAGTACAAAGTCAGGAAATAAAGGCTACAAGTTGGTTTAATACCTGTCTCCACCTTGACAGATAGCAGGCGAACATGGCTTTCTATACCACTTTCCTGTTTTTTTGGTTGATTTTAAACTTAGTAGCTATGATGCTACAAATAATTGTTAAGAACTTTGCTTAAGACTTTTACTGTAACTAAGACATTAATCAAGGGTCCGCTTGAGTTCTTTTCCTAACTTGGGAAATCCGAAGACGCAGCAGCAGTATGGGTCAGCAGATCATGTGCTAAAAACAATGACAGCTTTGTTTTGAATTTCAAGGCGAGATAGAAAACAGAGCCTGTTTTAACATGGAAAAAAGTGTGTGTTGTTTTAGGTAGCTAGGGATGTAAAACAAGTTTATAAATACAGATTCTCTGGCATGGACTTTCTTACTATAAAGTACATCGTTGCTGGGACATTGCATTTGATGAGAAAGTTCCTATGGTATTTCTGTGGGTTATTAGGATCCTAGGGAGAACCTAACTTTGAGAAATATAGTAGCATAGTGTAACTTTTCCAGGCATTGAGACTGTTTGTTCAACGATGAACAAGTATGGAGAGATTTGATATACTTATTTTTGTTTTATGTGTATGAATGTACCTGAATCCAGAAAGGATCCTCTGGAACTGGAATTATGGGCTGTTGTTAGCTGTCATGTGGGTGCTGGGAACTGAATCTGGGTCCTCTGCAAGATCAGCCAGTGCTCTTAACTGCTGAGCCATCTCTTTCAAACCCCATGGAGAGCTTCCTAATATACCAGCCAAGAAGGTGATATTCTTTTTAAAAAGGTATTTTTTATTCGTGTTGATCAAAGTGCACCATTTAATCATGCAAGTAGAAATGATCTCTATATTAATGTTCTGAGTTAGGAGTTTTGAGCTTCGATATTCATTATGTTTATTTCTATTCCATCTGTTGGTTGATTTTTTTTTAATCAAACTAGTAATTTCAGCAGTGAGAGTTTAATAAAAGGATTTGATAACTAGATATAAAGTGATCTGGATAATTAAGAATGCAAAGAAAGTAGCTCTAAGTTACTTCAAAGGAAGCGGCTGTAAAAAGGAATCACCACTCCTAGAGGTGGGGAAACAAAGGAAAGGAGCTGGTGGTAAGAGTTAAATACAGAGGCAGGCCCTGTGGAGCTGGCCATATGATCCTGTAGTGCCCTTGATGAACAGACCCATACCTCTAGGGATAACACTTGGAGTCCTGCTGCTGGTTTATCTTGGTGAGGAGGCAGTTAACACTCTGAGACTGGGAATGGATTGGATTCTGTTTCTACTTGAGGAAGGAACTCCTAGTGCTGGGGTGAAGATGCAAGTATGAGATGATGCCTGCAGCAGCAGCAAAGTAAAGATTTGCAGATAGGAAAAACAAAGTCTCCCTCCAAATTCTCCATTGACAGAGCCTGAAAAGGGTTTGCTGATTCCAAACAGCTTTACAAGGTAGAAGGAAGATGATGGAGAGGAATTTACAGCCTTCAGAATTGTTTTAACCACTGCACTTGAGAGTCAGTTAAAAAGCAACTTAAACAAAAATAATGTTCTATTATATATTTGAATATGTGAAGGTAGCAAATTCCAAGTTAGCTTTACATAAAATGTCAAAGACTTTAAAATTTCTGGTCAAAAAGCTATAATAGAACTAATGTTCCTTTCTCTTTCCTTTGCACTATGAATAAAAAGATAGGAAGTTTGTGTCATTGAAATGGATTTCTGTCACAGTGTCCTAAGAGGTTAAAATTTATCTTTAAATTTTAATCTTAAAACCAGAAATAATTGAAAACAAAAGAGTTAACAAATATTGTTACAGGAGATGAGTCCTCTAGAATCCAAGTTGAAATACACATCTGCTGCTAGATGTCTCACAGTGGTTTCTGTTGCCTAGCTTTAAATGTATATATATGTATGTATGTGTGTGTGTGTGTGTATATATATATATATATGGTTTGTTTTTTCTTTTGATGTGTATGCATGTATTGCCTGCATGTAGGTAAGTGCACCCGTGTCGTGCAATGCCCACAAAGGTCAGAAAAGTGTGTCAGATTTCCCTGGAACTGGAACTAGCTGTTGTTAGCCACCATGTGGGTGCTGATAATCAAACCCAGGTCCCCTGCAAGAGCAGCCAGTGCTCTTAACTGCTGAGCCATCTCTCCAGCCTGTCCTTGCTTAGTTTTGAAGCAGTCTTTTTTTTGTACAATAAAGCATGATATATGTACATATGGTGCATCACTGTTCTTATTAAAACATAACATGTGAAAGCAATTTGTGGAATATTTTTATATTAATACTGCTTCCTATTGCTTTAACATTTACCTGTAATTTGGTTTTCACTTTTTTATTTGACTTTTAAAAAATAAGTTTAAAAAAAGTTGGGTATATGCACATCAAGTTATCTTTTCAACTCTTTTTAGACACATGTGTTTACATATACCATTTCTTTAAATGAGTAGAAATATTAAGAGTGCTTGCCTGGGATGGGCCAGGCCTTGGTCCCTCAAAAAGAAAAACAGTTGGGGCTGGAGAGATGACCCAGTGGTTAAAAGTACTGACTGCTCTTGCTGAGGACCTGGGTTCGATTCCCAGCACCCACATGGTGGCTACGAACTGTCCTTACCTCCAGTTCCAGGGAAATCCGATGCCCTCTTCTGACCTCCCCAGCATTGCATGACATGGGTGCACTCACATACATGCAGGCAATACACACATACACATAAAATAAAAATAATAAAATATATTTTTAAAAAACAGTGAATAAAGGAATATAATTTATCCAGAGTCTTTTTCAACATGCATCTGGGCAGGGTTTTTTGTTGTTGGTATCAATCTTAAAATCTGAGTTTATCATATCTAACGGAATTTTACAACTACTATAAAGGAGAAAATAAATGGCTCCTTATCTCAACACTCAAATAATAAAAGGCTTCATTATGCATTGTTTGCTTATATATTAAGGGAATAGAGAGATAAAAGATGGTGGAAAAGGAAGAATGGAGAAGTAGAGTCCCACATCAAATATTTTAAGCATTATTGTTAACATAATGAGTTCTCTAGAGAAGGATACTAGTAGGATCTTGATTTTGGCACCAAGCCCAACTAGTGCCAGGATTCAGTAAATGTTTGACAGACGAGTAAAAGAAGATGTAAAAATGTTCTTCCTTCCTTTTGCTCTAAAGATTTCCATGGAAAATGATTATCTGGGACCTCGAAGAATTGAGAGCCTCCAAAAAGAAGATGCTGATTGGCAGCGGAAAGCTCATATGGCTGTGCTGTCTATTCAGGATCTCACTGTGAAATATTTCGAAATAACAGCTAAAGCTCAAAAAGGTAAGTTTTTCAGTAAAATCCCTTAGGAATTTAAGTGTTTTATGATCAGATTAAAATGGGAAAAAAGTGTGAAAGGGCAACTCACCCCAACAGTTAGAGAATAGCCACTATTTGCAAATCAAGGTGACCTTTCAGCTCTTCTACGCACATGTGTATGCTTACCAATGAAATATTTGTTTTTGTCTTTTTGAGACAGGGTCTCCCTGTAGCACCAGCTGGCTTGGAACTCACTATTGTAGACCAGGCTGGCCTGGAACTCACAGGGATCTGCCTGCCTCTACCTCCCAAGTGCTGGGATTAAAGGGTCACCTCGCCTGGCTATTATTATTTTTATTAGAGCCAAGGTCTTGCAGTATAGCCTTGACAAGCCTTTAACTCAGTATTTAGACCAGGCTAGCCTGGAACTCAGATCCACCTCCCTCTGCCTCCTTGGAGATGGGAGTAAAAGGCATGTGTACCCATTTCCAATAAATTGTGTGTGCGTGTGTGCGCGTGTGTGTGTGTGTGTGTGTGTGTGTGTGCGCATGAGTACATATATGTACTGTGGCAAATTGCAGAACTCTTCTCTCTTCTATCATGTGAGTCCTGGGGGATCTGACTCAGGTTGTCACACTGGCCTTTACTTACAGGCATCTCTCCAGCCCTCTGTAATTTAAAATGTTTAGTGTAATAGTACTCCTTTATGTCTTCAGTCAGAAGGTAATTTTGTAATTTCTCTATTTAGATGAGTCTTTGTGTGTCTTTTTGTGTTACTGGTTTTTTTGAGGCAGTATTTAGCTATGGTGCCCAGGCTGTCCTTGAATTCTCCATCTTCCTGCCTTAGCCTCCTGAGGTGCTGGGATTATAAGTGTGTACCTCCATGTCTGGCATTCTGTCTTTGCATTTCTTGCTTTATACAAAGCCAACTATAGCCTAATTTTGACCTATTCCTGCATAGCTTTTAAAAACACCCTAAAGATCCTCTTCTGTCCTCTGCCAGCACTGCATGACACAGGTGCACCTACCTACATACAGGCAATGCACACACACACACACACACACACACACACACAAAAATAATAATAATAAAAAAATATTTTTTAAAAAAACTAGAAAAAAAAACCCTAAATAAAAAACAAACTATACCCCCACCCATATACTTTAAAGAAGTATTCATGTTAAAATATCATGTTTTAAAAAATAGGTTGAAAGCCGGGCATGGTGGCGCACGCCTTTAATCCTAGCACTTGAGAGGCAGAGGCAGGCGGATTTTTAATACCTTCAGCATCTAAAAAATAATCCCGGACCCCAAAACATTTTAAATTTATCAGACAAATCATCTGCAGAACATTATTTCTGAGGGTGAATTAAAGATATCAGAGAATGTATGATGCTGTTGAATTATATTTTAGAAATGTTAAAGGTAATTTACCATGAGGATCAGTGAAATCTAAGATTTTATAGTTCTTTAGTATCAGGTGGTTTTATGTCTTACTACCACTTTTAAAAAATTATTTTTAACAGCTGTGTATGATCGAATGCGAGCAGATCAGAAGAAATTTGGTAAAGCATCATGGGCAGCAGCTGCTGAGCGTATGGAAAAACTCCAGTATGCAGTTTCTAAAGAGACTTTACAGATGATGAGAGCTAAAGAGATCTGTTTGGAACAGAAGAAACATGCACTAAAAGAAGAGGTAACAAAAGCCATCAGTAAAAATACATAAAAAATTTAAAGTTACATAAAAATAGATTTGTTAGCCAGGCATAATAGCAAATGCCTTTAATCCCAGCACTCAGGAGGCAGAGGCAGGCAGATCTCTGTGAGTTCAAGGCCAACCTGGTCTATATAGGGAGTTCCAGGCTAGCTGGGGCTACAGGGAGACCCTGTCTCAAAAAAATACCCCAAAAGTTAAAAATTTTTAAAAACTTAATTTAAAATTTATTAGGTGGGAGTGCATGCCAAAATGTTCCTGTTGGCCAGAGGACTTCTTTGTGGAGTCGGTTCTCTCCTTTCACCTTTATGTGGTTTCTGGAGTTCGAATTTAGTGTTCCTGGGATCTGCAGCATTACTACTCCAACATTATAATTACACCTGAATGAAAAAGCCTTGACTCTTGGGTCCAAACTCTGAGGATGCTCATTCCTCCAGAGATCTCTTGGTACTGGCTGTACGCTGAAACTGCTAATAGAACTGTGTCTGGAACTATGTCCTCAAGTCAGGCCCACCCATGATTTATTTAAAATAAAATGGTTTCTCCAGCCTCAACTGAGGAAGTGCAAGCTTGAATCCACACTCTATCAAGGACCTTTCCATCCATCAAGCTTTCTTCCCAATCTTTACTGTTTTGAGCTACTACATGGGTGCTTGGACCTTAACCCTGGTTCTGCAAGTGCACCAAGTGTTCTTAACCACTGAACCTTCTCTCTAGCCCCAAGTTAATCTAGTTTTAAATAGAAGGAGGGCTGGAGAGATGGCTCAGTGGTTAAGAGCACTGACTGCACTTGCAGAGGACTCGAGTTCGATTACAGCACCCACATGGCGGCTACGAACCATCCTTAACACCAGTTCCAGGGGAATCCAAAGCCCTTTTCTGACCTCCACGGCATTGCATGACACGGGTGCACTCACATACATCCAGGCAATACACTTATATACATAAAAATAATAACAAAAAGATAAAAATAATTTTTTTTAAAAAAAGAAGGAAAAAAGGGGGAAAATGTCAGGTTATAAAGTCCTTCCCACAGTTTTTTGTTTGGTGTTTTGGGGTCTTTTTTTCTTTTTCTTTTTTTGGAGACAGGGTTTCCCTGTAGCCCCATCTGGACTGGAGTTCACTATATAGACCAGGCTGGCCTGGATCTCATTGATCTGCCTACTTCTGCCTCCCAAGTGCTATGATTAAAGGTTTATTCCACCAAACCTTGCTTAAATTTTTTTTTTTTTTTTTTTTTTAGCATTACATATTCTTAGTGGGTCATTGTGACAAATGTGTTCAGTGACTAGGCATGTCTAATTCCTGTTGCACTAATAGTCAATGGTGTTAAAAAGAAAGCATAACTTTCATAATTACTGCCTCAAAGGAACAACACATTGGATTCTTTTGAAACATCAAAATTTTTTAATACTTCATTCCCCAGAAAATTGAATTTACATATTCACCATAACCCCCCCCCAAAAAAACGAAACCCAAAATCTGTGATAGAGCTGAACCCAGAAAAAAAATTTGCTTTGCATTATATATGACTGTTCTTTTGCCTATATACTGTCCTTCTTCATCAGCCAGTGGTTACTCTCATTCTCCTTTTGAAATGCCTGTTTACACACATACATGTATTTGTCTAGATTGGTTTTTAAATCCCCGCTTATTAGAGAGCTCCCTGATAGAATTCTTGCCTAGACTCACATGATAGCCAGCACTAATATAATAAAATAAAAAATTAAATAAAACCATTTTATTCAAATAATAACATAGCATAGAATAATCTAGAGGGTATAATTTCTTAAGCACAATGGTTCTTAGTCCATTAACTGAATCAGACAACCATCAACACAGTGCTTACATACAAACAAAGGAATAACAAAGTAAACCCCTGAGGGTACTAGCAGGTCTTCCCCAATTTTACTTCCTAAGCATTCCTCCCTTAGGTTTCCATAAGTGCAATTATGCAATGTATTCTGTTGACCAGACTTTCTACTCTGAGCATATTTTCAAGATTCACACGTTATTCATTCCTCTGTTTTGTTGCCCAAAGGTATTCATTTCATTGTTTGGTCATCCACATTTTTTTATTTCATCAGATGAGAAAGTTTGGGTTGTTTCTGCTTTTGAAAGTGTCATGAATAATGAAGCTATGAGCATGTACATAATAGTGTTCACATGGGTGCGTTTGTGTGTCTTGGTATGGAGTAGACTTGAGTTTTTTAGCCTTTTGAGGCACCATCAGACTGTTATACAAAGCAGCTGTCCCACTGTATGTTCCCACTGGCAGTGTATGACTGTTAGAATTTTCAGCACATCTTTGTATGTCTTCTAAAAAATGTCTCCAGATATTTACCCAGCTTTTTAACTGGAACTTTCTTGTCATTGTTTTCTTTTGATTTTGTGTTTCCTAATTAAGGGTTTGTGAGAATCCCATATACATTTCTATCACCCAATATTTGACTGGTTTCTTGTTTCTTGAGTTTTTCATAATGATTTTTAAATATTATGTCTAGGTCTGAGTATGGTGATGCATGTCTGTAATTCTACCACGTTCAAGGTGTAGGCAACCAAGACCAAGAGTTGAACATAACCAATTCAAGCCTACCTCTGCTATATAAGACCCTGTCAGCCCCCTTCCACCAAATTGAATATGTATTTTAGTTCTTAGAACAAACTTGTCATGTCTGCTTTTGTTAGTACAGTTTTATATAGAATATGTTGCTTCATGAATCTCTTTTTACCTGAGGAGTTATAGTATAATGTTCTGCAATGATACTTTTGGGGGATGGAGGGGAATAGGGTCTCATTTTGTAGTTCAAGCTACCTTTAACCTTGTCTTTTTAGTGCTGGGATTGTAGGCAGGTACCCCTATTCTGGGTTTAGTAACTAATTATGCTTTACTTGTTTGAAAAATAGTGTATGAAATAGCCTGTAAAGTCTTTTACCTGTGATCTAGAGAACAATCTTTTTGTTAGTAGATGTGCTGGATAGCTTTAGTGTCAACTTGACACACCTGGGGGAGCCTCAATCCGGAAATCGTCTCTATTGGACTGGCCTGTGGCCATGTCTGAAGGGCATCTTCTTGATGAGTGATGTGGGAGGGCCCAGCCCACTGTGGGTGATGCCACCCCTGGGCAGGTGGGCCTGTGTTGCATAAGAAAGCAGGCTGAGCAGGGGCCAAAGAGAGCAAGCCTGTAAGCAGCGTTCCTCCATGGCCTGTGCTCCAGCTCCTGCCTCCAGGTTCCTGCCCTGAGTTCCTACCTTGGGCTCCCTGATGAACTGTGACCTGGGAGTTGTAAGACAAATAAACCCTTTCCTCCCCAAGTTGATACTGGTCAGAGTGTTTTGTCACAGCAATAGAGAACAAACTAAGACAGTAGATCAAATCATTTTTTCCTCCCCTCTTGCTTTTACTTGTTTGCAGTATTAGAAGGTAAAATTGGACCTTATCCTGGACAAAGTACAAAGTACTCAATCTCTTTGAAGGATTTCATCCCCATCTCATGTTCCCCTGAGGCATTTCTACCACAGTCTTCTTTTAATGAGCTTGTTCTTTCTTGTTACTAGCCGCACTTTTATTGCCTGTAGGGTACTGGCTTTGCCTTCATCACATTGGTTAGCTTTGTTGTGTGACCTGTCTGAAACTGAGCTGTTCTGGCAATACAGAGTACCCAAAAGAACTGTGGGGTTAGACTTCTTTCTCACTGCTAATGCAAGAAAGCTTAGCTCCCAGTAAGTTTACCTCCAGCGGTTGAGGAAGGAAGGGGCTCAAATAGGGTCCAAGAGCTTTGAGATAGGTCTCTATGAGATCATTTTCTATGGGCCACATCCCATTACTCTAATAGTCTCTTTTTAAAGTTGTAGCTTATGTCTGAATTCTTCAAAGGATCTTTAAAAAATTGCCAGTTAGTCATTCTTTCCAGGTTTATGCTTGTTGTGTATATAATGTAGGTATTGTGCTCTATATGTACTTAAGTATGACGATGTCCCATGTCAGTTTTAATAACCTTAAAGCACCTACATTACTCATGAAAAACAGAACATACATGAATTTTTAAACCCATCCCAAACAAATTATTTGCCTCTATAGGGTTTATTGGGTTTCTTTCTTTTCTTTCTTTCTTTCTTTCTTTCTTTCTTTCTTTCTTTCTTTCTTTCTTTCTTTCTTTCTGTAACACAACTGTACCCTGCAATTTAGATTATGGGAGTCCTTGTCTTTTATATTTTATATATTTATTTTTGTGTGTCTGAGTGTTTTGCCTGCATGTATATTAGTGTGCCATGTGTGTGCAATGCTCACAGAGGACAGAAGAAGGCATCGGATCCCCTGGAATGGGAGTTGCAGACAATTGTTAGGTGCCTTTTGAGTATTGGGAACTGAATCAAGGTCTTCTGCAAGAGCCCCCAGAGCTCTTAACCACTGAGGATCTCTTTAGCACCTTTGGGTTGTTTTTTTGAGACAGGGCTCACTATGAGGCCCTGGATCACCTGGAACTTGTTGTATAGATCAGGCTGGCCTCCAGCTCATACACCACCCAACTCTGGAGACTTGTAACTGGGGCTACAGGGAGACCCTGTCTCAAAAATACAAAAATAGTGTAAGGATTGTTACTTTTAATTAATACTTTCCTTTAATTTGGTATAGGATAATTTCTTTATTCATTGAAACAGAAGATACTAAAATTAAGATACCATCATGAAACCAAATCATAGAAAGCAGAGTTACAATTCAGTTATCTGGTAGATTTCTATTTTTGATTTGTAGATTAACAGGAAAACCAGAAACAGTATTCCAGCTCTGTGTAAAAGCCTTTTTTATCGGAGAATTTTCATTCACCCCCAGATAATTTAAGCCATTTAAACTTTTTGGTGTATTTTCTATTATTTTTTAAAATTTTTTTGTCTTTTTTGTTGTTAAAAGACAGGGTCTCCCTGTAGCCCCAGCAAGCCTGGAGCTGTGTAGACCAGGCTGACCTTGAACTCCCAGAGATCCACCTGCCTCTGCCTCCCTGGGATTAAAGGCCTGCACCACCATACCTGGCCATTATTTTTTTTTTTTATGTGTATGAGTGTATTGTCTGCATGTGTGTAAGTGCACCCGTGTCCTGCAGTGCCCTCGGAGGTCAGAAGAGGACATCAGATGCCCTGGAACTGGAGTTACAGAGGGTTGTTAGCCTCCATGCCGGGTGCTGGGAATAGAACCTGGGTCCTCTGTAAGAACAATCTATGCTCTTGACCACTGAGCCATCTCTCCAGCCCTAAAACTTTGGGGGGAGAGTCTTTTTTTTTTTTTTGAGACAGGGTCTTCCTGTAGCTCCAGCTGGCCTGGAACTCACAGAGATCTGCCTGCCTCTGCCTTGAGTGCTGGGATCAAAGGTGTGTGCTACCACACCTGTCTATGTCCTATTTTGTACCATCACTAATTTGATAATATTAGAGACCACACCTGGCAGCATTTAGATTTCTTGACCATTTCTGTGAATATAAATAAACAGCTAGCATGTTTAGCTGCATGTAGTGAATTATTCTTGAAGCTAACTCCTTTATTTCATAATTTTGTCTTTCTCCTAAAAGAATGTAGCTAAATTATAATTAAGGCTATATTCCCCTATTTCAGCTTTATTTTAATTCATGGAATAATTAACATTTATTAAATATGAGCATTTAGGATCCCTATAGGCAGTACTGTACATCAGAACATCCTGCAGTGATGGAAATATTTTGTCTTCTCCAGAGGACTATTGGTATAATTCTTCTGTTAATATAACTCTCATGTCTTTAAATAATTTCTATTTATTTCTATGTATATGTTTTGCCTGTTTGTATGTGAGTGCACATGTGCATGCAATGCCTGCGGAGGCCAGAACCAAGCCATGTCTCTGGCCCCAGGAATATATATATTCCTTAAAGTCTCAAGGCAGATGATATTCTCACGTTTATATTTTATAACTTAGGGTAGAGAGGCATGATTTCCTATTTTCAACATTTCTCTCCTAGCCACTACACTTAAGCCCATTTTGGGTCTGTTATTGTTTGATCGTTCACTGATTTATAACTTAATTTATTAAATTATTTTTATGAAATTTATCAGCTGAACCCAGGTTTATTTTCAAAATGTGTATCACTGCACATTTATACCCATTGCCTTTTATTTCAGCAGAGGCAGATGGGTCTCAGTGAGATCCCAGTCCAGCTAGTCTTATCTAGCCACTTCCAAGCCAGGCCATTTGAGGCTGTAGAAGGTACTTCTCTCAAATACAAACACACAAAAAAGTCTATTCTAATTGTTTTGTAATCTGTAGGAATATCTAGATTATAAAGCTAAATGTAAAAGCTTGTTTAAAACAATATTTCTGTGCCGGATTGTCCATCACCTTGACCATGACAGAAGTGTTTATTTAGCACCTCTTTCTATCCTGAGCTGTCCCAGAGCCATTAGTCAGATATCTCCCTCATATTCTGAGGGCCTGAGTAATGCCACATTCAAAATTTTCTACTCTGTTCCATTGGCCTTTGGTGTAGTCACTTCTGGAATATCACTTAAAGCCTGGGCCTCTTTACCAGTGCTGCCAGACTCTACAGGGCTCACTGTTTGTGCCTGTGTCCTCCTAGGTTGTCTAAGAATGAACCTTTAGTTTGCAGAACAGTGGTAGGTCTCAGAGACCCAGCTATGACCAAGGGATAAAGGAGAGTCCCAGCTCTCTGAAGTAATTCACTTTTACCTCTCTGTTATAACTATCAAAGTATGAGTTCAAATTTTCTATGTATCTTATATGGAAAGGGATCCCTATAATTCAGCATCTGCCTTTGAGATTGAGAACAAACCATTGACATTTGTGTTGGAATGACAATGCTTAGGAGCTGTGAGATAGAAACATTACAAATTTATTTTATGGTAATTTTTTTCACTGTTTCATGACTTGATTATTACTGCACAGAAACTGCTTACAGTGGGTGACTGGATTCTCTTCCCCTCACTACCACCTCATTTCTCTGGTAGTATAAGCTCAGCATTCTAAATAAACTACTTTTCCACAGTCGTTGTTTCCAAGTCTGCTTTGGTTGTTTTTTGTTTTAGTTTTAGTTTTATTTTTTTTTTTTTTTTTGTAAAGGCATGGTCTCCCTGTAACCCCAGCTGGCCTGAAACTCACTATGTAGACCAAGCTAAAGTATAGGTGTCTTCTTTTTCTTTCTTTTTACTCCCACTCCTCCCTTTATAAGATAGTAGAAAATGAATCTAGATAGTATTATTGCATATGGTATACAAACACTTCACAGTTGAGCTATCCTCATCCTGGTTTACTTTTTATTTTCAGATAAATGTCGCTGTAGATTGCCCAGACTGGTCTTGAACTTACTCTTTAGGACTGGCCTTGAGCCTGTAATCCTACTGCCTCACCTCCTGAGGAGCCTTGTGTCACTGTGCCTATCCATCTTCCCTTCCCTCCCTCACTGGTTTGCCGTGACTGGCCTCAGACTCCTTGGATTAAGTAATCTTCCTGAACCACAGTGCTGCACCCATCTCAGAAGTCTGGGTTTCATATATACTCATTTCTTAAAACAATTGCTTCAAGGACTTACTGGATAAGTCTAACCATCCTTTGCTTCTTTTTGTTGACTCCAATTAAAAATATTTTTATTTTCTCTCTGCAGATGCAGAGTTTGCAGGGTGGCACAGAAGCTATAGCTCAATTGGATCAGTTAGAAGCTGATTATTATGACCTGCAACTTCAGTTGTATGAAGTACAGTTTGAAATCTTGAAATGTGAAGAGTTACTATTGACTGCACAACTGGAGAGCATCAAAAGACTTATATCAGGTATAATGTGCTTATTAACCATAGAAGCCAACAAAAAAAAGGAAGACATGGAGAATATGTACGTGGATGCCACCTAAGTTTCTCCTAAGACCTTAGAAAGAAATTGTTAAAATGCTAGAAGGAAATCACCACTGGCAAACTGGAGGGTTTTTAAAAAATATTTTTATTTTATGTGTACAAGTGTATTGCCTGCATGTGTACCCATGCCATGTAATGCCACAGAGGTCAGAAGAGGGCTATAGATAGATCCCCTGGAACTGGAGATACAGGTGACTATTAGCTACTTTGTGGGTCCTGGAAGGTGAGCCCAGGTCTTCTGCAAGAATCACCAGTTCTTAAACTTTCAAGGCAGTTATTGAACTCAAAGAAGTGGTTTGAGAAACTCAGTAGTGTATCTATATGTTGGTTTTGATTATCTTTGTAAAACACCTACTATGTTAAAGAATACTTTATCCAGAATCTGAATTTTCAGAACTGTGGAAATGAACAAGCCCCAATTTTAGTCGAAGAAGTATTAGCAGCTGATTACTGTTGGGTGAGGAGGAGCTGACCTTGAAGGGAGAGACTCTAGATAGGCTGACCAAACCCCAGTGGATGAACTTGCACTGAGGATCATCTAGGGATACTAACTTTACATAATAGGCCTTAACACAATGACAGATTGTATTAACTTCAGTGGAGGGCCTATGGGCACATACCAGAAGGGAAGAGGGAAGGGGTATTTCTGTATAAAATACACAAAAATTCAATTTAAATTTTTTTTAAAAAAAATTAAATCTGAACTTTGCATGAGTTCAGTGAGAGAGAAGAATGAGGCCTATTTTTTGTTGGTATTTTTGAGACAGTATCTCCTTGTAGCCCCAGCTGGCCTGAAACTCACTGTGTAGACTGGGCTGGCCTGGAACTCTCTCCTGTCTCTGCCTCCTGAGTGCTAGGATTAAAGGCGTGTGCCAGGACGCCTGGCTTCAGGCCTATATTTATTGAGCATTTACTGTGTGCCAGACACCACAAAACATTTTGAATATTTCAGTCTGTGAAACAGTATTTCCTGTTAGTCACCACTTAACCAAGAAGCCTGTTCTCAACTACAACTTCTGTCGCAGAAAAGAGAGATGAAGTGGTATATTATGACACTTACGAAAGCATGGAGGCCATGCTGGAAAAGGAGGAGTTGGCGGCTTCTGTGCATGCACAGAGGGAGGAGCTACAGAAACTGCAGCAGAAAGCAAGGCAGCTGGAAGCAAGGCGTGGGCGTGTCTCAGCCAAGAAAGCCTACCTCAGAAATAAAAAGGTATTGAAATCCTGCTTTCATTCATTTATCCATAGCTAATCATTCACATTGTAATGTGACTGACATCAATTACTTCCACTTTTTTTTTTTTTTGGTCTTTTTGAGACAGGGTCTCCCCATAGCCCCAGCTGTCCTGGAACTCACTATGTAGACCAGGCTGGCCTTGAACTCACAGAGATCTGCCTGCCTCTGCCTCCCAAGTGCTGGGATAGTGCTGGGATTAAAGGCAGGGGCCACCATGCCCTGTACTTCCACTTTTAAAGCTAAATAACCATTATCTCTTCTCAATTCTCAGTTCATTATGTTAAACATTTATATTTCTCTTAGTGGTGATATGCTCTCTAACAACCCTCATGGTGACTTGCCAAAGGGCATGACTACAAGATCCCATGTGATACATTAAAGGGAGAACTGAAAGGTTCTGCTTGGAAGGTGTAATTATCCTTAGCCTTACTTAGTAAGGGTGGAAGTTAAGAACATGGGATGTTAAGAATATGAACCGAGGTACAGCTGATTAGGAGTGATCAAATCTGAATAGTGGGTAGTTCTGACTCTTTGCAGAAGAAACAGTAAGGATGTACTTCTTGTTTTTTAAACACTTCATCATTAATATTTTATAGCTCAGAAAGCAAGAAGTCAGCAAACCATTTTTTGGCTGGATGCTGAAAAGACATCACAAAGACCAAGTCTTATGAAAAATTGAGGAGGTCCTGTGTAGTAAGATGAGGCCCTTAAGAACAAAAGAACTTTTGAGGGTGTGCAGAAAGAATGAAAGAGAAGTCCAAGTTAGAAGAAGCAGAAGCCTAGGTATGGTGAACAGCAGTTTTAATGCTCCAGAGACATCAGCAAGAGACAAAAATGAGTACATTGTGACATCCTGTATTTGAAACCGTTGGGTCCTCATGTTTACTGTTTGGGGAGAGAGTTGGAGCAAGAGCTAGAGTACAGTGGTGGGGAGGGGATGATCACAGAGCGAGGTGCCTGCACACACAGTGATAAAGAGGAAACTAAAAATGTTGACCCTAAAGAGAAAGCTGCAGAGAAAACTTGTGACTTAAAGAACAAAATGTACCTTCCTGCTTAATAGCACCATGTATTCCATTGTTTACATGTCACTGTGCCCAGAGTTACTGGCTCCTCCCTGCTTGGTTTATCTGGCACCATTTGTTTAATAATATTCAATTTTCAAATATCATTAAGACTTTCTCTAATTAAAAGAGTGGTCAGAAAACCCAGGTTCAATTCCTAGCACTTATATGCCAACTAGCAACCCTCCATAACTCCTGTTCCAGGGCCTTGAATTCCTCAGGGGTGCGCTTCCACACATGCAGGCAGTGAAGGATATGTGCTTGGAGAAAACTTCCAAAGGGCCCCAACTGGTTTAGGAAACCTTAATCTCTGATCCAAGCTAATTTCCAACCCAGGAATTGTATGAAGCCCCCAAACCTGGGACTGTGTTGTCTCAAAAAATAAGTAACAGCTGGAATTGTCTCAAAATCTCCAAACTGACACTTACTTTGAACTAGGAAAATAACCCTGTCTCCCTCCCTTTCCCAATTCCCCAACCCTTATAAGCAGCCCTTTTTTGAAATAGGGTCTTCCTGTAGTCCCAGCTGTCTGGAACTCACTATGTAGACCAGGCTGGTCTTGAATTCACAGAAATCCTCTGCTTCTGACTCCCTAATGCTGGGATTAAAGATGTGCACAACCATGCCCCACTCATCTGTCATTTTCACAGCTCCTTGGTCCATCCCAATCTAACATTTTCTAACAGTCAATATAGTCATACACATAAAAATTTAAATAAAATATTATTTAAATGACAGAAGGTAAGATGAAGTATGATATTGCTAAAAACTTGGCAGGCAGGTTATATGAATTATTTTGTAGAGAAGTACCTATCTGCCAATATATTATAATTAAGATAATTTTACTTTTGTGTCTTTAAGCTCTCTTTTTAGTACTGACAAAATATGTGACCAGAAAACTGTATTTTCATGATACTTAAACGAAAACCAGACAAAAATCATGGCTTTAATGCATTAGTGGTAACTCAGAAATACAGACTTCATGCCAGTGGTTTGTAATATTCTTTCTTATTTTGTCCAGACTTATTTAAAGACCATAATGATTCTAGTCATAGCTGAGAGAGACATTTGAAATTGAGCATACTCTGGTCTACCTTGCCCCATCCTGCCCCCTCTAAAACAGGAACTCCAGGGAAGTTCTGTAAACTTCCACAGTATTTGGCATATACTTTCACAGTCCAGATGAGAAAGACACGTAGTTTGCTTGGTGTAGGTTGTCAGATAATCCTTGAATTAAAATGTATTATCTGTATTTACAGGAAATTTGTGTTGCAAAACACAATGAAAAGTTCCAGCAGCGTTTTCAGTGTGCAGAAGAATATAGAGCCCATCACACAGTGCAACTAGTAAGTTGGGATTCTCGGGAGACTTGGAACAAAAGCTCTTATTTCTTTTTTCATACCATGGTATATCTAAAAAGTCATCAACCAGACCCTTGATCAATTTATGGTAAGAGTTGTATGGTTTTGCATTTTTCTGTTTAGGTGTTTTGAGTTAATTTTTTATAAAAAGCATTTCATTGTATACATCCATACACTTGTTTTAACATCATTTAAGTAACTTTTGTTTTGCTGAGTGAATATTGCTGTTTAGTCAAAGGTCAGATGATATGTGTCTGTATGAGTTTCTTTTGGAGTTACTCTATTCATTTAATCCAGATCTTTTGCCTACATGTACTTTAGAGTACACAAAAATAGCTTGCCATTGAACCTGTAGATCAGACTGAGAGAAGTGATATCTTGACGATAATTGAATTTTCCTCCATACAAATAAGGACTGTGCTGGATAGCTTTAGTGTCAACTTGACACACCTGGGTTGAGGGAGCCTCAATCGGGGAATTGCCTCTATTGGACTGGCCTCTGGCCATGTCTAAGGGGCATCTTCTTGATGAGTGATGTGGGAGGGCCCAGCCCACTGTGGGTGATGCCACCCCTGGGCAGGTGGGCCTGTGTTGTGTAAGAAAGCAGGCTGAGCAGGGGCCAGGGTAAGCAGCATTCCTCCATGGCCTGTGCTCCAGCTCCTGCCTCCAGGTTCCTGCCCTGAGTTCCTACCTTGGGCTCCCTGAACTGCATGTGACCTGGGAGTTGTAAGACAAATAAACCCTTTCCTCCCCAAGTTGGTACTGGTCAGAGTGTTTTGTCACAGCAATGAAGAACAAACTAAGACAAGGACCATTTAATTCTCTCATTTATCAGTTTTGTGATTTTCTTCATTTTAGATCTTACAATATGACATAAAGGTGTAGATTTATACCTTTTCTTTTTCTTTGTGAGGATTAATAGTATGTGTTTTTTGTTTCAAAGTCTAGTTGGTATACTGCTTATTTGTTAGAAATTGATTGCTGTAATGGCTTATTTCATGATTTTTTTTTTAATTTCGGTATAATTTTTTTCTAATTATTTAATAACAACATGATTAGAAGCATTTCATTACAGCATTAACATATTCAATAACAATTTCCAGAGCAAAGATGCTTCTCTTTCAATGAAACATTAATATCATAGAGTATTGA
>NW_008355775.1:6280831-6281626 GCF_000622305.1 Nannospalax galili | reverse complement strand
GAGCTGCGCTATAGACTTACCCCAAGAGGCCTGAGGATAGTAGTGCCTCATGATTTTTTTAAAAAATTTTATGTGTATGCGTGTGTTGCCTGCATGTAGGTAAGTGCACGCGTGTTGTGCAGTGCCCATGGAGGTCAGAAGAGGCTCTCGGATCCCCTGGAACTGGAGTTATGGACAGTTGTTAGCTGCCATGTGGGTGCTGGGATTTGAACCCGGGTCTTCTGCAAGAACAACTGTGTTCTTAAGCGCTGAGCCATCTCTCCAGCCCCATTTATCTTGAGCTTTGTACATATGCAATCATATTGTCTGCACATAAAATTTTTTGTTTCTTGCCAACCTGCTTTTATTTTCATTTAGCTGGGACTTTCATTATGATTTTGTGAGAATGAGTAAGAATGGACATAATAGGACTTTTTCCAATTTAGGAGAAAGCTCTTGATGCTTAATATTATGATGTATGGTGTGTATGAGTGTATTGCCTGCATATTCGTGCACCTGTGTTGTACAGTGCCTGTGGAGTCAGAAGAAGACATTAGATTCTTTGGAACTGGAGTTTCTGGATGGCTGTTAGTTGACAAGTGGGTGCTAGGAACTGAATCCATGATCTCTGCAAGAGCAGCCCCTGCTCCTAACCCTGAACCATCTTTCCTCATCTTTAGGGTTTTTTATCAATGTTTATCAAATTGAGTTGTTCCTGCCCCCCACCCCCAACTAGATTGCTAAGAGCCACTATTTGAGTTACATTAGCAACCTTGTTCACAGTATTGTACTGTGGCATGCCGATAGTACATTCTC
>NW_008355775.1:6274572-6280775 GCF_000622305.1 Nannospalax galili | reverse complement strand
GAATTTTCAGAAAAAAGTGCTAGATATAGAGGATAGCTCCATAAGAATGAATATATATATATATATATATATATATATATATATATGTCTTATATAGTTTAACAGTAGTAGCTTACAAATAATTATCAAAAATGCCAGTTTATGCCAGGCGTGGTCACCACACCTGGCACACGCCTTTAATCCCAGCACTTGGGAGGCAGAGGCAGGCGGGGATCCTCTGTGAGTTCAAGGCCAGCCTGGTCTACAGAGCAAGTTCCAGGCAGATGGAGCTACATGGAGGCCCTGTCTCAAAAAGACCCCCCTACCCCCAAAAATGCCAATTTAGACCTATCCTTATATTTTAAAAGCTTTTCCCATGTCTTTAGTATTACACTACAGGTCAATGGACTGAAGACTTAAGTTTATCTCTCCTCCTTTAAGCTAGTTTTGTCAGAGCTTAGCTGAAGCTGCTTCTTATTCTCAATATGAAACACACAAAATCAGTAGAACTTGTACTTAAGTTGCCTTTCTCCTAGTAGGTAGAAATTCCAAATGAATTAATGCCCTTTTGTCTTTCTTTTGTGTCTATGGGTCACAAATTGATTTGTCCAGTGAGATAAAAGACCAACAAAACATAAAGATGCCCTGCTCTGCTCACTTGTACCTTGGTATTACCTTAGTGACCAGTGTTCTACTTTGTTGGCTTTAAGATGAATGCCTTGGTTTCTGATGAAATGCCAATATTTGGTGGATGAAATATACTTGAATGTGAGGGCAAACAGAGAGGTAAAAAGGAAGAAACTAAAACTTAACAGAATCTCAGAGATTGAGGTTATCTTAGAATTTGACCAAGCATCAGCATCAAGTACAATATTTGATGTGACCGAAGGAAAATACTAACCAAGTAGTCATTTCTAACTGTGTAGCTCAAAGGAAATGAGGGTTGGCTTCAGGCATGTCCAATACTTTGAAATCATCTTAGAAAGAAATTCATCCTCAGGGGCTGGAGAGGTGGCACAGTGGTTAAAAACACTGACTGCTCTTCTAAAGGACCCGGGTTCAATTCCCAGCACACACAAGGTGGCTAACAATTGTTCATAAATCCAGTTTCAATGACCCAACACCCTCTTCTGGACTCCATAGCCATTGTATGCACAGGTGCACATACATGTAAAAATAAATAATAAAATTAAATTCATTCCCAAGAACTATGCAATCAGGTTATCCCTCCCCCAATAATAATCTCAAAAAGATCTTGTAATGTTTTAAGTATTAGTTTGTGTTGCGCCTTATCCAAATCTAGCACACAAGTTGTCCATTTCTGGAGCCTTGGATTAAAATGATTTCTTGTTTTAAAAAGCTTGTTTTAAAATTCAAGCTATCTTGACCTGGTGTGGTAGTGCACACCTTTAATCCCAGCACTTGGAAGGAAGTAGAGGCAGGCAGACCTCTACATAATGATTCCCTGCCTGCAAAAATACAAAACAAAAAACTTGAAGCTATATTTATTGGAATTTATTAGGTGGTGAGATACTAACTTTATTGTTTTAACAGTTTACCATAGAACATTTTGAAAATTAAATATGCAAGTTTGAAGTAGTTTAATGTTCAATATTAACTAAAAACATGAGTTTTGAGAAACACGACATTTAGGGCTGGAGAGTTGGCTCACTGGCTGCTCTTAAGAGGACCTGAGTTCGGTTCTCAGCACCCACACAGCGGCTACCAACACCTGTAACTCCAGTTCCAGGGAATCTGATACCCTCTTCTGACCTTTGTGGGCATTGCAAAACATGGTGCACTTACATACATGCAGGCAATACACCCATACACATAAAATAAAAAAAAAATTTTTTTTGGTCTTTTTGAGACGGTCTCCCTGTAGCCCCAGCTGACCTGGAACTCACTATGTAGACCAGTCCTGCCTTGAACTCACAGAGATCCGCCTGCCTCTGCTTCCTGAGTGCTGGGATTAAAGGCGTGCACCACCATGCCCGGCTAAAATAAAATTTTTAAAAAGTGACATTTACTTGCTGACTACTACTACTACTACGACTACCCAGATAAATTGGGAAAGTAGAAAATTGTGGTCAGAAAAGAAGTTATTTTTTCCATTAAAAACATTTTGAATGATGGAGGGGAGTCTGCATATGCTCAAAATGCATTATATGAAATTATTAACAAATTAAAATAAATATTAAAAGAAAATATTCTTGACCTACATGGTGGTATACACTTAGAATCCCAGCACTTGGAAAACAAAGGTAGAGGAATCACTGAAAGTCTGATGCTACCTAGGGAGACTGTCGCCAAAACAACAATAAAACCAAATACCAACAGAAAGGACACTTACGCTGGGACAGGAGAATTTAAAGTTTGAGGTCACCCTCACTTTTAGCCCTGGCAACCTAGTGAAACTGTCTTTAAAATTTTCAAAAAGGCAGGGATGTTGTTCAGTGGTAGAACACTTGCCTAATATGTGCAAGGCTTTAGGCTTAATCCACATACCTTAAAAATTTAAGAAACCTCAAAAGGAATACTTTTGGTGGGGGGGGGGTAGAGTGAACGTTATTGATGGTATTCAAGGGAGTAGGGCTCCCTAAGCCCTTCCCCTTCTTCTGTGGGTCTGGGATGGAAACTGAAGGGAGATACTCAGTGTGTTGGGGCTGAGTTGAGGCAGGGACTCTAGCCAAGGTCTTCTTGCAGGGGTATTGTTGTCATACCAGGATATGAGGAGACGATGTGGTTCTCAGTGTAGGCCAGGACACGCTTTAGGAGACCGATGCCTGCTTCACCACCTTCTGGTGTCATCATAGTTAGCAGCTTTCTCCAGAGGTCAGATTCACCACAAACACATTGGGGACAGGAACATGGAAGACTGCCAGTGAGGTTCCCATTCAGCTCTGGGATGACCTTGCCCAGTGGTTGCAGGCATAATGTTCTAGGCATCTGTGAAGGCATGATCTGTGGTCATCAGTCCGCCAACAATGCTGAAGTTGTCATGGACGACCTTGGCCAAGGGGGCTAAGCAGTTGGTGCAGGAGATGCTGCTGACAATCTTGAGGAAGTTGTCATATTTCTGGTGGTTCATGCCCATCAAAAATATGGCAGCATCAACAGAAGGGGCAGGAATCATGATCCTTTTGATTCCACCCTTCAAGTGAGCCCTGGCCTTCTCCATGGTAGTGAAGACACCAGTAGTCTCCACAACACACTAGCATCACCCCATTGATGTTGGCAGGGTCTTACTCCTGGAAGATGATGGTGGCCTTCCCATTGATGACAGCATTTCCCATTCTCAGCCTTGACTGTACCCTGGAACTTGCCAGGGGTGGAATCATACTATAATATGTAGACCATGTCATTGAGGTCAGTGAAGAGGTCATTGATGACAACAGTATACACTCTGCCAGAGTTGAAGGCAGCCCTGGTGACACAGCACCCAGTACGGCCAAATCCTTTTACTCTGACCTTCACCATTGTGTCTCAGGACAAGGCTGGCACTGCATGAGAAGATGCGGCTGTCTCTGGAACAGGGAGGAGTAGAGAGCTGCACAAGAAATACTTTTAAGCTGTAGTATGATGGAAAGTGATCAGGACCTTTTTGTTTGCTCACAGTTGCTTCTTTTAATATTGCCTTCTTTTTTCTATGCTCTGACTGTGCCAGCCCAGTGATTGTCTGCTCTTAGTTTCTTTAAAACAATGTACTATTGGGCTGGTAAAAACTTACAGTACAAGCGCTTACCACACAGACCTGATGACCTGAGTTTGATTATTGGATCCCACAATAGAAGTTGTTCTCTGACTTCCACACGTGCATTATAACAAATAAAAAAAATTCATTGTGATACTGAAGGTTGAATTTTCAGAGGAACTTAGACCCAGATAAGTAGACTAATAGAAACCCAAAGCCTCTTGTGTTACCATCCAGCAGCTACCCTCTAACTCCCTTAAACTGAATTTATTTCATTTTCTGGAGTTGTGATTTAACAACATTCTTGTTCATGTAGTAAAAGGTGTCCATTCTAGGCTTGCGATTTATAGGCTTTGCTCGTTTTTATTTTATTTTTTTATTTTATGTGTATGAGTGTATTACCTGCATGTATGTAAGTGCAACTGTGTTGTGCAGTGCCCTCAGAGGTCAGAGGAGAGCATTGGATTTCCCTGGAACTGGAGTTAGAGATGGTTTTTCAGCCACCCCCCTACTGGGTAACAATCCCAGATCCTCTGCAAGAGTAGTCAGTACTCTTAGCCGCTGAGCCAACTCTCCAACTCCTGGCCTTGCTCTTAACAGCAATACCCTGTTATGCTCTAGGCTGTGAAGCCCACCACTTCACATTCTTCAACATAGGCTATCATTGGACTTGGAGGGGAGCTGCCTGTCTTCACTACCCTGGCACTGGAGTTTCAGATATGCGCTGCCACACATGGCTTTTACATGGGTTCTAGGGATCTGAACTCTAGGCCTCGTGCTTATACTTTCCTCACTGAGCCATTTCTGTAGTCCTTTCCATCACATTCTAAGACAGCAAAGAAGAGTAGGTCTCTATCTTCTTAGGCTTTGATACCACCATCTAAGACAGATACAGCAGGAACTGTCACTGTCAAGAAAAGATGGTGGGAAAGAGAAGAGGTGACAGAATTAAAGAATCACTGCTGGTTGATAACAATTTCTAACATTTAAATTACTGACTAGGTGGTTGTTGCTTTACTTTGAAAATCAGCTATATTTGAGTTAGCAGATATAGAACAATTTCAGATTAAAATAGTATATACACAGGTCTCATTTGAGACAGGGTCTCCCTATAGCTCCAGCTGGCCTGGAATTCCCTATGTAGACCAGTGCTGGGATCAAAGGTGTGCGCCACCATGCCTGGCCATTAAAATAGTTTTTTTTTCCTTTGAAGAATTATTATTTTTTTCTAATCATTTTTTTTAATTTTTAATAACTACATGATTAGAAGAAGCATTTCACTACAGCTTTAACATATTCAGTAACATACTCCAGAGCAAGAGTACATCTCTTTCACAAGTGGGTGCAAGTTTATAGGTTCACAGTTGAGTTAATACAGTTATACAGTATTGAACTCAGTATAAGCCCTGTAAGACATAAAATTGAATGAGTTTTTTAACGTTTAAGACCAGTTCTCAGATAAACCTTACCTAGATATGTATTTCTTGATCTGCTATGTATAATTTGTCAGTAAGTTGTAGGAGTAATATGGTTCCCTCTGGTTTTCAAAATTAGCTAGGCATTATCTCTCGCATTGTCTCACCCCTCCATCATGGTTTTCCCACTTAAGGTGCCCCCATTTCCCCCCTTTCTCCCTTAATAACGCCCTTGTCCTATGGTCCTACCTCTCTTGAGCTCCTTTTTTCCCCTTATCCCCTAGGTTCCTTGTATACCCTTCTCTTCCCCCTCCCTTAAGCTAACTCAATTTTTATCCATAACTCCCTATTAACTCCTTCTGTATACATTACACTCTATTATATTGAGATGGTTTCACTTGTGAGAGCCAAGGGGTACATTAGTATTATCTCTATCCCCTGTTCAACTGTGTTCCATGAGCCTTAGGTATAGAGGTTCCACTGTAGATGTGTTAAGGCCTGTTTCCTACTGTTCTTCTCTTTCAGGTTATTTCTTTTCCTTTACCTCCCTGTCTCCTTGCCATTATCCTGGTTCCTGTAGTTATGTCTGGATACATACTCACTTACCAGGGCTTGGTTCTAGGATCCACATATGAGTGAGAATATATGTCAATTTTTTTTCCGAGTCTGTGATACTTCACTTAGTATAACAGTTTCTAGTTACATCCATTTACCTGCAAATTTCATGATTTTATCTTTATTGCTGAGTAAAATTCTATCGTATAAATGAACCACATTTTCATTATCCACTTGTCAATTGAGGGACACTTAGGTTGTTTCCATCTCTTAGCTATTGTGAAAAGAGCAGCAACAAACATGGATGTACAAGTGTCTCTGCAGTAGGATTAGTTCTTTGGGTTTATGCCAAGGAGTGGTATAATTGGGTCAAATGGTAGGTTCATTTTTAGTTTTTTAAGAGTTCTCCACACTGCTTTCCATAGGGATTGAACAAATTTGCAGCCCACCAGCAGTGGATGAGTGTTCCTGTTTCCCCACATCCACTCCAACATTTTATCATTTCTTCTCTTGATCTTAGCCAGTCTGACTGGGGTAAGATGAAATCTTAAAGTGGTTTT
>NW_008355775.1:6273057-6274192 GCF_000622305.1 Nannospalax galili | reverse complement strand
ATCCTTTCCTATGCCTGTATCTTGTAGGTTTTTCCCAATGTTTTCTTCTAAAAGTTTGAATTTCAAGCTTTACATTGAGGTCTTTGCTCCATTTGGAATTGACTTTTGTGCAGGGTGAAAGATAGGGCTTTAGTTTCATTCTTCGACAAGTGGAGATCCAGTTTTGCCAACACCATTTGCTGAACATGCTGTCTTTCCTCCAGTGAATATTCTTGGCCCCTTTGTCAAATATCAGGTGGCTGAAATTGCATTTATTCATATTTGGGTCTTCAATTTTGTTCCATTGGTCTATGGGTCTGTTTTTGTGCCAGTACCATGTTGTTTTTATGACTATAGCTCTGTAATACAGCTTAAAATCTGGTATAGTAATCCCCCCCCCCCCAGCATTGCTCTTAGTGCTCAGGGTTGTTTTGGCTATCCGAGGTCTTTTGTGCTTCCATATGAATCTTAGGATGGTTTGTTCCAATTCTGTGAAAAATGTCATGGGAATTTTGATTGGCACTGCACTGATTCTATAAATGACTTTTGGTAGGATAGTCATTTTCATAATATTAATTCTTCCAATCCATGAGCATGGGAGGTCCTTCCATCTTCTGATGTCTTCCTCAATCTCTTTCTTTAAAAATTTAAAATGTTTATGTAAAACTTTTTTAATTTTTTTGTTCTTTTTTTTTCTGTAATTTTTTTTTTTTTTTTGGTAGCTATTGTGAATGGGAGTGTTTCCATGTGCTCTTTCTCTGATTGCTTGTTATTGGTATATAGAAAGGCTACAGACTTTTGTAGGTTAATTTTGTAACCAGCCACTTTACTGAACTTGTTAATTTCTAGGCGTTTTCTGGTGGAATTTTTGGCGCCTCTACTATCATTTCATCTGCAAAAAGGGAAATTTGATTTCTTCCAATTATTACTCCTTGAATTTCCTGCTCTTGTCTTATTGCTCTTGCAAGAGTTTCAAGCACTATGTTAAAAAGAAGTGGGGATAGTGGACAGCCTTGTCTGGTTCCTGATTTCAATGGGAGTGCTTCCAGTTTTTCTCCATTTAGAATGATGTTGGCTGTGGGTTTGTTATATATGGCTTTAATTATGTTGAGGTATGTTCCCTCTAGTCCAATTCCCTCTAGGACTTTGAACATAA
>NW_008355775.1:6271205-6272193 GCF_000622305.1 Nannospalax galili | reverse complement strand
GTGTCCCAGAGGTTTTGTTGTGTTGTATTGTCCTGTTCATTTAATTCCAGGAATACTTTTTATTTATTTCTTAATTTCTCTTTTGACCCATTCATCATTCAGGAATGTTGTTTAATCTCCATGTGTTCGTGTGGTGATTAGGGCTTCTTCGGTGTTGATTATACGGTTTATTGAATTGTTGTGTGATAGAATACATGGAATTATTTCAGTTTTTTTGTATTTGTTGATGTTTGTTTTGTGCCCCAGTATATGGTCGATTTTGGAGAAGGTTCATGGGGTGCTGAGTAGAAAGTATGTCCTTTGGTGCTTGGGTGGAATACTCGGTAGATGTCTGTTAAGTCCATTTGATATATGGTTTTGTTTAATTCAGATGTCTCTCTGTTAAGTCTCTGGCCTGTTGACCTATCTAATGGAGACAGTGGGGTATTGAAGTCCCCTACTATTAATGAGTTGGGGTTAATCTGGGTCTTAAAGTCCTGTAGTAATGTTTTTATGAAGTTGGGTGCACCAGAGTTTGGTGAATATATGTTCGTGATTGTAATATCTTCTTGACTTATTTTTCCTTTGATCAGAATGAAGTGGCCCTGTGTATCTCTTCTGATTAGTTTTAAAGTCTATTTTGTCAGATATTAGAATTGCTACACTCGCTTTTTTCTTAGTATCATTTGCTTGATATATTTTTTTCCATCCTTTCACTTTAAGATAGTGGCTGTCCTTGAAAGTGAGATGAGTTTCTTGCAGACAACAAAAAGATGAGTTTTGTTTCTTAACCCTTTCACCTAGTCTGTGTCTTTTGACTGGGGTGTTCAGTCCATTAATATTCAAAGTTATTAATGAAAGATGAGTATTGAATCCTGTCATTTTTATTTCTATTTATATTCATGATGTAGCTGTACTCTTCCACAGTTATATTTTCATTGAATTTCTTACCACAACCCCTTGGGTATAGTCATTCCTTTCTTCAGCTCTTTGTATTGCTCCCAGAACT
>NW_008355775.1:6264168-6270317 GCF_000622305.1 Nannospalax galili | reverse complement strand
TGAATTTCTTTTGTAGTTTCTGATTCTTGTGTGAGACTTAAGCCTTCAAGTTTAGGTCTGCTTCTTTTTGTTAACTTTATGTGTCTTGTGGTTTACTTTTGGGGCATGAAAAGCTGGTTCCTCTAAGCTTCTGGTTCTCTCTTTTGATTTTATATTGGAGTGGCCAGATTGCTTTTGTCTTTAGATGTTCCCACAGAGGCCCAAGCCAGATGAGGATAAGATACTCTCAGGCTTTCTCCTAAGGTCCGGACCCCTCCAAGAAAGATTTTGGCCTCAGGAATTTGGTGGCTGGACTGGCCTGGGAGCCAGGCTCATGAAAGATGCTGGTCTAGGGCAGCTGGTGGCTATGCCAGCCAGAAATGCAAAGGAAGATGGGGGCAGGAGGCGGCCCCAAGGGCCCCTGGAGACTGCACTGGGGATCTAGGTTGGTCTGAATGCAAAGGACAAGGAAGAGGAAAGGTCATCCCTGGTGTCCAGGAAAGAGGCTGGTGGGTTGTGCAGGTCCAGGGAAGCACAGGGTGGTGAGGGCGGGCCCAGGCCCAGATGCAGTGCTCCTGGGAACCTGAGAAGGAACTGAGTTGGTCTTGATGCAAAGGATCAGGAAGTAGTGATGGTTCCCCAGGTGTCTGGGGTGCCAAGAGAAGGAATGGGACAGGACCCAGGCTAGGAGGAGAGACCCGCGGGGGAGATGGGAGGGTGAGTGAGGCTGGGGGAGTCAAGGCTTTGAGGGCATGATCGACTTACCCTGGAGATTGTGGCCTGCAGGTCGAGGCCTGCAGGTAGGAGAGAGGCCTGGGGGTTGTGCAAGCCCAGGGAAGCGGAGCCATTAAAATAGTTTTAAGTCCAACCCCAAAGGACTAAGCAGTTTTTAGTTTGGGGAAGACTTCATTTTAGTAATTTAGTGATTTGGTAAGATTTCATTTTACTTTATCGGATCGGTGTTTATTTAAGATAGTGGTAGGAATAGTGTTTCTTATTGTAAAAGACTTTGTTCAGTGAATCATTCCGTTGACTCATCGTCTTTACATATTGGGAAAAATTATTCTATATTTTTCTTTTACTAAAGGTAAAAATTGGATGTAATAAATTCAATATAATAGTGTTACTTTTTTTTTTAACAGAAGAGAGAAAAACTACATGATGAAGAGGAAAGAAAAAGTGCCTGGGTTAGCCAAGAGAGACAGAGAACACTGGATAGACTTCGAACATTTAAGCAGGTAATAAAAGCATAGACTTGATTTTTGTTGCTTTCCAAGCAAAGCAATGATACATTCCTAATGTAGTATCTACTTAGAATGTGTTAATAACCTTAGCAGTTTGATTGGCTCCCTTTTCTATGGCTGTTTTCTGCGATTAATATATTTGCAACCTATGTGGTACAGCTTGGGGTATGGAAGGAATGATGAATCTCAACAAAGCCTGATTCTTCTTGAGTTTTATAGAAACAGTTGATTGGCCTATGGTGGTTATACATGGAGAAGAGCACTAGCAGAGTTAGAGCATGGTCAGTGTATGAGAGCCAGCTGCACATGGTCCGGACACTGATACAAGATCTGTCTCTTCAAGCCTGCTTAAGCTTCTCAGTCTGTCCATTGTTAAAGTGCTATGGAACCTTGCTTTAGTTCTCTGTGCTCAGGTGGTGAACCTTTTGGTTAAGTCCATATTGTTAAAGTGAAATGGAATAGGGCAAGCATACTTCTAAAAAAGGAGAAGCTTGGGGTTGGGGGTTTAGCTCAGTGGTAGAGCGCTTGCATAGCTTTTCCTCAGCTCTGAAAAAAAAAAGAAGAGAAGCTGTGCTTTAATTAAATGTTTTGTTATCTACCAAATGGCCTTACTACTAGGGTTTCCTGTAGTAAGAGCTAAAATGAGATTGCTATATGTCAGTACTTCAAGAAAAATTATTCTCTCTCCTTCATTCTATCATAAAAGTATTATCAGTGGGTTTTTTTTAATGCTGTATAACTTGTTTAAAAAAATTTTCATTTTTATCTAAGTATTTGAAAATATGGCAAGGTGATTGTTTTGAATTTTACATGCAGTTTTTTCCATTTAAATCACATTTTTTGAAAATTTTAAAAATAGTCACATGGCAATGTTACACAATTGGCTTAAGTAAGTAAGTGAGAATAAAGCCTTTTAGCATTGCTTTAGATAGCAAAGCAGTTGATAGATGTTTGAAAAAGTATTAGGCACTGGTATTCTTATTTTCTAGTTGTCTCCCCTCTTCCCCCAGAAAAATCACAAAACCAAAGAAATATTCAGTTAGAAGAAATAAGTAGACATTTATTGGTAAATTATTTTACTATAAGACAACCAGTCACAAAAACTTTTGATGTTTTAGAGGTACCCCGGGCAAGTCATACTTAAATCAACCAGATTACGAGTGGCCCATGCAAGAAGAAAAAGTGCAGCGAGCCCTGTGCCCCAGGAGGATAAGTGTGACTCTCTACCAGGAGTGTTGCTGGGAGAACAGAAAACAGAAGAGGTGGGAGAAGGAAGCCAGTGTTCGCCTTCACAGACAGCAGAACCCCATAGCCTTGCCCTGCCTGCAGGCACTTCATTAGCACAACTTGAAGCCGCTTCCTTACCTCCTGGCGTCCTTACCTCGGAACTGCCTCTCCCTGCTTCCCTTCCACTTTTGACTAGTGACAACCTCAAACCATGTTCTCTCATAGATCCACTCCCACCCCCTCTTCTGAAAACACCCCCACCCCCTCTGCCTCCACCTCCACCTCCACCCCCTCCCCCACCCCCACCACCTCTGCCTGTTGCAAAGGACAGTGGTGCCACCACTATTGCAGAGACACTGGAGAAAGATCTGCCTAGAAAGGAGGGGAGTGAGAAGAGAATCCCTAAGTCAGCCAGCGCCCCCTCTGCACACCTCTTTGATAGCAGCCAGCTGGTCAGTGCACGGAAGAAGCTCAGAAAGACTGCTGAAGGCTTGCAGAAGAGGAGAGGTAAGCCAGCAAGATGCTTCTCTGCCCATTTGTTACATAAAACATAGCAAAGGAACTTTTTCTTTCAGTCTTTGTTACAAAGCTTAAAACATTATTTTGAACCTTACTTCATAGCAAATGAGTTTTCAAGATTACAACAGTCATTTATAACTACATAGAAATATGTACTTTCCTTCGAACTGCTGGGCATGTTCTAACAATGTATCCTCTGAAGTGCCATTTGACTTGTTTGGTAGGTGACTCTTTGCATTGGGGCGGGGGGCCTGAGTCCGATTTTAAATTAGAGAGCTAAAATGCTCTTGACTAGTAATTCTAGCTTTGTGGAGAGTGCTTGCTTACCACACACAAATGAAGTCAGTAAATACATAAATTTAAAAATTACTAAGCAAAGGGTGGGAAGCCATTGATAAGATCATACAACATGGGCTGAAGAGGTGGTGCAGTGGTTAAGAGCACTTACTGCTCTTTCAGAGGATCTGAGTTTGCTTCCTACCTCTCCTAACTCCAGTTCCAGGGGATCCAACATCTCTTCTGGCCTCCACAGGCACCAGTTTTACATGCAGTGAACATACATCGATGTAGGCAAAACACTCAAAGATAAATCTTTTTTGAAACTCATATGGCTGGGCTTTGTGTTGCATGTCTTTAATCCCAGCACTTGGGAGGCAGAGGCAGGGAGATCTCTATGACTTTGAGGCCAGCCTGATCTCTACTGAATTCCAGGACAGCCAGGGCTACATAGTGAGACCCTGTCTCAACCACCAACAAAAAAGGTTTTCATACAACATTTTGGTATTGAAGGCTTAAATACGTTCTTTGTATATAAAAGACAAAGGAGAATAGGGAGTTATATACAATTTATTGCATGTCAGATATGCCTCAATAAAGTTATTTCTAAAAAGAACAGGTAATGTTCCTAGCCATTGAGGAGCTTTCGGTTTACACGAGGCAAGTAATGCTGAGCAATTTGCACATTACATTTTAATGTGAAAGAATATTCTTTAAAATATTTCTTCAATCTGAACAGACTCTTACATGTAAAATAACTAATGAAAGAGGAATGGTTACAGTATACCAATATTAAATTTTATGTGTGTGTGTAATATATACATGTGTGTGCATGAGTGTGTGCATGTACACACCCTTTGCATGGGAAGGCCAGAGGTCACCTTTGGTTACCTTCCCTTATGCTGTACCTTATTTTTTGAGACAAATCTTCACTGAACCTGTAGCTCACCATTTCACCTAGACTGGTTAGCCAGTGAGCCCCCAACTACCTGTCTGCACTCTGCTCCCGAATGTTAGGATTACAGGCATGCACTGCTGTGTTAGGCTTTTGCATGGGTGCTGGGGATCTGATGAACTCAGGTGTTCAAATTTGCACAGCAAGGTCTTCACCCACTGAGCCATCTCCCAGCACCGACGGAAAGGAAAAAAGAAAAGGAATAAAAAAAGAAGTATGTTATCTATACTGTCTGACATTGGACTACAGGTGGGCACAAAGGGAAATCCTTTGGCAGTCTCTTAGGACCATCTCCCAGCTTGCATTCTGTGATTTCCATCTCATGGGAAATGATAGAAATATCAAAATACCTGCCTGGCGTGATGACACTCGCCTTTAATCCCAGGCCAGCTGGGGCTACAGGGAGACCATGCCTCAAAAGACCAAAAAGAAAAAGAAAAAACAAAATATCTCCCATGGAACTTGAGTCTTGAGAGACTTTGAAACAAGGGTAAGTGAGGATCCATTGGAGTAGTGTCAGGGCCTCTCCACTCCAGCCCGATAGAGGTCATACAGTTTAACTTTTTAAGTGCAGTAATTCTGTGATTCTTCTCTTTCATTTTCCAAAGTGAGTTCACCCATGGATGAGGTGCTAGCATCCTTGAAGCGTGGTAGTTTCCATCTGAAAAAGGTTGAACAGCGAACTCTGCCTCCTTTTCCTGATGAAGATGATAGTAATAATATCTTGGCGCAGATAAGGAAAGGTGTAAAATTAAAGAAGGTTCAGAAAGAAGTTTTGAGAGAATCATTCACACTTCTGCCTGATACAGACCCTCTAACACGGAGCATCCACGAAGCTCTAAGAAGAATTAAAGAAGCATCTCCAGAGTCAGAGGATGAGGAGGAGGCCTTGCCTTGCACAGACTGGGAGAATTAACAAGTAAATGACCTGTTGTCTTTAGTAGTATTCAATAATACAGCTTTTATATTGATTGATGAGGTAATCGTTTCTTGTTGTGTCTGAGGCCTATTCATTATACAATTGCAGCATGGATAATAAATTCATAAATTTCAGGTTTTATGACCTGACTGTATTTAATAAAAACGTAGATAAGAGAAAAGCACCTTTCCAAAACCATTTCTGTTTAAATAATGGAGTATAACCAGTGTCTGTTTTGTTTTAAATCCAGTCCCTTTATACAACAGTCTCTCTTGTTATTAATCAGGTGAATACATGTTTCTGGAGATAATATATTATTGGTTTGTTTCTGTCCTTGTTCCAGCATAGTATAGATTGTTTTAGTTCCTGTATGTACTTTTTTTGAGACAGGGTCTCCCTGTGGCTCCAGCTGGCCTGGAGCTTGCTATGTAGATTAGGCTGGCCTTGATCTCACATAAATCTGTCAAAGGCATGCACCACGACTTTGTAGTTTAGACTGACCTGGAACACCTTGTAATCCTGAGTGCTAAAATTACAGGTGTGCATCACCACACCTAGCCAGAAAAGCACCTTTAAAGAAGGATTTCTATGTAAATATGTTTTTATATCTTACTAAAAATGTCTACTATATATATATATATATATATATATGATAACTCGTTTATTTTCTTTTAGTATACTTAAACATATATGTTCCTAAGAAGTAGCCTGGGGAGCTTATTAAGAAATGGGGACTCTGCTGGGCATTGTGGCACAGGCCTTTAATCCCAGCACTATGGAGGCAGAGGCAGGCAGATCTCTGTGAGTTCAAGGCCAGCCCGGTCTACATAGTGAATTCCAGGACAGCTACATGTGGGTGCTGAGAATTGAACCCTTGTCCTCTGCAAGAGCGGTCAGTGCTCATAACCGCTGAGCCATCTCTCCAGTTCCACAAAAAAGTATTTCTAAAGTTATTTTTAAGAATAAAAACGAGGGGGCTGTAGAGATGGCTCAGCAGTTAAGAGCACTGGCTGCTCTTGCAGAGGACCGG
>NW_008355775.1:6238263-6262760 GCF_000622305.1 Nannospalax galili | reverse complement strand
GAGGGGGGGCTAAAGGGGGACCCTGTTTCAAAAAAAAAGGGAAAAAAAAAAAAAAAAAAAAAAAAAAAAAAAAAAAAAAAAAAGAAAGAAATGGGGATTCTTCACTTTGACATCATAACCTAAGGGGATCTGATGTATATGTAGGTACAAGTGGATTTTGAAGACTTGGCACAAAAAAAAGTGAAATATTCAGATTTTTAAATTTTGATTATAGACTGTATTTAGTTATATGAAATAAAATACTAAGGGCAATTTTACCTGTTCCTTGTGGGCTCTGGTTCATCATGAAAATGTTCTCTGCTACCTCTTCATCCTACCCTTCCCAGTCAGCATCTGGATCAAGCTTACCAACAAAAGTCAATATTCTTTGTGACCTGTGTTTGTATGTTACCTTTATGTTGATCCAGCCAACATCTACTAGTACTGCTGCTCTGCTTGCCCTGGTTTCAGTAACTTAGTATAACTTAACATTTTGGATCCCAGTATGATTTCAACCATTTTCACTTACATGTGGGTACACCATACCTTATAGAAAAATACCAATACATATTATTTAAAGAAATAGAATATGAAACAGTATTTCTATTTAACATGGTAGTGTTCAGAGACTGTCTTGGTGGGATCTTCTCTGCAGTGGGTGTTTATGGGTTACCCCAGCTGTACAGTTCTTGCTTCATGCTCCGCTGACTCCTGCTGGTTGTAGCTCCTTAGGTCACTGCTGTAGCATCATGGTGCTCATTGGCTAGTTTCATAGTTGCCCCTCACATACAGCTGCTCAGACTGGCATATCCTTGTTTGTCTTCTCCTGTCCCACCAGATCTGGCTTGACACATAGACATTGCAACTGCATTTTGTATAACTTAACTGAGGTGGTATTTGTAGTGTCTAGCCACTAATTTAGTCTTGGGGGAATTGGTATAGTGTGAGAGGCTGATTGTTCATGGCTAATGTATATTGTACAGTGTTGAAAGAAAACCTGTTTACCACTCTCAGCTAATGTATGAATTCAGGCACCTGCAAAGTCACTCTTAAAAGTTGAACCTGGGCCTAGAGAGATGGCTCAGTGGTTTAAGAGCACTGGCTAATCTTACAGAGGACCCACATGGCAGCTAACAACCATCTGTAACTCTAGTTCCAAGGGAGTAGTGACCTCTTCTAACTTCTGTTGGTATTGCATGACACTCGAGCACTTACATGGAGACAATACACTCGTACACATTTTTTTTTTTTTTTTTTTTTAAGTTAAACCTATGCAGCTGTGGTGGAAGCAATCCATCGGCTGTGTTGTCCCCCTGCCACATGACAAGGCAGGAGCTCTGGAGCACTGCTTGGGGAAAACACAAAAGCACTGAACTTTTACATAATTCTCTACTAATGACTATAGAAGTAATCATTTGTGTTACCTGTTACTCTGATAGGGTCTGACCATGCTGGGTGTAGAACCCAGAGCCTTATAAATACTAGGCAAACAATCTACTGCATCCTCAATCGTATACTTTAAAGATAGATAATTTCTTCTATTTTTCCCTTCCTTTGGGGGGCTGTTGGGTAAGAGTATATAGCCCACACTGGCCTCAACTCAAAACCTTAAGAGAACTAATTTCTTGAAACTTGTACAAAGTAAAGGTCTCTTGTTCTGTGTTGTCCTTCACCAGCTCCATCCGCACATGGCAGGTTTCCAGTTTGATTCCTGTAGGATCCGTCTCAAACCTAGGTAGTTATTTACAGTGATACACAGTGGGAAGAACATGAAGTCCATGTTTTCTGAGACACTGCTGATGGCCATATTAGAGCGGCAAAAGGAACATGTGGGATTGGTTTTACTACAAGGTCAAAGTAGTATATTTCAATATGTAATTGACAAAAATTGTAGTTTCCCCCACTCCCACCCCTTTTGGGGTAGGTAAAGTCTTCAAAATTCAGGTTTAATTTTTCAGTGCAGTCCTTTTTAATATTTCTTAGTAGCACATTCCAAAGTGAAATGTCCTACTAAAGTGTAATGGGAAACATTTTATAATGTTTGAGGGGTTTTTTTTTTCTGATCGTTTTCAGACAGGGTCTCCTTATAGCCTCAGCTGTCCTGGAACTGGCTATGTAGACCCGGCTAGCCTCAAACTCTGTTTCCCAAGTGAATGTTTGAGATTTTTAATCTAGGCCTGGTATGGTGGCATGAGCCTTTAATCCCAGCACTCAGAGGCAGGTGGATTTCTGAGTTTCAGGACAGCCAGGGCTAGGTAGTGAGACCTTGTCTAGAAAAAAAGGAAACCAAAAAAAAAAAAAAAAAAAAAAATGAAACTAAGCAAGCAGATTCCTCCTTTTAAAAAGGTAAATCCTACACAGCACTGTGTAAATTTCTGTTCAGAAAATACAAAAAAATTAGTGTTTTTCATGGGTTTTGTGAAGAATATGAGGGAGTACATGTACTTTTAAAAGGTATTTTGTTTTAACAAGCTCTATTATTTTGTTTACAAACAGGTAACAGAAAGAAGAAAAATACCTACAGATGAAGACTGGTTCTGATTCTTTGGGAAAACAGAAATTGAGCTCTTGGTTCCACAATTGGATTCCACTAGATCCTGAGTCTGTGGCTCAGTGGTATGGAAAAAAAGGAAGCACAATTGGCAGGTTATTACTCCCAGTCATTCTAGCTGATAGTGCTCACTTGAGTTTCAGGTGTGCAATGTTCCTGACTGCAATGAAGAAAAGGCCTTCTGGCTATTATGCACCTTCTCTTCTCAGCTGCCCATTACATCCGGTGGCCACCCATGCTAGTTGTCACTATGAATTCGAAAAAGATTGGGTTGGTCAAGTTCTACTTGAGTGAGCTGCTTTGGAACTGCTTTGAGATTCATCTTTCAGTGTACTGAGAGTACATTTGCTGAAAATCAGCTGCTTCCACATCAGCTTACAGAAGTAGTGACAGTCTAAAGAAGTTTATCATGGTAGTTATAGGTCAGGAATTAAAAGAATCAGAGTATACTTAAAAGATCCACTTTATTCATCTCCAAAGGAATTTTCATAAAGATGTTCAGCATCTGAAAAGCCAATTGGGATAACATTAATGTGTGTGTAACATGACACATTGAACAAGGCATATTTTTAGGAGTCCAGAGTCTTACACTTTGTTAAGAGTTTGAAGTTAAAATCTCCATGCTTTTAAATAGCATTTCATAATTCTGAATTTATAATAGTTTGAATTTTATGTACATCCTGTTTATGAGAAGCAATGCTTTGTAATTTAATAATGTTTCAAATTATTTTTAGTCCTTTTGTTTGAACTACTGCTTGGTTACTATAACTCATGACTTTCCTATTGAGAATCAAAATCAGGATTCAACAGTAGGGATACAGATTGCAATTCTTTGTATCATGCACCAGTTTAAGGTTTTATTATTATGCTCCACAGGGAAGAGCATGTGCTCTGCAAAAGCCCAGAACGTAGCCAAAGACCGAAAATCTCCAGCTGGCATTTCACTACTTTGAAACACTCTGAATAGAACTTGAGGAGAGAGCATTTCTTACTGTCACTGAGTCTGTATACTTAATATATGAGCTTATATATAGGTGCTGATGTTTGCTGTGTTGGAACCTTGAAGGATCCATTTATGAATAGAGCTGACATGTTTTGTCAGCAGGATTATGTGACCATGCAGGAAGGTAGATGTGCTGGTCCCATTTCACGGCACTCTCTAATGTGTGCTAATGCTTAAGACAGATCTTGGCTTTTATATGGAGGAATCGAAATACCAAAAAAAAAAAACCCCAAACAAACAAAAAAAACTTCATACCTTAGAAAGCTGTTCTCTGGTTTAGCCCCAGAAGCAGTATTGGAGTAAAAGCTCCTCAGCCTACACGAACACGTTTTCCAGCAGAAACACTGTTCACACTCTTGTCGTTTTTAAAGGCTATTTTCTTTCAAATAATTATGGAGGAAATTTTCTGGCAGTGGGTTATAGAAAACAGTCTTTGCATGCATCAGTATTGATAGCATGTTTATTGATGAGACTAGGGGCTTCTCTAACCATTTCTTGATGTCTTGGTTTTGTTACCAGTGTTAAGCCCCACTTTTTGTCTGGGATGACCAGTAATACACCTAATAGATAACTAAAGTACCAAAACATATGTAACCCAAAGTGCCACTGGTTAGATAAAATGCCAATTTTCAATGTAAATTTACAAACCTAAAAATCATCTATCAGTTCTACATAACATTTCATATATCCAGGTTTTTTAAAATACTTGTTTATAACAAGTTTGCCTCAAATTTGCAAGTCATCTTCTTGCCTTTGCCATCCATGCCTGCTTCTGATTTCTTTTTTTTAGCTTTAGGAAAATACAGAATCTAATGTTAACCAAAGCCACTGTGATATAGTAAGTCTTAACAAAAACTAGAGGGGTATCAAGCCCTACTAATCTGAGGTAGGGCTGCATCCACAGCTCTTCGCACATCTCATCAGAGCTGTCTAGGAATGACCTCATTTGCTAAAATCTGAGACTGCCCATTTTCTGGCATATTATTTTCTTCCAACACATCCATTTCCCTGCCTCAAGATTCCTGTTCTTGTGCTGTGGGTATGGCTCAGTAGTGGAGTGCAAGACCTTGGGTTCCACCTCTGGGACCTCTCCCCCTCCACCCTCCAAACAAAATCCTACACATTTGGAGTTATGCACAATAAAATTTTATGTAACTAGCATCCACATGTCTGTCAAACACCAGATTAGCCCTCATTAATTTAAAGCAGTTTTAGAGTCCCACAAAAATGACATAAGCATGGTTAATGTTTTTCTTAGTTTCTTATGCTCCTATTATAATGAAGCCTTTTGGCTTTATACCCGATGCAGCCTGAAGACCAGAAGTGATGAGCTCTGGCCTTGTAGTTAATTTGTACAAGTTTGGTTATGACACTATTTCCAAATAATTGACAGTTACACTTCTGTGAATATGTCATCTTTATATTCATAAACAGCTGCTTGGTTATGCTTAGTTGATTTAGAAGTTAATTTACAAATAGAGTCCTAATTGCATTATACATAAAATAGAGAAAGCAAGTAGATTACTTGGCAATGTTTATGGCTAATGCTATTGGTTACACTTGAATATTAATTTCAAATATTTCCCTTAATGCAACCAAAATGACATACAATAGCTAGTGTAGTGTGTATAGAAAAAAAGATATTCTCGGCAGTTTTAAATCCTAGTTGGTTGTATCTTAGCCATATGGAATTGTCTGGGGGAGTTTTTAAGGGATCAACAGTTACCTTGTCTAAAGAATATAGATTTAATCTGGGCGTAGTTGTGTATGCCTTTAATCCCAGCACTTGGGAGGCAGATGCAGGTGGATCTCTGAGTTCGAGACCAGCTGGGGTTACAGGAAGGCCCTGTCTCAAAAAGACAGACAGACAGAGAGAGAGAGAGAATATATATATAGACTTAAGGGATTTGTGAACAGCATAAAAACAGTCATTCCTTAGTGTTTTTGTACAGCTTAAGCTTCTTTGCAAAATGCATTCTTAAGGGTACTGGTAGACACAGCTGGAGGTCAGTAAGGTATGCATCTTGGCCACGATGGGTGAGCACTTTATAGTGTATGTATGTGTTTGTAAGGAGAATCCTCTTTTCTACAAAGTTGAATGTGGAGCAACATTGATGTCACAGGTCATGGCCACATTGTGTCCTAAAATGTGCTGAATTGTATACTAAGAATTAAAACCCAGTGGACCCCAGCCTAATGGGCAACCTCTTCATGGAATAGGGACACACCCAGGCTGCAGTTTCATTCTCTACATTCCATGAGCCCTCGTTCTGGAATTAACATTCACTGAATGTGCTTGTGTCCATTTAAATAAATGATTTTGACCTTAAAGCTTTCTTTCCCCATTCCCAGCTTTGTTATGTATTATGCACCAGATACCAGCTGTAAAGTGGTTTTTGGCCCTATCAGGGAGTTGAGGTTTCCTATGTGATACCAGGTTACTTGTAACAACAAAAAGGAGCCCTAAACAACTAAAAACATTTCAAACTATTGCAGACTACTTGTTAAATGGAACCGTTTGACAGTGAAAGCAGCGAACTTTAGTCTTACCTAATTCCTGCACTGACTATAACTTAATGTAAAGGTAAATGTGCATTTCAAACAGTTTGTTGCCATTTGTTTAGTATAGAATTGTACTTGGTGTTAGCCAGTGACCACAAGATTTATTTTAGATGGAAGAGAGATGATGAAGTAAAAGCACCTTACTGATGGAGCACACTGAGTTTACTTAGAGCCACTGAGCAATTCAGTAGTGATTTCTGAACTCTGCTGCAAAGTCCTTTTTGTTAGAGCACATTAAGAAGAGTCTGTGTAATTGCTTTATAAAATGAAGCAGTGGTATTTTTTAATCTTATAAATATGTAATTTAAAAGGTTTTCCTACAAAATGAGTTTATATAGTTACCTAAACTATCATGTATGTAAACAGAAGTTTTAAAAGTGGGAGGGAATCCTGGTTTGGAGTGTGTATAGTGTGTGTATAAACTAAACGTTTGCTGCTTTAGTTATTTCAAAGATGTGCATATTTTAAATTTTTCTATGTTTTGCCCACAGTAAATGTACAATGTGACACTTGTATGGTTTCATTGATTGAATTCCAAATTTATAAATGTTTCCCTCCTTTTAAAAGCACATTGGTCCACTACAAGGTGCATGCACAGAAATATACCTCCGCGTCTACCATGCTCGTGTGTGTTATTTCACACTGAGTTTCAAGTCAGCCATTTATTTTGAGAGGAAGGGGAAGTTTTATTTCAATTTCTGTAAATTCAGGTACAGTTAAGAGTGGCTCTGTTTGGGGCAATTGAGTGCAAGTAGAAAAGACCTTGAAAAGTGATGTTTGAAAACAAAAAGTGTTGGTGTTTGTTATAAAGGTGAATTTTAACAGGAGAAAAAAAATTTTTTTCATTTGCATGTTATATGGTTAACTATTAAGGTCCAGGGGATAGCGCACTATGCAGCCTACCCCATGCTTATTTCATTGTCTGCAGGGGGGCATGGTGGTGCACACCTTTAATCCCAGCGTTCGCCTTTACTCCCAGGCAGAGGCAGGTGGATCTCTGTGAGATCAGGCCAGCCTGCTCAACATAGAGCGTTCCAGGTCACCTGGGGCTACAGAGAAACCCTGTATCAAGCCCTTTGCCTCACCCCACCCCCACAAAAAGAAGTCTCCGCATCACTGGTCACATTCCCCTTCATTTGTGGGAGGCAGTGAGGGTGGAGAGTGCACCCCATGCAGTGACTTCAGCTTCTTTGGCACAGTCCCCACTGGCTTACTGAATTTCTCACTGTACTGTATATGTTTTCAAGTGTGAAACAATAATGTGTAGATTATGAAAAATGGAAGGCTGCAGATCATTTTGCATGAATAATGTCCACCAGGACTAATGAAACTGACATGTTTTTAGCCGTTTTGGGTAAATGAAAATTACAATGGCAAACTGTCTCACCATTTACTAGCTTTGTGCAATACTATAAAGGCAGAAGCAAAACACTAGTTCACCGTGCTTGGCTGTAAGGGTGGCTCTCCCACCATCACATCAAATGGACGTTGTGTGCAGTGTACTGTAAATGCCATCTCTTGCAAATTTATAGTACTCAAATATGCTCAATTAACATCCTAAAGTATTAAAATACAAGGAAAATACTAAGCAAGCATTTATAGCAATACTCTGAAATCTCCAATACTTGTTTTGACTGTTGCCTTTTGCTCTTTAGTGTGACTTTTCTGCATTGTAATTATTGTATTGCTTTGTATTTCATGTTTTTACACTCATGACTTCAGAGTTAAGTACTTGTACACCAAGTATTGCAATCACTTTTCTCTTATTGTACATGCAATGTAACAACACACAGTTTTGGTGCTTAACAATATTCCTTTTTTTTCTTTAATAAAGGATATTTATTTGAATTAACCTGATTTTGTTTGCTAAATAGCATTGGTGGTAGATATTTTCATTTCAAAAATGCAGCACAGCAACATGCACGTTTTTCCTAACATGTATGTTACATTAGATACACTTTGATTTTTTGTGACCAAATGCCTAACAAGAAGCAACTTAGGGAGAAAGTTTACAGTCAAGGGGATACAGTCCACCATGGCAGGCCAGAGAGGACGTGAGAGGAGGAGCTGTGAGGTCATGGGGCATCCACGCTGATGAAGCAGAGAAGCTGAATGCTGCTTTCGGCCTTTCTCCTTGTCGTTCAGCAGCCACCCCAGTCGGTGGGACGGTACTGTTCACAACTCACATTCAGCGTGCATCTGAGAACACCCTCGGACCCACCCAGTGACGTGCTAATGTGGTGATACCCAATCCTGTCAGGTTGATAATCAAGATTAGAACTCAATACATGGGACTATCCACCCCAGAACTTGGCCTCTTCCCTGAATGCTGTTCATTACGAATTATTTTAATGGCAGCTTTACTTGTGTGTTCTATTATTTATGCTGTTTATACAAATGTGTAAAAATTTTGAAAATGGTCTCCAAGATGAGATCTTTAAATGCTTTCAGTAGTCAGTTTATGATTATCTAAATTGAAGGAGATTATTAGCTAACATACGTTAATAAATGGCAGTTTCTGTCAGAATAATTTATACTACAAACAGAAAGCTGTTTATCCCCAAGGGCATAGGACATGGTCTGGGAACGGGTATTTTGGTGTGTGTATGTGTTTTAATGTGTATGAGTGTATTGCCTGCATGTATGTGAGTGCACCTGTGTCATGCAGTGCCCATGGAGGTGGAAAGAGGGCATGAGAACCCCTGGAACTGGACTTAGGGATGGTCGTTAGCCATCATATGGATGCTGGGAACCAAACCCAGGTCCTCTGGAAGAGCATCCGGTGCTCTTAACAGATGAGCCATTGCTCCATTGCTGCAACAGGTGTTTTATATGATCAAATGTCAAATTCTATCATAAAAACAGCATGATACTGGCACAAAAATAGACACGTAGATCAATGGAACACAATAGAAGATCCAAACATAAGTTCATATAATTTCAGTCACCTGATATTCAACAAAGGTGCTAAGAACACACAATGGAGGAAAGCATCTTCAACAAATGGTGCTGGCAAAACTGGATTTCCACCTGCAGAAAAATGAAACTTGACCCTTATCTTTCACCCTGCACAAATGTCAACTCCAAATGGATCAAAGACATCAATATAAAACCTAAAACTCAGAAACTCACAGAAGAAAACATAGGCAGCAACCTTCAAGGTGTAGGTGTAGGAAAGTGCCTTCTAAATCAGACACCAGCTGCTCAGGCACTAAGGTCAACAATCAGTTAAGTGGGACCTCATTAAATTACAAAGTTTGTGTACAGCAAAAGACACAGCTAAAGAAGGGAAGAGGAAACCCACTGAGTGGGAGAAAATCTTCAGCTACACATCCAACAGAGGATTAATATCCAGAATATGCACAGAACTCAAAAAAGAATAAAGAGAAAAACAATAAAAAGATGGGCAATAGACCTAAACAGATCTGAAATGAAATAAAAATGGCTAAGTAGCACCTTAAAAAGTGCTCAATGTCCTTAGTAATTAGAGAGGTGCAAATCAAAACCACTTTAAGGTTTCATCTTACCCCAGTGAGATTGGCCAAGATCAAGACAAAGGAAGACCCCAAATGTTCGAGAGGAAGAGGAGCGCTTCAGTGCTGATGGGAATGCAAACTCGTGCAACCACTATGGAAAGCAGGGTGGAGAACCCTCAAAAAACTAAAAATGAACCTACCATATGATCCAGTGATGCCACTCCTTGGCATACACCCAAAGGACTCATCCTACTGTAGAGAAACCTGTGCATACATGTTTGTTGCTGCTCTCTTCACAGTAGCTAAGAAATGGAAACAACCTAAAAGTCCCTCAACTGACAAATGGTTAATGAAAATGTGGTACATCTACTCAATGGTGTTCTACTCAGCAGTAAGAAAAGATGAAATGAAATTTGCAGGTAAATGGATGGAGCTAGAGAGTGTTATACTACGTGAAGTGACACAAACGCAGAAGAGCAAGCGACGAATGGGGATTGTAGCACCAATCCCTTATATGTGAGTGTACAGATTCTGATGTAATACCAGGAGCCAGATAAAGGCAAAGGATACATGGAGATAAAGGAAAAGAAACCTGAAAGGGGGACAGTAGGGAACAGACGTTACCTGAGGGAGGTGGAAAAAGGAGTAATCAGTAGGGAGGAGAGGAAGGATGGACATAACGGATCATAGTGTGGGGGAGTCAGGAGGTATTGGGGGGAGAGTGGGGATAATGGAAGAGACCTCCCTTAAAACAACAAACATGCAGCACAGCACTCATCAAAGAAGCTTCTTTTTGCAACAGATGGAGGCTACTGCAGAGTTGCATATCTGGTCAGGCACAGAGAACATACACCTGGGAGATGCCCAGTTCTAAGAGACACATCTGCAGTCGAATCTCTACAACCAAGGCTCATAGAACATTGCGGAATAAGGGATAGAGAAAGGGCTAATGCACCCCTCAACTCTCAACAGTGAGGCTTCCGTGTACATCAGAGGGCGATACAGAAGGCCACAACTGGCCAGGTTTTGGAGAAAAAGACTGTAGAGTATAGGTTGGGACTCCTATATGGAATCTCAACCAGCCATGGCTCAGGGACCATTGCAGAGGCAGAAAGATTGTAAGAGCCAGGGCTGGTTCACGAACACAGCGAGATGGAGGCTTCCAGACCACTAGAGGCTTGCTCATGTGAGCCTATGGCAGCAGTGGCATTGAGCATGAGACCCAGGTCAGCATAGGATCTGGTGAGGGAAAAGGGAGAGGCGTGGATGGGGGAGGGAGTCTGGATTTGAGTGGGAAATGTATGAAATTTTTAAAAGCTCGGGGCTGGAGAGATGGCTCAGCAGTTAAGAACAGTGGTGGTTCTTGCAGAAGAGCTGAGTTCAAATCGCAGCACCCACATGGCTAACAACTGTCCCCGACAGCCTCTTCTGACCTCCTCGGGCATTGCACAACATGGGTGCATTTACCTACATGCTGCAAGCAATACACACATACACATAAACTAAAAATTAAAAAATAAAAAGCTCAATTTAAAAAAAAAAAGTTGCCGGGCATGGTGGCGCATACCTGTAGTCCCAGCACTTGGGAGGCAGAGGCAGGCGGATCTCTGTGAGCTCAAGGCCAGCCTGGTCTACATAGTGAGTTCCAGGACAGCTGGGGCTACAGGGAGACCCTGTCTCAAAAAGACAAATAAAAAAGTTACCCCTATGCCTTACCCTCTCTAGCCACATCAGATTCTGCAAGTCTTATGAAGCTGACTCTTAATTTCCATCTGGCAAGCATGCACTTCTTTCTGCTGCCCACAGCCCTCTGATCTAGACCTGCATCTCTCAGATGGACTTTGGCACTGGCCTGCTTCACTGCCACTCTTGCCTCTGCCCACCTCCACCCACAGTATCGGGGCCATTCCTCTCCCGAGGAATGTACGGTATTGCACTTGACTAAATGAGTCTTTCTGTAGACTCCAGGGCAAGTGTGACTTGATCTTAATACCTGCTCCCCTGCTTCCTGAGCTCTGGCTGTGTGGAATCTTACCTCAGGACCTCTGTGCAATCTGCCCTCTTGCATTGTTTACCCTCCTTTCCAGTGTGACCAACTTTGTCTCCCCGAAATTCACATTCAAGTCCCAACCCCTCAAACAAGTGTCCTTATTTAGAATTATCTTTTCCTTTTAAAAGATAAGGTGTTGCTGGGCTTGGCAGCACACACCTTTAATCCCAGAGGAGGCAGAGGCAGGCAGGCAGATTTCTGTGAGTTCAAGGCCAGCCTGGGCTACATAGTGTGTTTCAGGCCAGCTGGGGCTACAGGAAGACCCTGTCTCAAAAAGACCAAAAAGGTCTCACTGTGTAGCCTAGGGTGACTGAGGAACTTATGAGCCTCCTGCCTCAGCCTCCTGAGCACTAGATGCTTGTACTCCCGTGTCTAGCTTTTATTTGGTCGGTATAGAGATGGTCAAGTTAAAGTGAGGTTGTTAGACTGGACCCTAACCCAGTATGACCAGTGTCTGTATAAAGGGGAAGTTTGGACACAAATAGAAAGTGATGTAAACAAAAGAAAAGCTGTCCACAAGCAGGGTCTCAGAATAAATCCTTCCCTTGCTCCTGCTGCCAACATCTTGATTCACCCCAACCAGGTGTCCTTTTGACACTCCCCCCATCTTGCATTTACTGGCAACATTGCTTTCAGAAGAGCCATGTAACTAATTGTACCAGCTGAACGAGAAGCATAATCTGGGTCTTCTACCTGCAGTGGGTGGGCAGGCGGCTCATCGAGCAGCATTCCTCTTTTGAAGCCACTGCACCGTGAAGCAGTCGTGCCTAAGAGGTGGTGAAGACAAGGATGGCGCTGTTTCCCTCCACCACCAAATCAGCTTCTTTTAAAAAATATTTTATTTTTAGTGTATGTGTATGACTGTATTGCCTGCATGTGTGTAAGGGCACCCATATTGTGCAATGCCTATGGAGTCAGAAAGGTCGGTGGATCCCCTGGAACTGGAGTGAATGACACCATATGGGTGCTGGGAATCGAACCCAGGTCCTCTGCAAGAGCAACCAGTGCTCTTAATTGCTGAGCCATCTCTCCAGCCTTTAAGTCAGCTTCTTATATTAACACCTAGGCAAGAGAGTGACAAAAGGGATAAGGATTAGACCAGAAGACAAGAATATTTGGGGGAGGGGTGGGTTTAGACTGCGTAGAGGGTATGGTATGGCTCTGTGTATTCAACGATACCCAAATTGCTATAATTAACAGTTTTAGTAAGTTTTCTAATTAACTGAATCCATAAATTAGATTAGATAGATGATAGGTAGATGATTGATAGATAGATGAATAGCTAAAAATTAAAAATCATTTAAAAAATCCTGGCAGATAAGTGAAAGGAAAACAGTGCAGTAGAAAAACAGCCATGAGATTTGAATGAACAATCATAACATCACAATGCCAGGGTCCCTGCCTGAAAGCAGCCTTCCTCATTAGTAACAAAGCACACACCGAAAACCAAAGACGGGAGCTCAGGAATGGTTAACATAAAAAAGACTGACAACTTCAAGTGTTGACAGGGTTTGGAAAAGTATCATACCTTACTGCAAATACAAATGGGGACAGCCACAATGCAAAGCTGCAAGACATCTGCTGCCTCTGACACGGCAGTTCCTTACCCGGTGAATGTGCACACCTGAATTGGGAGACGAGTCTCCTGACAACCCAGATGTCTCATCAACAGCTAAACTGTGATCTATTCCTAGAATGTAAAATTGCCACTCAGTAGGTGACAGTAATAAAGAATACAGCTTAATACAAATTTGGATGGATCTCATTGATATAAGTGAGCACAAACCAAACCAAAAATATAGCAAATATGATTCCAGTCATACAAAGTTTAAGAAACAGGCAAAATTAAACTAGTATTTTGGGACGTTGCTCAGGCAGTAAAACTATAAAGAAAAGAAGGTGATTCCGTAGGTATCAGTATTGTCACCTTTGATGAAAAGGAATGGAAGGAAGACAAAGACGATCCATCTGCAATGTCAGATAAGGTTATATATTCATCTGGATGGTGGTTGGATGAAGGGTTATGCATTTTTATGTTTTTTGGTTGGTTGTTATTTTTATGTGTATGAGTGTTATGCCTGTGTGTAAATGCACCTGTGTCATGCAGTGCCCTTGGAAGACAGAAGAGGGCGTCAGATCCCCTGGAACTATAGTTATGGACAGTTGTTAGTCACCATGTGGGTGCTGGGATTTGAACTTGGGTCTTCTGCAAGAACAGACAGTGCTCTTAACCACTGAGCCATCTCTTCAGCCCCCAGGGTTTATGTGGTTTTTAATAAGTATCATGTTGCACATTTAAAAAAAAAAACTAACACATGGCTTCTTTTATTAGAATTCTAGAAATTGCTTCTAGAATTCAGTTGCCAAAATTTTTTTCCCCTGCAAAATAATTTGCATGGTTGCTCTCCAGTACACTGAGAATGGTGCAATCTAGCATGCTTTGCCAAACTTAGAGCTCCAGTGGCAATAAGGGCATAGCACAGGCTTCTGATAACAGTTTCTTTTCATTGGCTCTGTGTGGAGAATACCAGGGGAGATTTATTTAGTTTTATGTGTATGTGTGTTTTGTCTGCATGTATGTATGCATGTATACATGACTGTGGAGGTTGTTGGATCTCTTGGAACTGGAGTTACAAACGGTTGTGAGCTGCCACATAGGTGCTGGGAACTGAACCCAGGTTCTCTGCAAGAGTAGCAACTACTCTTAATAGATGAATTATCTCTCCAGTGCTTAGGCGGAAACAGTTTTAATGTTTTTTTTAAAAAATTCGCTGCAGTGTACCACAGAATGGTAGGGAGTGAGGACTCCAGGGCTTGGCTGTGCTGCTCAGTGGTATAAATGGAGCCAGCACTGACACCTGTATCATTGTGTTATGTGGACTGAGAACCCCGAACAGCATAAGAGAGTTCCTGGCACACAAAGTGAGGATGACCTGTCATTGTTCCCTTGCACATAAAATGCATCCACAAAGGTTTGAGAATTCTAGAAACGAAAACATCCAGGAGTCGAATGAATGGATGCTCCTGTTTGAGTTTAACAGATCAGTTATGTACACTTCCTTAACAGACATTGAGAATTCATATGGTTCATTCAGATGTCACAAAATAAATAATATTCGATAGATAACATTTTAAGTTAATAATAAAACAGCCATACCTTCATGTTTGATTCTGTAGAAAGAACTGAGTACAACTGAAAAAAGGCAGTTTCTATTCTGACTGACTAGCCACCATTCCTGAAGAACCCAACTATTGGGGGCTGGAGCGATTGCTTAGTGGTTAAGAGTACCGGCTTCTCTTGCAGAGGACCGGTGTTCAGTTCCCAGCACCCATATGGCTGCTAACATTCTGTAATTCTGGTTCCAGGGGATCTGACATCCTTTTCTCACCTCCATGAGCATTGCACATGGGTGCGCTTACATATAAGCAGGCAATACACTCATAGACATAAATTAATTAATTAATTGCTAAAAGAGAATACAACTATTGAGTGCTGGGAGTGGAGCTCAGTGGTAGATTGTCTAGTACCCACAAGGTTTTGGGTAAAAACCTTTTTCGGGAAGAAAAAAAAAAAAACCCTAAGATGGCTCAGCAGGTAAAGGTGCTTGCTGCCAAGCCTGAAGACCTGAGTTCATTCCCAGGACTCACATGGTAGGAGAGAACAACCAGCAAGTTATCTTCTGACGTCCACACATGCACCAGGGTATGCATGCACCCTCACACCTCTACACAATTGTTTTTATGTTTATATTTTATATGATTTTTTAATTTTGTGTGTATGGCTGTATTACCTGCATGTATGTGAGTGATCCCATGTCATGTAATGCCAAAGGTCAGAAGAGGGCATCAGATTCCCCTGGAACTGGAGTTAAGGACAGTTTGTAGCCATCAGATGGGTGCTGGGAATCGAACCCAGGTCTTCTGCAAGAACAGTCAGTGCTCTTAACACTTGAACCATCTTTCCAGCTCCCATTTTTTAAATTTATAAAACAAAACTGAAGATACAAGGAGCTCTCAGTTAAATATAGTCGGTTGAAACAAGCTTTTCAGTACTGTCTCCTAAAGCCCTCACGTGGTAAAGAGAACAAAAGAGGAAAAAAATTAAGAGTGGGTCTTGTCAAGTGTTTGAAGGTACACAAGAAACAGTCAGTGCTGTCCCGAGGAGCTGAGGGAGGCAGCAAATCTGGTCTCTGGGATGCTGTAGGAGGTCCAGCACATGCAGTCACGGATTAGCCATTTTCTTTGTAAGGTTTGGGGCAGGCCAGTTTGAAGAGGGGGAACTGGGAAGCTGGGAACCAGAACCACCAGGCTGCATCCACCCCCAGCCCTCTGCCTCTGACAAGCTAGAGAACCCCTGACCTCCAACACTAGCAGCAAGAAGACAGGTGGTGTTAGGTTCTAGAGTCAAGCAATAGTTGTTCTCAGAGCCAGAGACTGCTGGCTGCCTTCTGGTTGGCCCTGAGAGACCCCAGCCATGCATATCTCCAGGGGGTCTGAAGAGCCCTCCTAGACAAACAGCTCCAAAGAAATGACCTCCATGGGTTAATACTTGTTAATGGAGGTTGACCAAATGACAAAGATGGCTTCTCACATTATCACTCTACCTCAGGTAATTGTTACACACACACACACACACACACACACACACACACAGAGGCATGCACATACTAGACACACACTGCTCAGCTCCATCCAGTGTCTCACTGTAGAACAAGAATGGGCTATTTAGAGTCACTATTTAGAGTCTGTGAGAAAGACTCTCACAGAGGCTGAGACCAAAGCACAGGGAGAAAACAACTTAGAAGACACAATCCGGGGACTGGGAAGGAGGATTAATTAAAATTACTTGTATCAGAAAAATATGAAATAGCCTCCATGAATCAATGTGTTGTAGTAAATAATGAGATAAAGGAAAGACTCTTAGAAGCAATCTGTGACAGCCAAAATTACAGTCAGGCAAAGCTCTCAAAGCTGAAGCAGGCCAGAGATAAACAACGGAAAAGCTAGAGATTAATCCAACCAGTCCACATCTAATTCATGCCTGTAAGATGAGAGAAGTGACGGGAAGGAAACGAAACAATCAAGAATCTTACTGTTCTGTTTGGGCTAATTTGAGTCAGGCTTGCTTTCATGTGTAACAGCAGATGGTCACTTGAACATTCCAGCAAGATGAGGGCTCAGAAGGGCTCCTTGGGGTATGTGTGCCACGCAGGACAAAGGATGCTGATTACCCTGGTAAGAGCAGTTTTGGTGGAAGAGTGAGTAGAATCTAGTGAGGTCTGTGAAGTGAATAGGAAGGTGAAGAGGAGATGCTCTTGAATACAGTGCTTTGAGGAATTTTATAGTGGATGCAAGAAATCATCTCGGCTATGAGGAATCAGGTATGAGGCACTGGCAGTATTCTTATGCGATCGTTAAAAAAATACTAAATACAAACCAAAAGCAACTAGAGAAAGCAGTTGTGTTCCCTTTTTTTAATTCTTCTTTTCCCTTTTAAGCATTATCATTGGACCTTTGTAATTAAGAAGAAAATGGACAGCCAGGCATCCATGCCAGCTTGGGTTACATAGCAAGATCCTGTCTAAACAAAAAAATTTTTTTAAAAAGCTGGTGAGATGGCTCAGCAGTTAAGAGCACTGACTACTTTTGCAGAGGACCCTGGTTCAGTTCCCAGCACCCACATGGCGGTAACATCTCCAGTTCCAGGGGATCCGACGCCCTCTGCTGGTTCTGCAGGCATTGCATGCATGTGGTGCATTTACATAAGTGCAACACAGAAATAAAAACAAAGTTTAAATATTTTTCAAATGAGAAGAAAATTAATTTAGGTGCCCAATCACCATTGACATCAATACAATTTCAATTTCAATTCAATCATTAAAAGAAAGAATTTGGCTTTCCCTCCCCAGGTCTGTGCCTCAGTTCTCCATGGTTATATAATACACATTAATACAGCCATAGATCTATTCTGATCATGAAAGGATTTTTAAAAAATATTTTTTATGTGTATTGGTGTTTTGCCTGCATTTATGTAAGTGCACCTGTGTCATGTAATGCCCTCGGAGGTCAGAAGAAGGATTCAGATCCCCTGGAACTGGAGTTATAGACAGTTATTAGCCACCATGTGGGTGCCGGGAACCAAACCCCAGCCCTCTGCAAGAGCAGCCATGTGAGTAATCTCTCCCGCCCCATGAAAGGATTTTCAGAGGCAGTTTCAGTTTGCTGTCTGTGTTTAATAGTTTTTGTTATTACTGTTTTCATCACCAGTGCAGGGATCCTAGTAGTTCACATAAGGCCAGCATTTTTATTGTCCACTTACTCAGTGAGTAATTATTTAGTGGTTCCACACAATTCACTGCACACCTCAATATGCCATGGTGGATGTGTGCATCTACAACATGGGGCATTAGGGATGCCCAAATAGAAGGCCAGGTCTCTTCCTTTGCGGTACCCAGCAGAGTGGGAAGAGCTGGACACCCATGCTAGACATACCTGAGGTACTCACAACACCTGGCCTCAGAAGACCTGGCCTTAGAAGACAAGTCACAGGAAAATGACTTCACTGGGAAGAGTGTTCAGCCTCACCCCTGATGACACCAGGAAAACTGCCACTTGCTCTCTGGGGAGCCTCAGAGTCCTTCAAGGCATCAGGAAACTCGGGTGCTGCTTCCTGACTCTGGGTTGATTTCAGCTCCTTGAAGTCTTTCTCCTGATATTCCCATCCTGGTCAGTCTCAAACTCAGCAGATTTTCTGGAAAATCTGTGAAGAGCATTCACCACGTTACCCACAGAGCAGGTAAGCTGAGGGCCAGAATACAGCTAAACTGTGCAGCTGTCATTTCTGTCTCCCAAACCAGCCTGTGCCTTAGCCCCACACTCTGCTGCAGTGTCACAGGGAGAGAATGGCATGACCTGCCAAGACAGTAGCCAGCCCAGGGGCTAGAGTCCATGCAATGGCAGGGTGGAGGGCAGAGCCACTGCTCTTACCAAGGCCTGCCAAGCTGTCCCTTGGCAATGAGAAAGGTCCAATTTACTCCCCAGTGGTGGCTGATTCACTGGAAGAATGTGATGCACCTTAATCAAAGATGCTCTGTGATGAATATTCTCTGTATGCAATACCTATTTCAATAGCCAACAAGGAACAAGATATATGAAGAGGAAAAGCTGGAAGGATGGAGCAGTGCTTCCCAGTTAGTGCTCCTGTCCAAGAGGTAGTTTCCTTCTGTTTGTACATGCAAGTAAGAATAGAAATCTCACACGGCCATTTCCACCATGCAACAGGCTTTTATAATTGCTGCTGAGCTCTACAATAATCCTAAGTGCCTCTTACTCATTGGGGGCTTCCTCAGCAAGTCATAGAGTGAGCAGCAGAGATGTGTATGGAGGACAGTGACTTTAGACCTGCTCTGGCTGTGTGTGGGTAGGCCAGTCACTTACCTTCTTTGTTTCTGCCTCAGTTTCCTCCTTTGGGACACAAGGTTAGCCAGAATCTCAAGTTGTTTTTCAAATCTCCTATCTGTATTTTTCTATGAGTCATGGTAACTAAAACGAGTCACTCTAGGTGGTCAATAAAATGAGAATGTGCTCTACAGCTATCCTGTTGAATAATAACCAAAAAGGGGAATGCAATCTTACACTGAAGTCATAGATGCCGACTATAAGCAGAGGGACCAACAGGCACCAAGGGCCTGCCACGCCAGAAAGACCAGAAGCTGTCTGCCAATGTCAGCTCTCTCCTTGCTGCCCAGTCAGCTGCTTTCAGAATCCATAGAACAGGGGAGAAGGGGAAACAGTGTACCAGCCTGGGACCCTGTTTCATCCCCAAGGCAAATCATTTGGGGGGCTTTTACCCATAACCATAAAAGTCCATGCTCATCTTAAAAATTCATGTAGGCTACCCAGAAGCCAAAGGGCTCTCCAAACTGTTCAAGAGGTTGGACAGAATTGCAAGTTGTTTTCAAATCTCCTATCCTGTATTTTTCTATTAGTCATGGCAACTAAAACAGGTCACTGCAGATCACTGCTTCATGATACGTCAACATTGCAGCCCCACAGAAGGTGCCCCTTATGTCTTTGCCCTCAGCCTCAGCTTAACAACCAGTGGCTTATGAAAAATTCCCCTAACACCTGCACTGAGAAATAATTTACATGTAAGTTGCATCCACTTAAAGCAAACAAACTGATGAGTTTGCAGAGTTGTATATGCCAAGAAACTGCCATCACAAGACACATAACATCCCCAACACCTCCAAGAGTCTCTGGTCCCCACAACAGTTCTCCTCTTCCTGTTCTGCTCCTCTCCTTTTTCTCCTCTTTCTTTCTCCCTTCTCTTTTTCTTCTTCTTTGTTGGGGACGATACCAGAGACATGCTAGGCCAGTGCTTCACCAAAGAGCTATACCCTAGCCTCGAGTCCTGTGCTTGTTTTTAGTCTTATGTCTACCCTGACCATGGGCAACCATTGACCTCTTTGGTCACTATATATGTTGGATTGCCTTCTCTAGAACTGTACACTCAGAACCCTTTAGTGTGTACTGTGTCTGATTTTATTCATTCAGCATGGGATTCAACATACACTATTTTTTCCTTTTTATTGCTAAATAGAAATCCTTTGTATTGATGTAGTTCTTGACAGTGACTTTCAATTTGGATGAATTGTGATTCAGACTCACATGCTAGTCTCTGGGGGGACGCACGCCATTATTTTTCCTGAGTAGGCTAGGAGCAGAATGCTGGATCGTGTGGTAGGTGTATGTTTAAATAGAGTTCACGACATTTTGAGACAAACAATACAGGACTTCTGGGAAGACCTTTGCCCTTGAGGAAAGAAAATTGAATTTCTTCAGAAGCACTGACCTTCAGCCCTCTTCCCTTCCCAGGACATTTTGACTATTGTAAAGATTAAAGAGAAGATTGTATTAAGTCATAGACCATTCCCCTCATTTACAGAGGAAGGAGTCAAGGTCAAGGGAGATGAAGGCACTTGCCAAACACAGTTACAGGGTGTGTTAAAGGTTCAGGGAGGCTGTGTGGCAAGTGTTGTCTATGGAGTTCCTAATGAAAGGCTACGCCAAGAAGAGCTCTGTGGCTGTCATAGCTTGCAGTGTCAGTTGAAATGACCCTAGTCAACCATTTCTATTGGAAGCATGAGCCCCTGTAGTAGGGCTGGCCTGGAACTCACTATGTAGACCAGGCTGGCCTTGAATGCACAGAGATCCACCTGCCTCCCGGGTGCTGGGATTAAAGGCATGTGCCACCACCCTGGCATAATAGACATTTAAAGAGCCTTCATTTCTCCCCAGGGTCAGCCCTTGGAAGTTGGGAGCAGTTCCAAACCTGTATGGGGACACACCATGCCAGATATCATAAAAAATGGTATTCTCTATTACAATAAAATGGAATCAAGCCATTATTTCACCACATCTTTTTAATCCAAAACATAAGCTTAAAAACTAATTAAAATCAAATTATGGTAAAACTAAGATTCTAGTTGAAACATACTAAACTTGTTCTCCAGCGCAGGTACTGTGCAAGGTTCGGGGAAGGATATTGGAAAGCATTCTTAGCAGTAACAGCAATTCTTATTTTAGATAAATACCACTGGGTATGCCATTTTAAATGTTGCAATCAGGTAGATCAGAAAATAAATATTTTGAGGAAAAAAACAGGGTACTTGAAAGTACTTAACTATAACCTCAGCAACAAGTAAAATTGCCTTCATTCTTCTAAGAAGAAAACAGCACAGAATTTGAGATGTGAAAAGAATATACTGGTCAAATCTTTCTTGGTTTAATTCATTTTTTTTTTTTGATGAAGTGAAAAGAATTGGAATGAAATTCAAAAATTCTTTGAACCAAACAATAAAAAGGAAGAAATAACAGCTTGTGAGCACTGTTACCTTTATCACTCTGTCACATTTGTCAGATCCCTTAATGGAAGCCAGGCTCACAGAGAAACAAAGCCCTATCACTCTGTGCTTGCTGTGAGCCTTGAGATTAAGCCAGATCGCACAGGCACTTTTATGGGGCTCAGTGCTGCCTTTTAATTTTTTTAAATACAGGGTCTCCCTATATAGCCCAGGCAGGCCTGGAACTGGAATTCCTCCTGCTTCAGCCTCCTGACTGCTAGGATTATGGGGATACACATTATCATGCCTGGCTCATTATCTTTATGTCTGTTTGCACAAACATGATCTCCCCGCTCCAACACACACACACACACACACACACACACACACACACACACACATCTCCTGGTGTTAGAATGGAACCCAGGGTCTTGCATACAGTAGGCAAAGCACTGTGCACTGAGCTCTAACCTAGCCCTTCATGCCTCATGGTTTTTTGTTTTGTCATTTTGAGACAGGGTCTTTCTGTAGCCCCAGCTGGCTGGCCTGGAACTCATTTTGTAGACCAGACTGGCCTCGAACTCACAGAGATCTGCCTGCCTCTGCCTTCCGAGTGCTGGGATTAAAGGTGTGCACCACCACACCTGGCTGGGAACTCATGTTTTTAAAGAGCTCATATTCTGGCTCTGAAGACACTGGCAGCCTCCAGTTAGCACAAAAACTCCCAATGTCCTGGTAATGTGGGCCCCATATCTTTATGCTGAATTCTAAGTTGAAGAAAGTTCTATGCTGGAGAAGATGTATGGATAAAGACTAAGAAATGTTTTCTAGGTAGAGAAATGCCTGTCACCTTTTATATTTGACCTTGACTCCAACAGCCTTGGAGCTCTTCTGGAGCTAAGGGGAGACAGGTACCTAGAGAAACTAAGTGCCGTCAGTATGACAGGCAGCATTTTAGCATCCAGCACCTAGGGTCATCTTGTCCAAAGAGTTGTCCTCAAGGCTGTTTTGATCTGTGTGCATTAGTCTACTGTGGATCAAGTGGGAACTTTCAGGGTGGAGTTGATTCAAGTGCAACTTTCTTGTGCATTTCCCTTTGTAGAAGTAGGTATCTCAGGGAACAGGCTTTGGTGGGCGGGGGGAGTGCTACATGGACTCCTAGCTCTGTTCATATCAAAATCTAGGGATCAAAGAACCAACCAACCAACAAAAAGCAGAGACTGGCTCATGGTCAGCAGCCCAGAAGAAATGAGAATCTTCCAGATGACACTGCTCAAACAGACCCCAGCAATATCCTCTGAAGTATTCATTGACTATTTTTTTCATTATTTCTCTTTCTCTTATTGCTAAAGTTGCTAAGAAAAATATAACTGGAGTTTATCTCTTACCAGATTATGGTAGAAGCACACTTCCTTCTCTGGATAGCAGAGTCACTGGCCAGCTCCAGGCTGTAGCAGAGATGCAGTGACACAACATGGACAGGGTCCAGTGCATGCTGTGTGTTCAGTACAGGTCTCTCTCTATCGCGCACGGGGGCAGCCTCTCTCTCTCTCTCTCTCTCTCTCTCTCTCTCTCTCTCTCTCTCTCTCTCTCTCTCTCTCTCCTCTCTCTCAGAAATCTGCCAAGAAAACAAAACTAAAATTAAGGATTTGAGATTTTTTTCAAAGATTTTATGTGTATGAATGTTTTGATATGGATGTACATACATCATGTGCCTGCAGTGCCTGTGGAGGCCAGAAGAGTGCATCAGATTCCCTGGAACTGAAGTTCCAGACAGTTGCTAGTTACTATGTGGGTGCTGGGAACCAAATCTGGGTCTTCTGCAAGAGCAGCCAGTGGTTTTAATGGCCGAGCCATTCTTCCAAGTCATTAGCCCAGAGGAGAGTTTGACCTTCCCCCATTTGGCAGGCTGATTTAGCAGTCACTGGCTGAAAGCCTGGGATGAGCAGCTTGTTTATATGAGACAGTGGCAGATTAGTAACTGCACTCTGCCTGGTCCACATGGGGACCACAACCAAGGTAAAGGAGGATGGTATGCTATGCTCTCCATTCTCAGAAGAAGGCAGCATCCTGCCTCAGTCTTTGGCAGAATTTGGTCTTGACAAATGTCTTCCAAAACTTTAGCCTTTACCTTCTGCTTTCCTAGTTGCTGAAGGTAAAAAGTAGAGCCTGGTGCCTAAAAACCCATATTACCAGACGATGAATGAAAGCACACTCAGAGTTGCATGGCATCCCCAGAGCAGAACACATCTTCCTCCTTATTCCTGCTGAGTTCTGATGGCAGTTCCAGCATGAGATCAGTTCCCATGATAGATCTGGAAGACATGTTTATCCTAATGACATAAGATTACTGGCTACATTTCCAACCAAAATATGATGGATAAGCAGCATCAACAGGCTGAAGAGGAAAGCTTTTTGTTGCTTTAGGAATGTATTCCCTTCTCTAAATGCCCTATATCACCATGCAATTAGGTACTTAATTATTGCTGGTGCTGTAGATAGTAACTAAATATTCTCCCTTTCTGTCTCCTATCCCAGGCTAGCCTTGAACTCTGTATGTAGCCAAGGATAGCTTTGTCCTCCAAGTGCTGGGCTTACAGGCATACACTGCTATGTTTTTCAGCTAGCTATTCTGTATCTTGCCAAATTAAAGAATGATGTGTAATCTAGGTGGTGTGTGGTGTGTATACCTAAAATCTCTGAGGTTGAGATAGGGAGATTGCAAATCTTAGGCCAGTCGAGGGATACAGTGGTAGATCCAGTCTCAAAAAAAGAGAAAGAGGATAGTTTATGATAAAACTAGAGTCAAAGGGAGATATGGATAAAAATTGGGTTAGTCTAAGGGAGCAGGGAGGGAAGGGTATATGAGGAACCTAGGGGATAAGGAGAAAGAAGAAGCTCAACAGAGATAGGATCATAGGAGCAAGGGTATTAGTAAGGAAGAAAGGGGGGAAGTGGGGGCACCTTAAGTGGGAAAACCATGATAGAGGGGTGAGACGATACAAGAGAGAAACAATGCCTAGCTAGTCAC
>NW_008355775.1:6221206-6236841 GCF_000622305.1 Nannospalax galili | reverse complement strand
TATAAAACTAGAGTCAAGCAGGTGGCACAGGCTTGTAATCCCAGTGCTTGGGAGGCTGAGAAAGGGGGACTACCAGCTGGGAGCTAGTCTGGGCAACTGGGAACCTGTGTGAAAGTTAAGTTAAAATGAAGGGAGAGAAGGCTGGTGATTAAAAACTCAGTGATAGAGCATTTACCATGTAGAGACCCTGAGCTCAATCCTCAGTACCTTAATGTGTATAGATGGCAATAGATACTATCAGAACGATATAAGAACAAATTACTGATTAAAAAACTAGAAGCATCCCTTACTCCCAAGGCCCAGGGATCATTGTGGAAGAGGAAGCAGAGATTGTAAGAGCCAGAGGCAGTGGATGACTGCAGTGAGATAGTGTTTTCAGGGACATGAAAGGGCTATTACACACATGAACTCACAGTGACAGCCGTGACTGTATGCATGAGACATTCACAAGGTCAAGCCAGACAAAATCCAAGCTTGGATGGGGGAAGAGTGCAGCTAGGCCCTACCTGAGGAACTATTGGCAACTGATGGCTGCTGGTGGAGGGAGTCAGTTTTCTTCAGGAAGTGGCCCTTGGGAGCTACCCATGCTTCAGTAGATGGCTTTATACCCACACACATACTGGCAGCACTTAGTGGAATCAGTGAGTTTTAAAAAAAGAGCAAGGGGCTGGGAGATGGCTCAGAGGTTAAGAACATTTCCAAAGGACCCAGGTTCGATTCCCAGCACCCACATGGCAACTCACAACCACTGTAGCTCTAGTTCTAGGGGATCCAGCATCCTCCTTGACCTCCGTGGGTATCACATGACACAGTGCATTTATATATGTGCAGGCAAAATACTCATACACATAAAATGAAAAATACTTTTTTAAAGAAGAGCAAATGGGGCCAGGTGTGGTAGCACAAACCTTTAATCCCAGCACTCGGGAGGCAGAGGCAGGTGGATCTCTGTGAGTTCAAGGCCAGCCTGGTCTACATAGTGAGTTCTAGGACAGCTGGGGCTACAAGGAGACCCTGTCTCAAAAAGACCAAAAAAAAAAAAAAAAAAAAGGGCGAATGAAGTTGGGAAGAAATAGTGGGAGATGGGGGTGGATTTGACAATTTACTTTTTTCAAAACATTTATTTTTTAAAAAATAAAGGAAAGAGAGAGGGTCAAGAGGAAAAATGTTTTAAAAACCCTAAAACTGAAGATTAGAGGTACACTGTAACAATTAAGCCTGAAACACAGTCTTGAGCCTCCTGACGGGCAGGGTGATGAGGGAATGGTGTATTTATGGAATTCTCATTGCAGAGAGGGATTATTGGCTCAAAACAAATTTATCTAGTCTGTATCTCAGAAAATTATTTGAGGTGAGAGATCTTCTTCTGAGGGAAATGGGGTAGTACAGCGAAAGCATTTCCCACAGCAGATCCACAGGGCAGATAAGCAGGGTTACTAGAGATCTCCCTTTAGCCTGGAAGTTTCAAAGCCCTGGTATCTCCATACAGCCACAACATGGCATGGGTTTGGATGTGAGGCCCCAAATTTCCTGATCAGTAAGAGATTTCATGAAGAACTGGAGCTCTGAACATTCACTAGCTCTACACTTGATGTTACTGGCTTAGTAGGAAATCACCCACTAGTTAGAAATTCGATGTCTGTGTCCTCCTTCAGGCTGCGCTGGACTGTCCTTTAGAGCTTTATTTCTAACTCCTCTTCCCATGCGCACCATTTACTGTTAAGGCTTCGGAGGACTCTTGTCCTCCTCACTTCACTCTCTGGTTCTATCTGCCATGGCTGTGCCTGCCACCCTTTTCTGATAACCCTGAATCAGTTTCTCCCATCTAGCCTCCATGCAGGCACCAGATCAGCGAGACCTCTGAAGCAGCAGATGGTGATGGCGACATTTCAGCCTGAGAGTCCCTCAAAGCCGCAGGACAGCTTCAGAAATTACCGTGCCTTTCCATCATGATAAATTAGATGAAAAAGGAGCCACTTTGCTAGAACAGAGGTCAGGATGCAGAGGACATGGTTGCCTGGGTGGATTTAGGATGTGTAGCAGAACCTCTCAGAGGATGTTAGGGGGCAGAGAGCCAGCTGCCCTACAAATGCTGGCAAAGATGGGGGAGCATAAGAATCAGAGGCTACCACTTGCTCAGTCCTCCACCAAGAACCCGAGCCTGTCGCAGAACTTAGATATAAGCCAAGTGGGGGAGGACGGAAGCCCTAAGACATCTGTTCCACCGACCAGTTCCAGGGAGACTTACTCATTTATCCCCCAAGTCCCAGCTCAGGCTGCAGGACGGGAGAAAGGTCAAGGCCTCTCCTTAGTGCCCCACCATGTTTTCCCTTCAGTATTCCTTTCTCATCACACTGGTGTCAGTTTTGAAAATCTCAGCTGACATGGAAATTCAAAAGTGCACTAATACACTGTAGGAACCAACCAGAAGGGGAAGGAGGGGGGATCACAGAACTGGAAGCCTTTGGTGGATACTGAGTAAGGGTGGGGGTTGGATAGAGAATGGACAAATAAGTACCCAGAAAGTAGAAACTGAAAGTGCAAAATTGTCACATACCTCTTGAACACTTCTTATGTTTAGTTAAGCTGTTTATCATCTCCAGTTTTCTTTTAGCTGGATTGCTAAAATTTTAAAAAGCATTCCTCTATCAGATTACAGCTGGTAAGATTTCCTCCCACTCTGTAGGCTTCCTCTTCACTTGATTGGTTGTTTTCTTTGCTGTCCAGAAGCCTTTTAGTTTAATGAGTTAATTTCTGAGTGACCGAAATCCGATTTAGAACAACATCCTTTCCTATGTCTTCTAACAGTTTCAATATTTCAGGTTTCATGTTGAGGTCTTTGATCCATCTGGAAATAATTTTTGTGTGCAGTGATAGATCTAATAGGTTCCATTTCATTCCTTCTACATGTGGAGATTCACTTTTCCCAGCACCATTTGTTGAAAATTTTGTCTTTCTTTCAGTGTGTGTTATTGGCACCATTGTCAAGTATTAGGTGGCTGAAATTGCCTGCATTCATGTTTGGATTTTCTATTTTGTTTCATTGATCTACATCACATTTTTGTGCCAATATTATGCTGTTTTTATGACTATAGCTCTGTAATATAGTTTGAAATCTGTGTGGTAATCCCTCCAGCATTTCTTTGTGCTCAGGATTGTTTTGGCTATCCAGAGTCTTTTGTGGTTCCATATGAATTATAGGGTATTTTTTTACAGTTCTGTGAAAAATGTCATAGGGATTTTGATTGGGATTGCACTGAATCTATAAGCTGCTTCTGGGAGGATGGTCATTTTCACAATATTAATTGTACCGATCCACAAACATAGAGGTCTCTCCATCTCCCAATGTCTTCATCAACCTTTTCAAGGACTTAAAGGTTTTGTTGTAGAGATCTTTAATGTCTTTGGTTAAGTTTATTTGTAGATAATTTTTTGAGGCTATTGTGAATGGGAGTGTTTCTGCGATCTTTTTCTCTGCCTGTTATTGGTATATAGAAAGGCTGGTGATTTTTGTAAACTTATTTGTATCTTGCCCCTTTGCTGAAAGTGTGATCATTTCTAGGTTTTCTAGTAGAATTTTTAGGTAACCTCTTCTTTTCCAATTAGGACCCCTTTAATGTCCTTCTGTTTTGCTCTGGCAAGTTTCAAGCACTATATTGAAAAGGAGCGGGGATAGTGCAGTCTTGTGTGGTTCCTGACTTTAATGGAAATGCTTCCAGTGTTTCTTCCATTTAGAATGATGTTGGCTGTTGATTTATTATATATAGGCCTTAATTACGTTGAGGTATGTTCCCTCAGTCCAATTCCCTCTAAGAATTTTATCATGAAGGCATGTTGGATTTTGTCAAAGGCCTTTTCTGTATCAAGTTGATCAAGTGATTTTTATCTTTAGAACTCAAAAAACAAAGGATCAAGAAAACAAATGACCCAATTACAAAAGGGACTCAAAGGCCTTTTCTGTATCAAGTTGATCAAGTGATTTTTATCTTTAGAACTCAAAAAACAAAGGATCAAGAAAACAAATGACCCAATTACAAAAGGGACTGTGGATCTGAACAGCGTTCTCAAAAGAAGAAATAAAGGCAGCCAAGGAATACCTAAAAACTGTTCAACATCCTTAGTAATAAAGGAGACTCCTAAAATAACACAGGCTATTGCCATAATCCTTGATTGCCTCCCAGAACTTGAAAGTAAGACTCTAATCTCAGCACTCAGGAGGCAGAGGCAGGCGGATCTCTGTGAGTTCAAGGTCAATCTGGTCTACATAGTGAGTTCCAGGTCAGCTGGGGCTATAAGGACTCTGTCTCAAAAAAAACTAAAAACAACAACAAAACACCCTGTTGCTGAAGACATGACATACTTTGGACACAGGACTTGGAACAATCAGTTGGAACTGACCTGAAAGGCTCCTCCCTGAAGACTAGCTCTCATATTATCAGAAGATACTATGCAAGCTGCCGCCAAGGGAGAAAACCAGTCAATGGCAATTTCTATTCATGCAGCAGTGGGACTTTTGTTTTGGGGATACTCAATGGTTGTCTAATTGGACTTAAGGTCAGCTCAGGGAGGGAACTCATGTATGGTACTGTAACATAGCTGGTATACATGGTTGTAGAGGTCATAGATCCTAGAGAAAAGCTTACTTCTGTCACTTCTCTAGACCAATGTAATTTCTTACTATATTCTAAATTCATATTCTTATATTTTACAGACAAGTGTAATTCACACTACTTATGAAAGAAACTTCTTTTTGCCACAGTTGGAAACTGTTATGAAGTTCAACTGGTCAAATGCAGAGATTAAGTGTGAGGTCCATCACCCTAAATTACACATCTACAATGCCACCTCTCCATTTAAGGTTCAGGGAACATCATGGAAGACAGGGCAGAAAAAATATAAGAGCCAGAGGGACAAGACACCTGCTGCTATACCAATGAAATATCCTTATGGTAGTTTAACAAGAGCTGCATATAATAACAAAACAAGCTGACATATCTAGATGAGTGGGGAAAATCTCAAGGGGGTCCCACCTCAAGATGAAGAGCTGCAGGCAATCAAGCATACTGAGGGAAGGAGAATCAGTTTTTTTTCCCCAGGACTAGCTCCCTGAGAGGGGATCTAACTCCAAGTGGGCAGCCCTAAACACAGGCACTCAGGGGCACCACTGAATGGACTCAGTGTTATACACACACACACACACACACACACACACACACACACACACAAAACAATAATCAAGGAAGATGCTGAGCATGGTGGTGCACACCTTTAATCCCAGCACTTGGGAGGCAGAGACAGGCAGATCTCTGTGAGTTCGAGGCCAGCCTGGTCTCCACAGTGAATCCAGGCCAGCTGGGGCTACAGAGAGACCCTATTTCAAAAAGACCGAAAAAAGAAAAAAAAAATCAAGGAAGAGGATAAGAAATTGAGAGGTAGTGGGGGGGAGACATGTGAGCAGTTGGACTGGGAGGGAGGGAATGGTACAAAGACTATACTCATGTATGATGTTCATGAAACATTTTTTTGAAGCATTCCTCAGTTTGGTCTTGTATAATTTTTAAGTTTTAAATTATTTTTTATTTTGGGGGGGTCTTTTTGAGACAGGGTCTCCCTGTATCCCCAGCTGTCCTGGAACTCACTATGTAGACCAGGCTGGCCTCGAACTCACAGAGATCCACCTGCCTCTGCCTCCCAAGTGCTGGGATTAAAGGCATGCATCACCATGCCTAGCCTAAAAATTTTTATTTTATGTGTATGTGTGTATTGCCTGCATGTAGGTAAGCGTACCCGTGTTGTGCAATGCCCATGGAGGTCAGAAGAGGCTGTTGGATCCCTTGGGACTGGAGTTACAGTTGTTAGCTGCCATGTGGGTGCTGGGGTTTGAACCCGGGTCTTCTGCAAGAACAGTCAGTGTTTTAAACCACTGAGCCATCTCTCCAGCTCCAATTTTTAAGTTTTTTACTTTGAGGTCAGTGACTTCTTGATTTCTCTGAAGCAGTTCTGTGACTTCCCTTCCAGGGTTTTGGTGGTTCTCCAGTGCCTTGGAAAAGTAGGGCTGCTAAGAACATGGGACAGAGTTCACAGTTTGGAATCTGTCCATTGTGCTGGATCTGGTGCCCCATGCTAATTCACTGATGAGCCCAGCCAAGGTCTGAGGACTGCAGCTGAACACATGCCTCAATCTCATCACTTGAAGTTTCAGAGGACAGTCCTCTTTTACACCTCAGCTCAAACACTACTCCTGTATTTATTCCTTTACTAGCAGTACTGATGCCAAATGGACACTCTTGAGGGGAGTCTGCTTCTCATCTCTGCATGCCCTACCTAGGTCGATGTAGCACATCACAGGTGAAATTGCACATCATGAAATGCTGCATCAAGCAGCCAGCTGGCATAAGATACTACCAGAGGCAAAGTAAACAAGGTGACAAGACTCCTGACCTGAGAGGGAGACACACAGTCCAAGCATGTCATACTTTCCACTTTGTCCCATCTTCCTCTTTGCCAGTTAAAAGGCTAAGTTTAATTCACAGCAGTTGGGGTATAAACTGCCTTACATTCCTTCAGTGATCCTCTAGGCATCCTCAGCTGGTGTCACTGTACCACAGTTCATAGCCCTCATCACTTGGCAAAGATTAAAATCTACATGTAGTGTCTCTTCTAAGGCAAGCAGTATGTTCAGTCAGTCAGTCACTGACTGATTACAATGTCTAACACATGCTGCTGGACATTGCTGAATTCAGAAGGAGTTTCATCAGGACTAGTCAAAATTTGCTTTCAGTCAAGTTATTCATTCAGAGTTCCTGTTTTCCAATGATTGTGGGCTCTTAGAGGCATGTGGGATACTTGGTTACTGGGTACTAACTAATCTTGAATACCCCCATCATATAACAAGCAATCTCAGGGTAAAGAAAAAATATATAGTAATCTCTAACAAGTAATCTGTCCATAAAAGGAACACTGTGAAGGAGAAAAGCAGTAAGGGAGATCTACATGCACTAACTTGGACACCTCTTTCCAATAGATTAAGTAAAACAAGAAAACCATAGAACAAAACATATGACATAACTTACCCCCAACAAACTAGATGTTTCACTAAACACATAAATATTGCAAATCAACGCATAGAAAATGTTGACAGACATTCAATATATTATAGAAATAATTTCAGAAGACAACTGAGAGGTCAAGATTGGTTTGTCTGTATTAAAAACATTTACAAAAAGAAAGCATTGGCAAGATGGTTCAGTGAGTTAACAGTGCTTGTCCCGTAAGTCTGAAGCCCTGAGTTTGATCTCCAGAACCCATGTAAAGGAAAGAGAAAACTGACTCCACAATGTTGTCCTCTGACTTCCACACATGCACCTACAGACAGTATGTTTAAAAAAGGAACATAGGAATCACTGCATAATTAAACTCCTTCTTTAAAAAGGAGAGAGGTATAAGTCAAAGATATACTACTGTATGATATGGAAAAAATATCATTTGATTCTTGACAAATTTTGGCAAAATATTGCAAATTGATGCATTTTTGTATTTGTCTTTTAAAGTATTTGTAGGTCACAGTTGAGACACAGTGACACAGGATGGGCAGAGTAAAAGGCTTGCTTTCCCGGTGTGCTTAACCTAATCCTGGTGAAACTCAACTCCATTTAAGCAGTGGTGTGTGTGTGTGTGTGTGTGTGTGTGTGTGTGTGTGTGTGTGTGTGTGTGAGACAAGAATACTTTGGTCACAAAATTGCTGTAAAGACTGTTGTGTGACGGTTGAGCTGGCCACACAGCAACACTAGGATTTCACTAAACAAAGGCTCAGCTAAAGGAGACCAAGATTAATGAAGCAGAAAAATATGAACACGAGTGTTTTAAAAGTTAATGTTTATTTGAAAATTCCCAAGTTGCAAATTTTATGGGTTATTCTGAAGCAATTGTGAGCACTAGTAGCTCTTTTTTCTCTTCCTAGATGTTAAACATGTTCAATTTGTTGCCCAAGTGACAAATCATGTCTACTCAAGGAATTCAAACTAATGTTAAATGTAACTCAAACTAGAAATAAAAACCAAATACCACAGCAGACTAAAACCAAGTACAAAGAACATTTTTTTATACTGTCTGAGGTTATTTCTGTGATAATCTTCATATTGTTACGCTGATGAATGAGCAAGAGTTGAGAGCATCTAGGACTACAGAAACTCTCTTAACGACCTTTCTATAGCAATGCAAATGCAAAATTATGTGACCCTAGCAATGGATTCAGTATCAAATTAACAAGCTGAAAGACACCAGTACTATACCTAAGCCTCTAGGAACTTGATTCTGATGAGGCAGGGAAGCCACAGTAAGGCAGAAGTTTAAGCTAAATTCTTTTGGCTGGAGCCTGTTACCGCCTCCCACCCTTAAAAACAACAACACAAAGCCCAACTGATTAGCAAACAACATTTAATCAGTATGCTAACAAGAAAAATAAAGCTGATTTCCTGACTGTCAGAAAGGGACTACAGAAGACAAAACATCTTCTGTAGATGCTATTTCTGTATTCTGTTAGTTGCGTGCATTGAGAAAGCCCCAGTTCTCACAGAAAACCTACAGCAATTCTTCTCCAGCTTGTCTTGAAACACCAAAAAGTGGGGCTGGAGAGATGGCTCAGCAGTTAAGAACACTGGTTGTTCTTGCAGAAGACCCAGGTTCAAGCCCCAGCACCCACATGGCAGCTAACAACCGTCTTTAACTCCAGTTCCAGGGGATCTGACAGCCCTTTCTGTCCTCCACGGGCATTGTGCAGCATGGGTGCACTTACCTACATGCAGGCAATACACGCATACACTAAAAAAAAAAAAACCCAAAAAACAAAAAAACCCAAACAAACCAGAAAGCTCCTCAGGTCACCAGAGATGGTCTTATTCTCTCGTACAGTTAACCAAACTTTGATCACTGCTGGGTTTCAACATGCATCCGAATTTGGTGACCAGTGTATTTGAGTTTGTTGATATTTTAATTCCTTTAAACCTAAAATATATTTAAAACTCAAACATTAGTGAAGGATCTCAGCAGAACAGTTTAAAACCAATCACCTTGGGACAAGAGTTGATTTGTGGTTTATATCTATGATAAATCTGGCTTTCTAGAACTCTACTCTAGGCTTCCAGAAAGCCCCACTCTTCTGCTTGACCACCCATCTCTCTTGGCTACTTTTCTTTCTCAAGCTGCATCCAAGCCTAGATTCGGGTTTTCACCCTGTAATCTCCCCATTTTCAAGCTTCAACACTACCAAAGACAGTGACAATTCCAAAATAGCCATTTCCAACTTCTATTTTTCTCCTAAGCTCCATCTAGCCTCCACAGTTTCACTTCAGTATCTTAAAACGCATGCATACTAAACTCAAAATGAAACTCATTTACTCCATCACTACAAAATGAAAAAAAAGGATGGGAAAAAAGGAAAGAAACTAACTCCTTCCTCCGGTCCTTGCCTTCCAGCTTTCCCGTTGAATTCAAGACTGCTGCTGGTGAGGCCCAGGAGTCCCCTGCACTCTTCTTTTTCATGTCGTGTAACTGAAATCCTACTGATTCTATCTTCTAAATAGTCTCCAAAGTCGCCACTGCATCTTGTCATCCCGTGTTACTGCTGCTAATTAGCAGTCTCTCCGTAGAAGACTACTCTGTCATTCACATAACTGCACGGTATTACATTTTTTATTACTTTTTTTCCAACAAAATCCCTTATCTCTCCCTTTCGTTCAGAATGAAACCCTTCAAACCTTGTGTACAGCTTACTAAGTCTTTATGTGCCCTTTGCCTCCTCCTCCACCACATCGATCAGTCACGTACCTCTCATCCTATGCTTCATCTGCACTCACCCTGAATGGCTCCAATGCTTTCCCCTCTGAGCCTTTGCATACAACACACTCCCTATAATCCTATTACCTACAACTAGTTACCTCTTGTCCCTCCAGCAAGAAGGAGGGTAGGTTCTCCACTGGAAGACTTCTCCACCCTTCTTCCCTGGGTGCCTCCCAGCCAGTGTCCCTTCATGTCTCCATAGTCTCTACTCCTAAATCTTCTTAGTCTTCATAGTCTCTATTCCTAAATGGGGCCTGGACCTCAGCTGCTGCTCTATAGATATCTTAGGAAAGTGTGCACAAAAAGCATGTGGATTGGCTAGTGAGATGGCTCGGTGGACAAAAGTGTTGCTGTGAGAACTTGACAACCTACATTTGATCCTCAGAACCCATGGGGGAAGGAGAACCAACTCCTAAAAGTCATTTGACCTCTACATGATGCATACCCGCATACCCTCTCCATTGCAAAAATGGCACATGGAACAGATCACATACAAACCTGTTAACAAAACAGGTTGTAGCTTGGTGGCTACAATTTCCCTGCAAGCTCACTCTTTGTCCTACAAACCTTTTACATTTACCCAATTCAGACCTAATCTTTTGCTTGTTCCTCAAAGTTACACATACAATTGTCATATGAATCACCCATTCAAGCCCTAGGCATGTAACCCAAAGAATGTGAAACAGACTCAAACAGTTTTGTACACAAATGTTCATGACATTATTCACAATAGCCAAATGGCAGAAACAACCCAACTATTCATCAATAGGTGACTGAATAAAGAAAATATGGCTCATATCCACAGAATATAATTTTATTCATCCTTAAAAAGGAGTGGAATTCCCAGACATGCCACATGGATGAACCTGAGAACATCATGCTAAATAAAACAAGTCAGGCACAAAAAGCAAACACTGTGTGATTCCATTCTATAAGGTCCCTAGAATAGAGGAATAAGGTAGGTAGTTTACCAGGAGGTGAAAAGGGAAAGCGGTGATAACAATACTGTGAAAGTACTGAAAGCCACCACATTGTACTGTTAGAAATGGCTCAATCAGTGAATTTTATGTTTATGTTATGTCTATTTTAGTATCAATCTGATACATGAGAAGTCACCCAACCTTGGAGGACTATTATAGCTCCTGCACCCAGCACAATGTAGGTGCTTTAATAAGCATTCACTGACTGCTCTGACTGGAACTGAGCTAAGTGCCTTCATTCCACTTCACACATTAACTTCCACAATGGTTTAATGATTAGACAACTGGGAGAGGCCTTAACATGTACAGGGCCAGCACTGAATACAAAGTGGACAGCATAGTCAGTAAAGCCCGCAGCCCACAGTCACCATTTAGTGTTAGGGATGGTTTTAGGTTTACAATTTGTTTCACTAGAGAATTTAAGAGCTGAGTTGCCTTAATTAGCTTTTAAGTATTGGCTTGTTTTATTTTTGTTTTGTGACACATTTTTGCTATGCAGCCCAGGTGGGCCTCAAATTTGCAATCTTCCTGCCTTAGCCTCTGAAATGTTGGGTCTAGATGATGTGCCTCTATACCGAGCAGTTACTTAAATAGACTGAAATTCTTCATATGAGAATTACTCTCATTAGATCATCAGAAGTCTGAAAGGTATTTTGTTAATCATTTTGTTTCTAAAAATTTCATAGATTTGGGGCTGGAGAGATGGCTAAGCAGTTAAGAGCACTGACTGCTCTCATAGAGGACCCGGGTTCAATTCCCAGCACTTAAATGGCAGCTAACAAATGGTCTGTTAACTCCAGTTCCAGGGGATCTGATGCCCTCTTCTGACCCCAGGCACTACATGTCATGGGTACACTTAAACACATACAGGCAATACACTCATACACATAAAATAAAAAAAATAATAATAAAAGAAAATTTCATACATGAGTAGTGTCTCTGCATTGTTCCCATCCCTCCCAAGTACCCCACTGTTTTGGTTTTTTTAAATTAGGACTAAAACATGCTCCAACAACAGAACAACTACAAAGTACAATTTATAATTGTAAGCATCAAAGAGGGCTGAAAGAAGACATTTAAAAAGAGCAAAAATACACAGTTCAGAAGCATCTTAACATGGTTGAGATAGATGTAGCTCAGTTGGTAGTGTTGGTGCAGCATAGATGAAGCCCTGGGTTCAAGCCTTGGTACCATATAAAATCTGGTGTGATGGCACATTGCTGTAATCTTAGGATTTTGGAGGTGGAGGCAAGTCATCCTTGGCTACACAGTGAGTCTGAGGTTAGCCTGGGCTACATGTGACCCTGTCTCAAAAAAGGAAAAATAGTATCCTAACATATTTTAGAGAGGCAAGGCAGACAAGTTAGAAGAAAAAAAAATGCACCAGAAATATGATCAATAGCATGGCCTCTTGACAGCTGTACTAGACAACCAAGCCAAGAGCTGTGGAACACAGCTGGCGCCATCATTTGCACCTTTCCCCTTCTTCATCCCCCTCATCCAAATGTCAAGTTACCAGCATAGCACCTATTGCAGAGGAGACCCTCAGCAAATGCTTCCTGCAGCCCCATTTCATACTCAGGCTATAGAGGAAGCATCCAGTCCAGGCTCATCTTATTTCTAGCCATGCTGTCTGAGATAGTCATTCCAGGAGAAGCAAGGCAGAATACCAAGTCACACTCACAAGTCATACAGACAAAAGTTACTGAATGAGTAGCACACAAGGCAGTTTAGTACGAAGATAACAAGATGAAACACAGTAACAAAAATATTCATAAAGGCTTTTTCTATACTATGGCAATGACCTTGAAGTTTCAGCTATCAGACACCTAGCACCTTCATTTGATGCTATTACGAGAAAGCAGAGTAATATTTCTACCCCTGGATGCATCTGACATGAAAATATCTGACAAAAGTAGGTCAGAATTCCTAAGAATGATGAATTCTTAACAGGTCTTATAGTAGATTATAAATCCTAACAAATGACAGGATGTTCCAGAAGTCTTTGAAATTCATTAGGGCAACCCCTATTCAAATCAAATGGTTAAAGCAGTAGCAGCAAAATAACGCATAGCTGGGGAAGGGTTTTTTGTCTCTGGTTATCGTGCAGTGTTTCAGATAAAAACTGGCCCTGGACCTGAAGAGTTGACTCAGCAGTTAGAGTACTGGCTGCTCTTGCAGAGGACACAGGGTGATCCCTAACACTTATATGGTGGCTAGCAACTGTTTGCAAATCCAGTTCCATGGGATCCAATGCTCTCTTCTGGCCTCCGTGGGCATTGCATGCATGTGGTGCACTTACACACATGCAGGCAAAACACCCATATAAATAAGCCTACATATATTAATTTAAAAAACTGACACCCCCCCAACCACCCATTCTTTTTCTTTCTTTCTTTTTAAGGGACAGCATCTGTATTGCCCTGTCTGGTCCCCAACTCCTGGTCTCAAGCTATCTTCCAGCTTCAGTCATCTGAGCAGTTGGGACTATAAGTGTGAACCACTGTGCTAGATGGGAAGCACCTAAGAGAGATCAGAAAATTGATGGGAAGTCAGGGGGGGTGTTTGTGGCCTTCTATTCTAGACCAACTAACGTTTTTGGTAAAAATGACAAATATTTTTTTCTTCTTTTCATGTTCTGTTTGTTAGGGATTTGATTTAGATCATTCTGTATGCTTTAACATGTGTTCCATAGACCTCTAGCTCCCTTAAAAGATGTCTTCTTGGGCCGGGCGTGGTGGCGCATGTCCTTAATCCCAGCACTCGGGAGGCAGAGGCAGATGGATCTCTGTGAGTTCAAGGCCAGCCTGGTCTACTTAGTGAGTTCCAGGCCAGCTGGGGCTACAGGGAGACCCTGTCTCAAAAAGACCAAAAAAAAAAAAAGGTCTTCTCTGTTTAGCAGAAAACTTGAAGCAATTAGTGCTGGTTAGAATTTTCTTGGATAAAACAATGGCCCAGACTCCCTCTGCTTATTAAATTTTTTTTAATCAAAAAATTTTGACTTATTTTTATGTGTATGGATGTTATGCCTGCATGTGAGTGCATCCATGCTGTACAATGCCCATGGAGGTCAGAAGAGGATGTTAGGTCCACTGGAACTGGAGTTAAGGACGGTTGTTAGCTTCCATGTGGGTGCTGGGAATCGAACCTGGATCCTCTGCAAGAGCAGTCAGTGCTCTTAACCGCTGAACTATTTTTCCAGCCCCAGTCCCCCTCCCTGCCGATACACTAAAAAGGACAGTATTTCTTTCAGTGCAGAGGAAAAGAACAGACTTTAGTATAGAGTCAAGGCTCAGAGGGCTATAAAGCACACTTGGGTGTTCAATGTGCAACATTTTCTTTTTTTTGAGACAGTCTCATTACATAGCTCAGGTTAGCTTTGAACTCTCATTTCTCCTACCTCAGCCTACTCAGTGCTAGTATTAAAGTAAGAGTCATCATGCCCAGTTTAAAACTTCTCTTTTTAGAGTAATGGAATGAGTGTATCTAAATTTTTAAAAATATTCTTGGGGCTGGAGAGATGGCTCAGCGGTTAAGAACACTGGTTGTTCTTGCAGAAGACCCGGGTTTGAATCCCAGCACCCACATGGCAGCTAACAACTGTCTGTAACTCCAGTCCCAGGGGATCTGACAGCCTCTTCTGTCCTCTGCGGGTACTGCACAACACGGGTGCACTTATCTACATGCAGGCAATACACACATACACATTAAAAAAAAAAGTTAAAAAAATATCTTAGCAAATATTCTTACTAAATTTACAGTGTGGTGTTCTAGTTAAGATTTTTTTTTAAAAATGTGTCAAGCTCACTACTTCTTACCTTAAAGTTTTCTTAATTTTTTTTAAAAAAAGCATTAAATTTTTTATTTAAAAAAATTTTTTTTTTATGTGTATGAGTGTTTTGCCTGCATGTATGTAAGTAAAACATGCAAACATAGTGCCTGCAGGGGCGGGAAGAGGATGTCGGATCCCCTGGAACTAGAGTTATGGATGGTAGTTAGCTGCCATATGGGTGCTGAAAACTGAACCCAGGTCCTCTGCAAGAGCAGCAAGTACTCTTAACTACTGAACTCTCCAGTCCCTTCTTTAAAACTTTATACAGGGCTGGGGGTGTATAGCTCAGTGGCAGAGTACTTACTTAGCATGTGCTAGACTCTGGGTTTGACCCTCAGCATCCTAGGAAAAAATCATGCTAATTTACCTCATGAATGCTAAAGTTACAGTGTAATATAGCCAGGCGTGGCAGTACACACCTTTAATCCCATCACTTGCAAGGCAGAGGCAGGCAGATCTCTATGAGTTTAAAGCCAGCCTGGTCTACATAGTGAGTTCCAGGCCAGCTGGGATTACAGGAGACCCTATCTCAAAAAGACGAAAAAAGAAAAAAAGTTATAGTAGTGTACATATAGGACAAAAGTTCAATGAATTCTACTTCATGTCTCTAAGTGCAAAATTTGAAGATGTCAAGATTATTTTGTATCAAATAAATGAAAATCAAAATAATAATAACCCACGCCTTCCCCTGGCCTGCCTCCCATTCCAGTACTGCAGACTGCTAGGACCACAAGGCAGACAGCAGCCCCAGTGCACACTCGAGATAAATAAAAACATGGAAGGTGGAGGCACACCCGCTAAAGCAGATGTTTCATTTTAACAGAGCAAAAAAATGAGTTTTTAAAGGTAGTTGTAGTTGGAGCATTTCCCTTTTAGTTTCACCTAAAAAGTAAGTTACAAGCCTTTCCTCTTTAACTGCTTCCTAACAGTTCAAAGACAAGAAAACATCAACATTACAGTGGTGCTCAGGTTTCCTTTAGGGACAA
>NW_008355775.1:6182154-6221110 GCF_000622305.1 Nannospalax galili | reverse complement strand
AGAGAGAGAGAGAGAGAGAGAGAGAGAGAGAGAGAGAGAGAGGAGGAATGAGGAGAGAAGAATAAAAACTAATTTTTCAGGCAGGGAAATACTTATAAAACCTTTTATGTCAAAGTTAGGATTTTAATACATCACACACTAATGAAAAAATCCAGTAGCACCTGTGGATTTCAGTAAATGCCACCATCACTTAAACGCTTAAGTATTTGTGAAGGACTCAAGAGAGAAAGATGAAGTACATTCTCCAGAGAACAAATGTATTTCAAAATAAAAACTGTATTTTTTTTCCAATTTTTGCTTTTGTACAAGAATTCATAGTTATAATAACTTACACACACTGGGATTGATCTCTGCTCTCCGCCTCCGTGTCACTGTAAGTCCACATGTTCAGGCTACAGTCCCCAACATTATGTTCTGATCAATATATTACCACAGTTTGATCTAAATATAGATACATTATGTAATATTTATCTCTGGGAAAAATCAAATTTTAATATGCAAATGTTTATTTATATAATACAGAAATGGAAAAAACTACAGTAGGCACACAACCTAATTATGACTTATAGATGATTTCTAGATACTCTCCTACTGTAAATGAATGTTTAAAATAGTCTCAATAAGAAGGTTTTATTTATATGTGCACTTGTGTCCACCTTATCCCATATACTGTACATGTCTAGTGACAATCTGGGAATTTAAAGGTGCAGCCCTCAAGGAATTGTTAAGTTTCTAAAAAAGAAATAATTAGACTCTATTGGACACGGAAAACACTCACAAAATTTCCAATTTTAAATTTCACAGCAGTAGGAAAATATTAAAAATAATTTTCTGTATATACATATAGGTATATGTATATATTGAATTACACATATGTCTCACATTATCAATACAATTCAAGTGGAGACATTTTGGTGAGTTATTTTCCCATTAAATGATCACTATGCCAAAATTTAAAAATATTTTATTACATCATTAAAATAATTCGCTTACCATTTCAACAGCTTACACCATTTTTAATTTTTTTAAAGATTTTTTTAAAACTCTTCGTAACTAAATTCCCTGATCCCTAGTGTTAGTCTTTTATTTAAATTAAAACCTGGTATTCTTCGCTATTCAGAAACTCATAGATTAAATCATATCTATTTCAAAATTCTATCCATCAAATACATTTTATTACCTGATTTATCATCTTGGCTCTCAGCATGTGTATCTAAATTATTCTCTCTATAGTAAATAGGAAAGGAAAATATCCTAAAATAGATGGAGGTGACTGACATGATGTCATAGCACATACAATACATGATGATTAAGTGTGTGTCTGATACAAACTTTTCAGAGACACCTCACTGTAGAAACTAACTTTAGAAACAAACCATTTATTTTTCACTCTAATATAAATTAATATGTATGTATTTACGTACATACACATAAATATAAAACAAAACTATCTAGTGTTGAGAAGCTGTTTATGAATGAAAAAATTGGTTAATTTGCTTAATTTTTTACTTAACAATTCAGTCATTTGGGGCACAAACAAACAAAAAAAATCAGTGCATTCACTGACTCCAGGGAGCCAGGTACTCAAGCATACACTAAAAAGAACCCTCCTCAACATCACAGGCATTGTACAGCAAGAATATATGTACTCTGATGCAAGTCCTACTCCATAAGCAGACCAGACAGCACTTGGCTTACTTTTAAAATAGCTTTGTAAAAGAAATATATCATATAAAGAAATGCATGTTAGCTAAAAGTCTTTTAAAATTACATCAAAACAACATTAAAACTTGCTCACCGAGAAGAGCCTGTTGAATGTATTTCCTGTTTTGAAATGTCTTAGTTAACAGTTCAGAATATTGCCTTGTGAAGTTTCAACAAAGATATGGTTGATGTGAAGACCCAGACAGAGTACACCACTCTATCTCCATCTGCCACAATCACACAATTTAGATACAGTCCTCTGATTGGCTGTTAAATGTAAATGGATCCCCTTGAAAATAGCTATACACCATAAAATGATCTATAATAAACAGTTCCCCAATAACCATTAGTTTTCATAAATTGAAATGCATTGATCATTCAGAAAAGATTTCTTGCCAAATATATAAATAAATATAACTGCATATTTTCTGTAAATATACTTAACATTGCTAGACTAGACCGTCAAGGACGGACTGCTGTATTTCAGTTCTGTGTGTCAAATTTATTAGAAATTTAAAAAGAAAAATTTCTGAGGGACTCAGCTGCCTTTGTTAGTTGGCTTTAAAATGTATAATAAATTGGGAGACAATATCTTCTCATAAATACATGGAATCAATATGGAAAAGTAAACTATACATCAGACAAGATTAGAGAATACCAGGTGTGTACCAGAGTAGTCACCAGAGTGAAAAATCTTCCAGCACAAAAAAGGGAAGAACTCTATACACCCAGTTATAGTGATTTCAATTAAAGATGTAGCTTTCTCTCACTCCTGGCAAGAATTAATTGGTAATGGCCCTGCTTCTCAGCAGCGCAGAAATATCCTGAGAAATTATTCAGATTACAACAAAAGATAGGGCTTTCATTACTAAATTTCTGCACAAAACATAGCTGTAAATATCATAAATAAATTAATTTAAAAAGCAGATAATTTTCACTGTGCTAAACAGAAAAAGGAGAAGGGAACCAGACATTGTTAATTCTCCCACTGGCTAATATCAGGAAAAAAAAGACTGCATTAAATGTCTATTTATAACCTTCTAGTTAACTATGGCCAATATACATGGAGGTAATTTGTAGTTCAAGTTTTTCATCTCTTTTTTTTCCCCAACTAGCTACAGGCTGAATTCTAAAATTTATACTGAAATATACAATTCCAATTTTCAAAACTCCTCCTTCTGGAGGAGTGATAGTCAAAATTTTTGTGCAATCTTGGTACAGAGCCCAAATAGTCCTATGAAGACAGTGTATCTTTTAATCAACTGGCACTGAAATTTCACCTTCCTTAGCTACATTCTAGTAGCTTGGCTAAATTATCTCGTAATTCTGTTAGTTCAAATATTTTTCCATCCAGAATTTCTAAGAGTGTCTTCAGGTTATTGCGAAAAGCTTCTTGTTCATTCTGACTCTTCTCCAGACGTTGCTCTAAGTCAGTCAGCTGTCCCTCCAGGTCTTTGTTCCGAATTTCAACTTCCTTCAGAAACAAAAGTATAATACACACACATGTGAATTCATTGTTTAGAGAACAATGCAATTTGCTGCTATTCTTAGTATCTTATAATAAGTGACAATCAGGATGGGCCTCTGAAGCGCAATTTGATATAATTTAAGGAGATTTCAGATTCAGCTATCTCTGAAAACCACAATTTGTATGGACTGGCTCAGCTATGAATCCTTTGCCCACCCAACAAACTGTTACTGACTCACTGATTCATCCCAGGCAATGCTTTAGGCAGTTTACAGAAGGGCAGGTAAATAACCATCCTCAGGACTGTTCACATTTTTCACTGTAACACTTTCATTTCTGTTCATATATAACTATGAGCAACCTCAGGTGAAATCAGGGAGAGAAAGGGAGAAATGAAGTCCTCCTTACTGGTATCTCTGAAGAAGGATTTAGGGGGGAAAAAAAGCAACACTCTACAAATGAGTTCCTCTGATACTGATACTGATCCCTGTATATATCATAGGAATGAATACATATTTATTCAACTCTAAAACCTGTAGTGAATATATACAGTAACTGCATGCAGTTTAAAGCTGAGAATTCTATTATGCTGAAAACTCAGGAAATAGAAAATTGACAAAAAGGAAACAAAAATTCATGGCAACAGAAAAAAGTTTGAATTTTTTGGTATAAACTTTAGCATTCTAAGAATTATCCAGGAGTTGTTACGGCTTTTAACAATGTTTCTAAGTATGACAGATATTATATAATGAAGTGAGTCCAAAAAACAAAATGACACGAGTAATGATTTAATTTCAGTTAAAAAAATCAAATTTAAACACTGGCAGAACACCAGCAATGTACTTTAAGTCAACTATTCAGATAAGCAGTGAGTTAAAAGTTACACATCCCTTCTAGAAAGTTCATTTATATGTCTTAGAGAAATTGACTGACACAAATCATATTGAAGTATGTAAGTTATATGGGCAAACAAAAACATTTTGATAGTAATTAGACATGAATCAGTCAAAGAAAACAAGATACTTCAAATGTTAGTACATCATTTAAATGTAAATCTTTAAAGAAATTTTCAAGTCCAATAAAAACAATACGATTTTTAAAATTGTACTATAGAAAGATCATCTGGTAAATGTTAAGTCAAAGGAGCAGAATATGAAGCAGCTCACTGTAACTAAACTCCTGCATGTATGAGCATATACTGGGAACACACAATCAGCAAACAGGAATGAGTTCTGGTGTTCAGATTATGAATACTTTTTTTTTTTTATAGTTTATTCAAAACCTGTTTGGAGGGCTGCTGAGATGTTGGCCCAGCAGTTAAAGGCATTTGCTACCAAGACTCACAATCTGAGTTCAATACCTGGAACCCAAGTGGTGGAGAGGGCAGATTCCTCAAAGTTGTCCTCTGACCTTCACACATGTGCTGTGGCAAACACACGCAAACACATGTGTTCATGCACATACACATAATAAATAAATGTAATACAAACTGAAGTTTTGAGAAAAACAGAGAAAGTGAATTGAATACATCTGAGGAGGTAACAGATGAGTTCAACTTTGAACACAATCACATACTTTAATAGAGATAAAATGAACAAGGCCCAATGAGTTGCAGAATCTGGGAAAATTTAGGAAGTGAATAAAACAGGATCATTTACAAATAGTTTAAGGATCCAATCTAATTTCAAAATAATTGCTATTCGATGTTAATCATGCATGTTTCTAGTCTTTCTTTAAAAATCTGAAATTAGTAAAAGATTTATGAGTTCAGAAGCTAAATCCATGGAGCCTGTAAACTATTGGGAGGAACACATCCTGTGATCAAATGTAAAAATTCCACTCATGACTTCACAGCATGCTCTCCTTCACTGAAACAATACACTTAAGGATAGACTGTTTCCAATGATATAAAAATAGACCAAATGTCATTCACCAGCATGCCCACTTCATCAGCCACAGCCCAGTTTGCCCTCTAAAGAAATCAAAGGCTTCCCTGTTTTCTTTGCCAACCAATGAAGCATCCAAACATTTTTAGTGGAACAATATAAAATACAAATTCCTTTAGTTATTAAAATTTCGTTATACTCTCTAGAATGAATGTCCTACTCGAAGCATTGTCTTTGCAAAAATTTTACTAGCTAGGTAACAAAAGGGATCTACCACAATGCAGATGGCACGAGTCTATTTTTAGGTGGGGAAAATATGTTCCTAGGGCAAGAATAGACAACCTAGTGAACAGGGGCCAACTAGATATAGCTGAAGTCATGGCCAATGGCATTTCCTGGTTTGGCAGACTCTCCATTCCTTTATTTCTTCCCTTTCCTTCTCTCTCCAAACTCAGTCTTCTACTATCAGCTCTGCCTATTAATTTCTTTCTTCTTTACTGATATAAGGGTACAGGAGAGGCACCAGTGACACAATGCAGATACAAAAAAGTACTACATAGGCCAGGAGGCAAAGGTAGGTAGATCTCTGAGATCAAGGTCAGCTTGGTGTGTATAACAAGTTTTAGTCCAGCTGGGGCTACAGAGAGACCCTGTCTCAAACAAAGCAAAACAAAACCACTCAAAGTACAAAATTCTACCAGGCAAAAGGTCGTGTTCATTATATGGGTTAAATATTAAAGACTCAAACATTAGAGAGATTAAAAGAAAATCACATAATTATAACCACTACCCATAGGACCAGATCTGATAAATTTTCTCTAAATTTAAATCCTGTATCATTGAATCTAAAGAAAAGCCACACAAAAAACTGTCTCATTGATGCCTATGTCACAGCTAATATTCTTATAAGATATATTAATGGTTTAAATTATTAGACTGTTAACCTTTACACCTAAAAGAACTTAAATGTTCATCAAGAAGCACCAAGAACTCAGCTCTGCACAGAAAAAAAATGGGTGAAAAACATGTATGCATTTTGTTTTTGTGACCAGGTCTCCCTGTAGTCCCAGCTGTCCTGGAACTCCCTATGTAGACCAGGCTGGCCTTGATCTCACAGGATCCACCTGCCTCTGCCTCCTGAATGCTAAAATTAAAGGCATGTGCCACCACGCCCAGCCATGTATGCATTTTGAAGAAGTGTTACTCAATAGTTACTGGACATCTTCTATTAGTAGGCATTAGGAATATAACAATCAAACTAAAATGGTCCCTGCTTTAACAGAGCATGCATTCTAGAAGGAAGATACTGGCAATAAAGAAATAAAAGATTCTGGATAGACAAGGTAGTAGAGACTACACACACTGACATCTGCCAATCATCCTGCCCAAACTACATAAACATATAGTAAGAATAAAGTTGTGAAAATTTATGCCTTCCACATTCTAGGAGAGAGAGAGGATATCACAAGTGTCAAATTATTTGCAGTTGGAGAATGTAACTAACAATTTCTCAAGCTATTATTTCAAGCCCTTCCAGAAGAATCATGAGATTGTGTAGCACATGAAAGGCTGAAGAGAAGACTAAACTATGATACCCTATGAAAGAGAGACTTCTATGAAAGCCAAACACTGAAAGCAATGTCTTGGTAGAGTAGAGCAGATTGTAAATAAGGGAGTAAACAGTGCATGTGAAACTTGAAGAGGCGTCTCGGCAAGGCAAGACACTCAGAAAGAGGGTAAAAAGCAAGGAATCTTTAGGAAGAGCAAAGGGCAAAAAAAGAGAAAAAAAGTTAAGATCCTGCTATACAAAAGAATTACAATAGTGAAACGCTCACAACCAGTCTCCCATCGTCTCCTCAATAGAGGGTGTTTTGAACGACAACTTTATAAATCACCCCAAACTGCCATTCTGTACAAAGTACAAAGTACAAAGTTGTAACCTTCATTTACAAAATTATCATAAAAATAGAAAATACTCAAAAACAATTCAGTAAACAATTTTCCAAACTAACTAGGAAGCAGAAAAACTCAATATTGCACTCTGAATTAAAGTTTTCATACAAGTACTAAAAAGGGAGCTTGAATTAGGTATTTAAAACTAAGAATACAAATGGGGGGAAAAAAACTGAAAAATGGGAGCACTGGTTAAACTGGTGAGAGAAACAGAAGAAAACAGCAAAACAAAATCAGAAATGAACAATGAACTACAAAGTGATCAATGAAAAACAGTTATTACTAAAACTTATACATTCAGTTATTATTTCTTATTTCAAAATTTTTCAAGAGAATGAAAGCAAGGTAAACTAGGGAAAACTGAAAGAGACTGAAATAGAAAACAAGACAATTCCATTACAAGTAATTAGAGTTGCTGCAGAAGAAAAAACAACACAGTTAAGAACAAATATTTACTTTTAAAAAGTATTTCTTCTTTCTTATTTTTAATGTGTACAAGTATATTGCTTGCATGTAGGAAGGTGGACCCATGTGGTACAGTACAGGTGTTAGCTACCATGTGGGTGCTGGGAACTGAACCCAGGTCCTCTGCAAGAGCAGTCAATATGCTTAACTGATGAGCCATCTCTCCAGTCCTCAAATATTTAATTTAATAATTTTGTTTTGGTCTTTTTGAGATAGGGTCTCCCTATAGCTCCAGCTGGCCTGAACTCACTATGTAGACCAGGCTGGTCTTGAACTCACAGATATCCACCTGCCTCTGCCTCCAGAGTGTTGGGGATTAAAGGTGTGTGCCACCACACCCAGCAATATTTAATTTTAACATGAAATATTTTACTATTTAAAAAAAACTGGCATTGAGGCTATCTAGAGCAATTTGGGTAAGTGCTCTTTCTACTACTGAGGTGATATCCCTAGCCCAAAGAAAACTTGTAAATAAAGGACAATATGGATGTCATCTTCTTCTTCCTCCTCCTCCTATTATTATTACTATTATTTTATTAGAGACATGGTCTCACTTGTAGCTCTCATTGGCCTGGAACTTGCTACATAGACCAGGCTGCCCTCACACTCACAGAGAGCCACTTGCTTCTGTCTCCCAAGAGCTGAGATTAAAGACATGTGTCACCATTTCCAGCTAGATGTACAAATTAAAATGTCCCACTAATACTTGAGAAATTTTTTTTTTTTTTGGTCTTTTTGAGACAGGGTCCCCCTGTAGCCCCAGCTGTCCTGGAACTCACTATGTAGACCAGGCTGGCCTTGAGCTCACAGAGATCCGCCTGCCTCCGCCTCCCGAGTGCTGGGATTAAAGGGGGCTCCACCACGCTGGAGAAAAAATGACTTTCAACAATCACTTCTGAGAACTATCCCAGCAAATCTAACTTTATTTAAAAATAAAATAAAAACCATCAGAGCATGTAAGCAAACCTAGTTCAAAATTTATTAAGGCAATCGAATCAGAACTGGAATTAGACTTCTCAAAAATAAGACACAAAAGCTGGAGAGATGGCTCAGTAGTTAAGAACACTGGCTGCTCTTGCAGAGGATCTAGGTTTGATTCTCAGCACCCACATGGCAGCTAACAACTGTCAGTAGCTCCAGTTCCAGGAATTCAATTCCTTCTTCTGACCTTCACTGACACTGCATGACATGGTGCACTTACATACATGAAGGCAATACACTCATACACCTAAAATTTAAACAAAAACAAAAACAAAAAAAAGCTGGGCATGGTGGCATATGCCTTTAATCCCAGCACTCAGAAGGCAGAGGCAGGTGGATCTCTGTGAATTCAAGGCCAGCCTGGCCTACATAGTAAGTTCCAGGCCAGCTGGGACTACAGGGAGACCCTGTGCCAAAAAGACCAAAAAATAAATAAATAAATAAATAAATAAATTATTTTTTAAAGATATAAAATAAAGCCATAACAGAATGTCATTTTCAAACTCAAGGAAAAGGAAGAGCAAAGATTTTATATCTTACCAAGCTATGACCCAAGTACCCACTCAGTGGCTTGAACATACAAGAACTCAGGACACAGGTATTCATAAATGCTTCTGGGAGCACCCACAAGAGGAACCTTTCTAAAAACAAGACACAATTATGGAAACTTCATAAAAAGGACAGATGGTGAGTGCTGTGCTTTGAATCTGTCCATCCAAAAACCAGGTGCCAAAACTTCATGGCCAATATGATGGTAGCTGAGTATTAGAAATGTTTGATAGACAAATGTAATTTCTTATTATATGCTCAATATGGTTCCTTATATTTACAGACAAGTATGCCAGTTACCATTCATCAAAGAAGATTTTTTTTGCAATAGACAGAGATTATTACAGAGTTCCACAACTGGTCACACACAAAGATTAAGTGACTGTGAAATGCCCAACCCTAAGTTGGATGGAACAATGGAACCTCCACACCTAAGGCTCACGGAACACAGTGGAACAAGGGGTAGAGAGAATACTAATGCATCTCTCAACTCTCATCAGCAAAACTTCCTTATGCAACAGAGGGCAACGAATAACTGTATTACACATGCAGCTTTTCTCTAAGTCTAAAATTATTTCAAATTAAGAAGTTGGAAAAATCGAATCAAATAAGATCACTTCAAAACACTGGTAAACACAGATGGAAAATAAAACTTGGTAACAGTACAAAGAACATGGGAATGGTGCAAGGGACCTAAGGGATAGTGCTTAAGTTGGCAAGTCAGAGAAACATCTGTGTAAATGCCTGACTACAAGCCAGCCATGTGAAGACCTGTGAGTTTAAATTTCCAGGCAAGGACTGCTCATGTACTCTTACGGTAAAAGCACAAAATGGGGCCCTCAAGATGTATAATGATGATAGGGACAGGTGAGATGGCTCAGCAGATAAAGTGTTTGCTGTACAAGCCTAACCTGAGTTTGATCTTCTGAACTCACATAGGGTGAAAGGAGGAAACAGACTTCACAAAGTTGTTTTCTAACATGAGTACCCCCACACACATGCACACTTCATAAACATAAACACAACGTTTAAAACATGTAAGGAGATGCCAGGCATGATGGTGCATGCCTTTAACCCAACACTTGGGAGGCAGAGGCAAGCAGATCTCTGTGAGTTTGAGGCCAGCCTGGTCTACATAGTGAGTTCCAGGCCACCTGGGGCTATGGGGAGACGCTGTCTCAAAAGAAAATAAAAAAGTAAAGAGTTATAGCTGGGTGTGGTGGTGCATGTCTTTAATCCGAACACTGGGGAGGCAGAGGCAGGTGGATCTCTTTGAGTTCAAGGCCAGCCTGATCTACATAGCAAGTTACAGGTCAGCTGGTGCTACAGGGAAACCCTGTCTCAAAAAGACCAAAAAGGAAAAAAAAAGTTATAAAGACGATAAATGGCCATAAATATACAGAAAAATGTTCAGTTTTACTTATAATGAAAAAATTGTAACTTAAAGTGTGTGTGTGGGGGGGGAGTGAGCTAGGGCTAGGAATGGAGATGAGCATGTACAATGTATAAAGACTTGAGTTCAATTCCCAGTACCACTAGATAGATGGATGGATGAATGACCAGATGGATGGATGGATCAAAGTGAGCTACTCCCCTTTATTTCCTATGAGCAAAGACCAATCTCCAGTGGATGCCCTGCTTTCCAGATAACAGTTCTTATCATAAGACATTTTAAAACACTAGCATCATGCAATGTTTTTTTAAAGTTCATCTTCAAGAAATCACCAGAGACTAAACATTTATGTAAATATTTATTATTAATAACATAAACTTCCATTCAAATAGGGATACTGGGAGAAAAGCATGTAAAGACATCTTTATATAAGCAAGCACTGGGAAAAGGAACACTACATACTTTGCCATAAGTTGAAGAGATTAGAATTTTTAAAATTTTATTATTTTTATTTTATGTGTGTGAGCATATTGTCTGCATGTGTGTAAGTGCACCTGTGTTGTGCAATGCCCACAGAGGTCAAAAGAAGGCATCAGATTTCCCCTGCAACTAACTGGAGTTATGGATGGTTGTTAGCCGCCATGTGGGTGCTGGGAATTGAACCTGGGTCCTCTGTAAGAGTAGCCAGTGCTCTTAACTGCTGATCCATCTCTCCAGTCCTGAACTTAAAGTTTTTTATTTTACTTTGCTAGGTATATATTTTTATAAGCTTTTAACAATGAACATCTGTTACACTGGTATTTAGAAATAACCAAATATTAAAAATTTAAAATTAAAACAAATCATAATATTCCTGTTTTTGTTTTTTGCAACAGGGTCTCCCTGTCACCCCAACTGGTCTGGAACTCACTATGTAGACTAGGCTGACCTTGATGTCACAGAGATCCTTTTGAGTGCTGGATTAAAGATGTGTGGTACAACCCCCCCATCACAATTTTTATCATAATTACAAATTTCCTATTCATACACACACTTCCAATTAATCTAACTCTATACATTACAATTTGAGGAATTCTTTCACCATCCTAGGAACCGAATGATCCTAGTTTTCGAGACTGAACTTGTAAATAGAGATTCAAGGGTAATGGGACTTTTGATAAATAGGAGATATTCCGGGAAGGTTGCTTTTGCTGATAGTATTTGATATTTAGTGAAAAAAATTCTTAATGATCCATACCTACAATTTCAGGCGCCAGCTGTAAAACTAAATTACTGCTTAAATGATGATGAAATACATTCAGATATATCAACATAGAAGTTTGATATGCAAGAGGAGTTGGTAATGAATCCTGAAAATTCTTCCTTCTTTTTATCTGACTCCCACAAACTTTGTAGCTAGTGTCTTAATTAAACTTGTTAACACCTTCTGGACTACTGTCTTCTCTTTGAAAACAGGATACTCAACCTGCCACGGTGAGAATTAGAGGAAACATGTGCATGTACATAGTATACACCAGAGTCACAGAAAGTACTCAAAACCAAAAATGAGCAAGAGAAAAAGCAGGCTGAATATTCTCACTCCGCTTTCCTCCAGCTCCAATTATATGCTTCATACTCTAGTTCTCCACCAGGTACCTCAGCCTCAGCACTCCTGACACTCTTGGTCAGAAAGTCCATCCACTATTTAGCAGGGTCCCCAGCTTTGACTACTAGATACTCTCTAGCAGTACTCTCTAGTAGTGAAAATATAAAATGTCTCCACATATTAGTAAATGTTCACTGGGATGCAAAAATACCCGTTGAGAACCACTACATAGAAAATTAAAATGTAGAAACAGCACTTAGTTGAACAAAGCAAAACAAGCAATCCTCATCTCCCAGACTACTGAAAGCCAGTGGCAGGAGAGGTGGGGGCACATTTCATTTCAGGTAAGAAAACTGCTTTCTTTATGAAGAGTCACTACTGTCACAGAGTTTGGTAGTCAGGGACATATGTGTTGAGAGTTTGATTATCTCCATTCAAATACAGTTAGCTAAGAATTTTCTAAGTCCCCAGGTTCTTTTGTATTTTGCTGTTATATAATAAGAAAATATGAATAAAGTGCCTAGCAAAGTGCCTGTACATGGCAAGTTTGGAATAAATGTTGCTCTTATAATCATGCCCTCCTTTCATTCCTTAGCTTTCAGGTTCCCCTATGCCTTAAACTGAATTCTTCACTTTTGCATACATTTGTACTTACTTGAAAATGGTTCTAACCCTCTTCTGATGCAGGTAGTTTGTGCTCGCAAAAGGAGCTGGTAATGAATCCTGAAAATTCTTCCCTCTTTTTATCTGACTCCCACAAACACAGGATGAATGCATGCAAACTAGAATCAGGAAGTATAGTACCTATACAGAAAAAAGTGAGTGCCAAGGTGCAGGGGCATGGGGCCGGGGTTGGACCTGGAGAGATGACCCAGCTGCTAAGAGCCCTGGCTGATCTTGCAGAGGACCAAGGTTTGGTTTCCAGCACCCACATGGTGGCTAACATCCCATAACTCCAGTCCCAGGGAACTCCAATGCCCTCTTCTAACTCCACAGGCACTGCATGACACAGGTGAACTTACACACATTCAGGCAATACACTCATACACATAAAAAATAAAAATAAATAAAAAATAATTTAAAAAGAGAAAATAAGCAAAATTAAGATTTAAAAAAGGAAAAAGGAACTTTTGTTCTTTTAGTGAACAACAAAAGCTAGAATTCAGACAGTTCAGTATACAGAACATGAGCAGAGTTCCTAAACTAAATAAAACACATTTGAGATTTTTTTCCCCCTTAAATTCAGGGTATTTTTAATGATAAAAGCAAAAATTTTCCAAATTAACTTACTAACAATAATTTATAAATGACTACCAATGATTACAGACAACCTAAATGAAGTTATCAAGCAACCTTTAGAAAACTGAAACTAAGACATGAATCAGAAGTATTAGGGAAAAAATGATGAAAACCTACAAAACTGAAGCCTCAGAAAAAGCCATTTTGTTGTGAAGAATGTCAAACTTTTCTACACAAAAAAACCTCCCCAAAAAGCCCAAAAAACACCAGTGTTTTTTTAAGATTGGCTCACCTGTAGTTTCTGAGTCAAAGAGTCCCTCTGTTCTTGGAGTTCTCTGGCATTATCAATTTCTTGTTTTAACCTTTCTATTTCCTAGGAAAGGTAAAAAACTGTCTTTAGCAATAACATTTAAACAATATTGAGGAGAGAAAACTCTACTTTTCTCCCTAAATTATTATCTAGGTTCTTAGGAAATAGTGATTAAAAATAAATTCCTTTATTTACGTGCAGAGGGACACATGCCTTTAAAGACATGTTACCTAGAACAGAATGGGGTTTGTCTTGTTTTGTTTATCTTGAAGACATAGGCTCACTGTATACTCCAGTTTGGCCTTGAACTTATTGTGTAGCAAAGGCTGGCTTCAAACTCAAGATCCTCCAACCTCGGCCTCCCTAGTCCAGGGATTATAGGCATGACTCACTGTATGTCCAGCTCAGAATGATTTTAACCAGTAAGCCTAACTTGACTTTGACATACACTGCTTAGAATAATCTGACCAGATTAAGAATACTTCAAATTTGAGATATAATTCTATTCTACAATATTTAAAACCTTTTTGTGACTAGAAACCAAAGAAAGTAACATCTTACAAAATTCATTTAATCTCTAATGGTTTTCATTATATGAATACAACTCTCAAACAGAGGGCAACAGTTTCTCAGTCTGACTGGCACACCACAGTTCAATATAGCTCACAGTAACAACAGAAAGAATGCAGAAACTGTGACCAGCTTTAAAACACTCAATAAAAGTTTTATTTTTTTTTTTTTAAAAAAAAAACGCCACAATCTCACTTCATTCAAGAAAATACTTTTACATTTGATAGAGTCTAGTATGTACACAAATGTTAGCTGGATTACAGGTGAATAAAAAAATGGTAAATACCTCTTCCTTTACTTTCAAAGTCTCTTCCAGTTCTTGTATTGTTTGGTTGAGTTCTGTCTTATGGGTATGCACAGCATTTGCTTGGCTACTAACACATTCAAGCTCAGTGACCTACGATTAAATGAGAACACAGGTTCAATTGAGCGGCAATTTCCAAATGCTTCTTGCTGAAGATGTAGTAAGTCCCTTATTAGGTCATGAATTCTGAACTAATGTATGAGAGAACTTACTAATGTTCTTAGCATAGAATAGATCCTTTAAAGATACATATTCAAGAGAATAGCAAGACAAAGGAAGTAATTATTTATATGCTGGTCTGACACAGGTTAGGGAAACTTAAGCAACTAATCACTATGGAGAATTCCTTTAATCAAAGTCTTCCTTAAATATTTCTTCTGAAAATATACACAAGTACAGATATGGCCATCTGCTCTCTCCATCTGCAGTCTTCAAATAAAACATGGGTTCTAAAAATTGGCCTTGCAGAAGTAAAGATTTTTTTCAAGTACATTTCTAAAATACAAAAGAATCTGAAAGGAAAGATATATAACTTAAAGCAATGACTTTATGTCAATAGTGCCTCATATCGGAAAGATAATTCTTCAGTCAGTAAGAATTTACCAAGATATATATATCTTGTCTTATTGAGACGGTCTCCCTGTAGCCCCAGCTGGCCTGGAACTCACTATGTAGACCAGGCTGGCCTCCATCTCACAGAGATCTGCCTGCCTCTACACCCCACCCCCACCCCACAGTGCTGGGGCAATGAGTACTTATAAGAGAATGGAAAAGGTAAGAGTTCTTGAAAGTTATCTCCTTCCTGGGGCCAGGGGGATGGCTCAGTGGTTAATAGCACGGGCTGCTCTTGCAGAGGACCTGGGTTTGGTTCCCAACACCCACATAATGGCTAAGAACCATCTGTAATTAATTTCAGGGTATCTGATGCCCTCTTCTTGTTTCCAAGGGCACTGCACATACATGGAACACTAACATGTATGCAGGCAAAACACTCACACACATAAGATAAAAACAAATTAAAAATTATTTTAAAAAGGCCACTCCTCCCTAAACAGAGCCAATACAGGCAGAAATCTTGCAAACACATATACACTCCCTATTACAACTCTACACATAGCACACTCCCCAAATCTAGTTGACTAGCATACAGAAAATTCTGGATTATTCAGGAAGTAAGCAAGAAAATATCTCTTTGCCTTGAATTTTCCAAGTTGCAAGTCACTCCCCATTCTGTGTGCATACCTCTCACATCACTTTTTTCCTGCCATAAACTTCCAAGTAGCTGGGATTATCTTTAAGCAGCCTTGTTCCCATGCAGAGTATGTATTTTTGACTCAGTGTAGCTAATCACCAATTAAGTGTCTTAGGTAATTTTCAAAAAACTATAGAAACTATATATATATAATAGATGGAAAAGGCTGAACTGAAATAGAGAAGTAAATTCCCAAAGGTAATGTAGAGCAAACTGCCATGGCACAATTGTAACTATAAGCAGCTCACTTGATTTCAAAAGCTTTATCATCTTCATTCTCATTAAACCGTGGGAAATATTTTTCTAAACCAAACAAACCCCCAAGCACAGTTCATATACATGTTCTGATAACCAATGGATATTCACAGAAGCCATCCATGTCTGAATCTACATGCAAATTTCCTCTCATCAAGGAAAGCCATCATCTCTGGATCCTAACAGCAACCCTGAACTTACTCGCTTATGCAGGCGTTCTGCTTCCTCTTGATAGGCAGCAAGTTGCTGCTTCCATTGTTTCACATTGGCAGTGGACTCCAACAGGGCTGCGGTGAGTTTGGCATTATTTCCTTTAAGGGTAGCCAATTCAGCTTCCCAGTGTTTGCTGATTGCTGAACTAAAATAAAACAAGGAGAAAATTCTATCATTATACTGAATACTGCTTTTGAATAGACAGCACTGTTCAGTTCTATTATTGGGTTTTTAGTCTAAGAATGTCTTCAAGGGCAACCACCAAACAAAAACATAAATACTTCACTCAAATGTCCCTTGTGAAGAAAATCAGGCAGGTAAAGACATATAAAAAAGTACCAAAGTACTTTTAACATGGAATATACTTCTCACTTGCATTGTAACAGAAGCAGAGATCGTCTCATTTTCTTGAGGAATATTATAGTATATACATATATATACATATTCATATACATTATATATATAATATACAATATACCCAAAGCCTAAAATAACACCTGTCAATGTACTGGACTGTTGAAGGGCACCAAAACCTACTACAATTTCATTCATTTATGAGTATGCTTACATGACAGCAAGGTTTGAGGCATTCAGAGTATTTCTTTTGGAATTACTGATTTATAAATAATCATATTCAGAATTTTAAATAAATACAAACACTGATTATAACAAAATGATTCTCATTACGTTAAACCGAGAAATTGGTTCTAATAACTTTATTACAAAGGAAACTCTATTAGCTGAGCAGACTCCTCTCTTGATAGTTCCCCTCTTAACTCTGCAATGGAGAAAAAATTGCCTGATTTGAAAGAAAAATGTTGTTTCTCTTTTTCATTATTGAAATTTATCCCAATTAGTCAAATTCTACTAATCTCATCTCATTAACCAACTAGTGATGCTTAAAGAGTTCTTTAATCAATGTTTTTGTGTTTAATAAGTAGTTTGCATCATGAAGCATGTTTTTATAGACTGATATAATTTTAATATTTGAAAGAAAACAGTTTCCACCATCAAAATTTCTAAAGCTTAACACCAGTTTTGAGACATAGCCACTTTATAAACCCTCTGATATGACAGATAAAGAACAGCAAATCATTTCCAATGATATTCTTAGGAAAAAGAAACTCAAAATGTTAATCAAAATAAGGAAAAAAAATACAAACTCAAATGTAAGGACATTTTGCAAAATAAGTGATCAAAAAATAATCTTCAAAAAATAAAGATTGAAGAGCAGACAAATGAAACTAGGAAATAACAATTAAATGAAACATAAATGAAACATGGGATCTCTGAACAGGCTCCTATAATAGAAAAGGAACACTGGAGTTGCAGGTATAGTTCAGTGGTAAGGCACTTGCCTAGCATGGGAGAGGCCCTGGGTTCGATCCCCAGCACTGTCAAAGAAAAAACAAAGAAAAGAAAGTACTGTTAGTGAAAACTGAGACTTACTTAGTCTTACTGTAGTCATGCTAACTTCCAAAGTTTGATAATTACATTAAAATCAAAATGCTAGTTAATATTAAGGGATATTAGGTGGAAGGTAGATGGAGAGTGTAGTTTTTGTAACTTTTCTGAAAATCTAAAATCAGTTTAAAATGAAAAGTTAAAAGTACTCCTAAAGTTTATTAAGTGACAATATCTCCTCAAAACATTAAAGGACAGAATAAAACAAAGAAGTGAGGTTATTAATTTAGCAACTCATTTTTATCCCCCCAAAGAAACTATTTTCTAATTCTTCTTTTATGGAATGATTTTTAATGTTTAGATTTTGAGAAAACATGCAACTATTTGCCTGCTCTAATTGAAGTAGGGTTTTGATTTTTTTTTTAAACTACCTACCATTTTCGCCTTATAGAGATAAGTTTCATTTGAGTGACTTCACCTGCTACCAGAAGACAGTTGTGTACTTACCATCAAGCTGATAGCAGCTTTCTATTGTGGGAAGGTTAAGAGTACAAGACAACCCAAAAGCTGAAAAAGTAGCAGGAACTGAAAAACTCTCCAGCAGGTCAGTCTTAACCCTAAACACCAGATAATGCTAGAGGATAAACAAAGTCCAAATCTGCTTTAACCCCTGAGTAGAATGACTTAACTCCTGTACTAACACAAGATCAGAAACGTCATGCCCAAGTGAAGGAAGAAATAAGATCAACAGTCTGCTTTCCTTATCTATGAGTCTCATGTTTGTGGACTCAACCAAACATGGATTGAACATATCTAGACAAAAAAGACTATGTCTATAACTGAGCATAAACAGACTTTTCCTTATCATTATTCTCAAAAATAGTGTAACAAATATTTACAAAGCACATGTTATATTAGTACACCTCATCCAGAGATTATTTAGGATAACATGTGCAAATACTATGTCATCTGATATAAAGGACCTTAGTAACCAGAGATTTTGGTATTCACAAAGGATCTTAGAACCAATATCCTGTGAATAAAGAGACAACTGTACTATAAATCATTCCTGTCTTTTGTGCAATTTTGACATTCAATAAATTGTAATATATGCCAAAAAGCAATAAATAAATAAATCCACTGACAAGAGAAAAAGCAATTCACAAGTTCATACTCAGAGATTTTAGTTATATCAAGGAAGGAAGTAAAACAGTAATATTAAAGGTTTTACTGGAAAAGGAGACACTATGTTTGATTAAATTGGGAATTTCAATAGAGAAATGGAAACCATAAGCACGAATCAAGATAAATATGGTAACAGAGAGGAAGAATATCTTTGACTGGTTCAGTGGATTTGATACACAAATATGAATGAACTTGAAAACAAATTATTAGATATTAGTCAAACTGAAATACAAGGAGAACAGAGATATTATAAAACATGTAGACAACCTAATAAAAACACCTAAAAAATGTGTTCTTGTACTATTAGGAGAAAAGACAGTTGAAGAAATAAATATCTTTAGACATAAAGGCTAAAAAATACTTCAAACTATGGATTAAAAACAACAAAAACACAAACAGGAGAACAAATTAACAATTGTAAGTTTTTCCTCATAATCTAGATGGCCATGGTATGACAGTGCTAAAAAAAAAAAAAAAATCTCTAGACAAGGCTATGGGTTTAATGTACAATACTAGAGGAGATTCAAGATAGAAAAAAAAAAAAAACGATTTTTAAATTAGAATTCTACACTCAGAGAAAATATCTTTGAAAGTGAAGGAGAAATAAAAGCTTTTAGACAAGCTGGGCATGGTGGCACATGCCTTTAATCCCGACACTCAGGAGACAGAGGCAGGTGGATCTCTGTAAGTTCCAGGCCAGCATGGTCTATGTAGAGAATTCCAGGCCAGCTGGGACTACAGGGAGACCCTGTCTCAAAAAAGACCCCCCCCAAAAAAACGCTTTTAGACAAAAGAGATCAGAAAACGGAGAACTGAGTATCAGTAGATACAGAATATAAGAAAATTTAAAGAAAGTTCTTCAAGTGAAATATGATCCAGATAGAAATATAGCTCTATATAGAAATAAATATACTTGGAAGTTACTAAAATGCCTATGAGTTCCCTAGCTATGGGTTCTAGGCCTACAGTATTATAAGCTTGTTTCCTCCTGTGAAGCAGGTCTTAAATTTAATCATAAAGCAGTTGGGCATCCCCATAACATGTGTGTTACTACTGCATTCATGGGCATACCTTGCCACCAGTCATTACTGTAGCACTCAGGATTTACAGTGCACTAAGACTGGTGACTCCTTCCACTCTCCTCCATCAGCAGCCTGCACAGCACCTTCAAATAGTACTGTAAAAGCTAGCCAGCAGGGATGATGCTTCCTGATCAGTTTCAAGCTGATTTCTCCCTGCCCTGTGATCATAACTGTATGTTATCTTCAGCAATAAGGTCCATCAAGTTCTAACGGGCAGGCAAAAGCAATGGTAATAGCTTACATTGTTTTGGGGGTCTTTGGAATACCCTTGACCAACGACTCAATTACCTAAAATACATAAAGTATAGGGGCTGGAGAGATGGCTCACTGGTTAACAGCACTGGCTGCTCTTCCAGAGGACCCGGGTTCTATTCCTAGCACCCACATGGCAGCTAACAACCATCTCTAACTTCAGTTCCAGAGAATCCAACATCCTCTGCTGACCTCTGTAGGCACTGCATGACACAGGTGTACTTACACACATGCAGGCAATACACTTGTACACATAAAATAAAAAAATAAGTAAAATATTTTTAAAATATATAACATATAAAACCATATAATTTCTGGGAGAAATTTTTATAAAGAATCCTTATAAAAATCTTTTAAAAATACATATAATTTTTTAAAAATTATGTGTACTTGGGGCTGGAGAGATGGCTCAGTGGTTAAGAGCACTGACTGGTCTTGCAGAGGACCCAGGTTTGATTCCCAGCACCCACATGGTGGCTAACCCAGTTAGCCTGGCAGTAACTCCAGTACTGACCTCCGTGAGCATTGCACAACATGGATGTACCTACCTACATGCAAGCAATACACCCAATATACATTAAATTAAAAAAAAATGGAGACGTGTGTAAGCATGTGTACATGAGTACAGGTGCCCGCAGAGGCCAGAGGTATCAGATCCCCCTGGAGCTGGAGTTAGAGGCAGCTGTAAACCACCTGATATGGATGCTGAGAACCAAACTTGAGTCCTCAGCAAGAACAGGACATGCTTTTAACCCTAAGCCATGTCTGCAGCCCCCATCTTTATAAAATCTTTAGAGAACAGAAATCTTTAGGCAGATTTTTTTTTCAGATGCAATGCCAAAAACATGGCTCATTTAAAAACCAATAAAAGGGACCATCATAAAATTAAAAGGCTTTCTTTGAAAAACACTACTGAAAATGAAGAGATATCTTGCAATACAAGGGCAACTTAAAACAAAATTCAATGTAATATATGCCACATTAAAATGAAAAAAATCCACTGGCATGTTAAATGATGCAGATAAGTATTTGTCAAAAATGACACTTTTCATGATAAAAGTACTCAATAAAAAATACTATAACATAATAAAAACTATATATGAAAAGTCCACAGTTAACACACTAAACTCAACAGTGAAAGATTTTTGTTTACAATCAGGTACAAGACACGGGTGCCAATTTTGCCACCAGTTTAACATAGTTCAATCCCACCAAGAAAAAAACTTAAGGGCATCTAAGTTGAAAAGGAAGAAGTAAAACAATTTCTGTTTACAGATGACATGAATTTTGTTGATTTCTAGTCTGAAAAAAGTTAAAATCTGTAAAAGAGCTCAGTAAAGTTCCATGCAACACACAAAAATCAACTAATTTCTGTATGCTAACAATAAACAATTACAAGTAAGAAATTAAAAAAATTCCAGTATAAAAAGTCAAATAGAATAAAATGTGAGGGACCTTAACCAGGAAGAAGGAAAATCCGCATACTAAAAAATACACTGAAGATAGAAATAAATGGGAAAATATCTTATTTGCATGCATTAGAAGACTTAATAATGCTAAGTTGGAAATACTGCTCAAAGTAATCTTTTTAAAAAATTTTTATTGAATTTTTGTGTATTTAATACATAAAATCATCTTTAGACCCCCTTCTCCCTTCCCCTTTGGCACCTTCCCAAAGGCCCCCCCCGCCCCAGTTCATACATTTGTCATTTGTACTAAGGCCTACTATGTAAAGATAGTGTCCTGAGATATTCCTCAGTGCAAATTCATCCACTTGGGTTTAGTCAGTCTATCTAGAGCAGCTCTTTCTCGCCCAGCAGCAATCAGCCACCAGTAATTCTTTGACTAAGATTGGGGCCTGCTGTTTATTTCCACAGTTCTGTGCTGGGTATTTGTCTGCCTGTTTGCATGGGTCTTGTGCATGCTAACACCACTGCTGAAGGTTTGTATGAGAAGGGTCCCGGTACCTGTAGGACCATCTCCATACGGTCATGCACCTCCTCCCTGGCTCTTAACAACCTTTCCTCCCCTTCTTCCACAATGGTCCATGAGCCCTGGGTGGGTGGACCTCAATGTAGGAGTCCTGTCCAAAGACCCACACTCTGCTGACTCTTATTCTCTGCATTTTGGCCATTTGTGGCCTTTAGTGTTCCTGGCCCTCTGTTGCATGAGGGAGTTTCATTGATGAGAACTGAAAGATGTATCAGTGTTCTCTTCATCCCTTGTTCTATGTTCTGTGAGTCTTAGGTGTCAAAGCAGTCTTTTTAAAAAGATTTGTTATTTATGTGTATGTGGGTATACACAGAGATTAGAATCAGGTGTCAGATTTGCTGGAGTTAAAGGCAGTTGTGAGTCACCCAATGTAGGTGCTGGGAACCAAACTGATGTCCTATGCAAAAGCACCAGAGCTTTTAACCACTAATCCATTTCTCCAGTCCCCCCCTCCCCTTACTCTTTTTTTTTTTTTACTATTCTGTAGCCCTAGATGACCTGGAACTCACTATGAAGACCAGGTTGGCCTCAACCTTGCAGTGATTCTGCCTCTGCCTTCCAAGTGCTGAAATCATAGGCATGTGCCACCATAACCGCCTTCAATGAAATCTGTATCAAAATCTTGATGTTTTCTGCAGAAATTAAAAGAAACCTATCCTAAAATTCATATGGGATCTTAATGAAACCCAAATTGCCAAAACTATATATATATATATATATATGTAGAATAAAGCTGGAAATCTCACACTTCCTAATTTTAAAAACTCATTAAGAAACTGTAATAATCAAAAGGCCGACACTTTAGCATAAAGACAGACATACAGACCAAGAGAACAGGGAACTCAGGCATAAAACTTTGTACGTATAGTCAACTGATCTTTTAGCAAGGGTGCCAAGACTACAGTAGGGAAAGGTAGTCTTTTTAAACAAATCATGCTGGGAAAGCTGATGCCCATATACAGAAGACTTACGATCATGGTCTTACACCATAAACAGAAATTGGAAGAAACAGATCACAGACCTAAGCATAGATGCTGACAGTATAAAACTTAAGAAATTGCAGGTGAAGACTTTTCTGACATTCCACTTCCAATGATTTCTTGGGTATGACACCAATAACAGAAGAAAAAAAATAAGAAAATTAGGCTACATAAAAATTAAAAACTAATTAAAACTATTTTGTGTATGTATATGTGGGAGAGAAAAGAAGTGGGAGGAAGATGAGGGAAAGAGAGAGGGAGAGGCTTATGTATATGCTGTATGTACCCATGTATGTATAGGTGTGTACACCTGCATGTATGTGAAGAGGTCAGAGGCAGGGGAGGTGGGGTGTCCTCTTCTCTCACTCTTGGTCTTATTTCTTTGAGGCAGGGTCTCTCCTTGAACCTGGAGCTCATGTTTTTTGGCTAGGCTGGTAGCTAGCAAACACCAGCAATCCTTTTGTTTTTGTACTCCCATGCCATTGGGGTACAGGAGTGAATAAGACCATGCCCGTCTTATTACACATGTGCCGGAATTCAAACTCAGATTTCATAGTTGTGAAGCAAGCACTTTTAAACATTGAACCATCTCTCCAGACTATAGCTAATAAAACTCATAAAGGATACAGTCAACAGAGTGAAAAGGTGACAGAAAGAAAATATCTGAAAATTACTTATCTGAAAAGAGGTTAGTATCCACAACATATAAAATACTTCTACGACCCAGAAACAACAAAACAATTTTAAAATGAGTAAATGTCTCAAATAGATGTTATTCCAAAGAAAATAATGAAATGGCCAACAAGTACTTGAAAAGATGCTCATTATCATTAATCATTAGGAAGATTTGAATCAACACCACAGTGAGATATTACCTCACATCTAACATATGGAGAAACTGGAACCCTTGTGCATTGTTGACAGGAATGCAAAATGGTGTGACTGCTGTGAATAAACAGTATGGTGGCTTCTTCAAAAATTAGAAACAGAACTTTTGTAGGACCCAGCAATTCCACTTGTGAGCATGCCCCCAAAGAAGTGAAAACAGGGCTGGAGAGATGGTTCAGTGATTAAGAGCACTGACTGCTCTTGCAGAGGACTCAGGTTCAATTCCCAGCACCCACATGGTGGCTAACAACCATCTGTAATTCCAGTTCCAGGGGATCCAACACCTTCTTCTGACTTCACGGGCACTGAACAACACAGGTGCACTTATACATGTGTAAGCAATACACACATACACATAAAAATAAAAAAGAATTTTTAAAATAGATAAAATATTAAAAAGCAGGTGAAAACATTCTTAAAGTGATTTTTATACCCACTCTCATATAGGATTATTCATAATAGCCAAAGTGTAAAAGCAACCCAAATGTCCTTTAATGGATGGTTGGCTCAACAAAATGAAATGTATATGTAATGGAATATTTAATGGAATATTTTTCTACCTGAAAATGGAAGAAGATTATGACATGCTACAACATCATGCTACATACAGAACAACAAATACTGTATGACTCCACTTATATTTGAGGTACATAGTCAAGTCCAGCAAAAGTAGAACAGCACTGTCAGGAGTGGGAGGAGGGTAAGGAGTTGCCTTTTAGTGAGTATATCAGATTTGCAAAATGAAAGCATTATTCATATAAAGACTGAGAGTGACGTTGACTACAAAGGAGTCCAAGAAAGTTTTATAATTATATAATTTTCACCTTATGTTTGTGGTTTTACAAGTGTACAAATTATCAAAACTTACAAAATTTTGCATTTGAAAGAATGAATGTCACTGTATGAAAATCCTTAAATTAATCCTTAAACTTGTCATACTACTGAAAGTACAGCAAAAAGCTTACTACTCACTTTGATATGTTCTTTTTGTGACTGTAAAATCACAAATAATTAGAAGAGCGGGAAAGAACAGCTTTCTTAGGCTAGGGAGAATGGTTTCTAAATTGCTCTGTATGTCTGCATTGTTTTGGCATGGGAAGAGAGATTGGGTGGGTAGGATGCTGAATGGCTAAGCTATAGAAGAGGGTCAACATGCAAAGGGGTGTGCGGGCAGTTAGAGATGGCAGTAAAAATAGATGAGGGAGCAGCATGTAAAGCAGCAGGGACATGCAGAAAGGAATGGAACACAGACAAGGCATAAAGAACCAGTCCTTGGGGCCAGAGAGATGCTCAGCAGGGAAGAGAACTGGCTACTCTTACAGGTAGCTAACAACCACCTGTAACCCTAGTTCCAGAAAATTCAACACTTCCTTTTGGCATCTGCAGGTCTGCAGGCATGCATCTACTTATATACACGCAGGCAAAACAACTTAGACACATAAAATAAAATAAATAAAACCTGTCAGGTGTGGTGAGGTGTATGCCTTTAATCCCAGCACTTGGGAGGTAGAGGCAGGTGGATCTCTGTGAGATGGAGGCCAGCCTGGTCTACATAACCAGTTCCAGGCCAGCTGGGGCTACAAGGAACCCTTGTCTCCAAAAACAAAGCAAAACTAAACTAAAAGAGCAACAAAACCCCAAAATAATAAATATTTTCTTAAAAGAACATTTTGCCTTGCAGCTGTAAGAAACTAAAGCAAGCAAGATCACAAAAATAGGACAGAGAAATCTGAAGGTACCCAGTTTTAGTATACTTGTTTATTATTTAATTTCCGTGACTATGCCTTGAGTTCTTCATGTAAGATCTGACACAGATAAGATAATGGGCTTTCATTTAATCTTTTCTTTCTTTACTCTGCAGAGCCCCAAAGCATGGCTGCTTATACTAAAGTAATAAACGCTGAAGAAAAATTTTCATTTCATATAGTTTTATGTATAGTATACAAGACAGCAGCACACTAATAAATCAAAGACTTAATAATCCTGAAAAGAGCACTTCAGGGCAGTGTTTATGTGCCTATACTTTTACACTTGATTCCAAGGTAAATAAATACACAATTTAAAAGTTATTCACAATATTGTAAAAGCTACATCTTTTAGAGAACATTCGTTCTTCCTTTAACTTTGAGCTGTTCTTGGGTCACTGTATTTTTAGAGCACAGTAAAATGCAACTTAGTGAATGTCTGTCAATCATTCTTGTTTTTCCTCTGCAGCTTTTCATATATTCCTTTAGCTATCAAGTGTGCAAATGCTTCTACTAGAATACCTTACACGATGTCAATTTCGATAAATCCCAAAGGTTATTCTAAAGGAAGTTCTAAAGGCAAATTATCTCAGATGTGCTTGATTCTTATAAACATACATGCATGCACACGCTTTAATAGTCTGCCCAATTTTTAAATTTAATTGATTTTTGCAATTTTCATACACTATAATTTGATGGTATTTAGAACCCTTGCCCTAACCACACCTCCCCCCACTGCCCCTGCCAAATTCAATGCATTCCGCTCTATATACAATACGGCCTATAGAGTCTGATTTGTGTCCCCACATATTCCTGTGTGGGTCCATCTCCTGGAGCCTGGTCAACTTACCAAGAGTCCCATCTCTGTAAGAGATCATCTCTCCCCCTCCCAGGAGCCATCAGTTGCCAAAAGTTCCTCAGGTTGGGTTGGGATTTGATACCCACTTCCCTATGTCTATAGGGATTTTGGGATTTTGTCTGGTTGAACTTGTATGGGACTTCTGCATGCTGTTACCACTGCTGCGAGTCCCTAAGTGTAACTGACCAGCTGTCTGAAAAACTCTGTTCCCTTGTCATACTCTAGTCTGCCCAATATTGGGGAAAAAAAAAAGTTCTTTTATCTTCAACCTTAAGATAACGGTATGCTCCCTATTACAGTGATATTTAGTAGTAATTGATACCTTCAAATTAATTCTGATACCAACATTTTTAATTTTTTAATTTATTATTTTATGTGGATGTGTCTATTGCCTGCATGTATGTAAGGGCATCTGTGTCGTGCAATGCCCGTGGAGGACAGAAGAGGCTGTCAGATCCCCTGGAACTGGAGTTACAGACAGTTGTTAGATGCCATATATGTGCTGGGATTTGAACTTGGGTCCTTTGCAAGAACAGCCAGTGTTCTCAGCTGCTGAGCCAACTCTCCAGCCCCCGATACCAACATTTTAAACAAGCACCTTACATTTCAAAAATGCTTATTTTTTTTTATTTTTTGGTCTTTTTGAGACAGGGTCTCCCTGTAGCCCCAGCTGTCCTGGAACTCACTATGTAGACCAGGCTGGCCTTGAACTCTTGAACTCACAAAGATCCGCCTGCCTCTGCCTCCCAAGTGCTGGGATTAAAGGCATGCACCACCACGCCCGGCTCAAAAATACTTAAAAATTTTTTTTTTTTAATGTGTATGGCTGTTTTGTCTGCATGAATTTAAGAGCACCATGTGCATGTAGTGCCTGCAGAGGCCAGAAGTGGGCGCCAGATCCCCTGGAACTGGATTAGATGGTTGTAAGCCACCACATGGGTGCTGGGAACTAAACCTGGGTCCTCTGTAAGAGCAGCTAGTGCTTTTAACCACTGAGAATCTTTCCAGCCCCAATACTTATTTTTCAAGTGTTGGGAGACTGGTACCTGCCTTGAATGTGCAAGGCCCTGAGTTTGATTCCCATCACCACAAAAACACAGAGCTATTCTAGGGAATGATTTGGTCTTTTAGTATAGACACAATTTTTAAAAGCTATACCTTAACTACTCACAAAGAAAGCTAAATTGTGTGGTTGGACATTCCAGTAATTCTAAGATACTGAAGCACTATGATCTCATGTCTAAATGCTGAGATAAGGGCAAAACAATTCTTTATTCTTGTGATTCCTTGTGATTATTCAGTAAAGTTTCCCTTCAGAAAGGATCAGCTGGCTTCCTGCTGGCCTCAAATCTACAAGGTCAAAACACTCCAAAAACATGACTGGAAAGTTTCCTTATACTGGAATTTAAATTCAGCTTTGCTTTCCTTAAAGTCAAAAATATTAAGCTTCATTAAATTATGAAAGCCAAGAAAAAACATACTTCAAAAGATGATACAACATGAGACTGATGCATGAGCAGTGTGTTTATTTAACCTCTAAAGTAAACCTATGAGAATGGCTACTTGCAGGGACTAGGAAAGCTGACTTCCCCCTGACCTCAGAGGCCCTGGATCTATTGCTGGAGTCCCTAGAATGGTCATCCTTTGCCTGTACTCTCTAAGCATGTTAACTTGTGGAGTACTAAGAAAAAGCATTCAGATAATCTTTTAAAAGAGGATTTAAAAATAGGATGCAAATGGGCTTTTTTCCCCCCTAACATGTTTCTCTGTACCAAGAATGAGGCCAGTTCCTAAGCGGAAAGCACTGCACAGCTCTGCCTGGTCTCAGGTCTGCCTGCTGGTTTGGGTCCTCACTTCCCACACCAAAAAGGAAGCCAGAAGAGAGCAATACTGACCTAACCCTATCTGTGTGCCACCCTATTGGCTCCAAGCTAGTTCCACTTTAAAAATTGGTAGATTCAACAGGTTAAGGTCTAGATTTTTGTTTCTTAATATAATTAGTCTTTTTATTCTATTTATTTAATTTAATTTTTTAATTTTAATTTTATTTGTCTTTTTGAGACAGGGTCTCCTTGTAGCCTCAGCTAGCCTGGAACTCACTATGTAGACCAGGGCTGGCCTTGAACTCACAGAGATCTGCCGGCCTCTGCCTCCTGAGTGCTGGGATTAAAGGCATACACCACCATGTCTGGCCTATTTATTTTATTTTTATTTTATCTTTACTTTTTATCTTATCTTTATTTTAAATGTTTAGCCTGTATGTATGTTAAATGTACCCATGCATGCAATGCCCATGGAGGACAGAAGAGGGCGCCAGATTCCCTGCACTGGCACTGGCGTTACAGTTAGCCCCCATGTGGGTGCTTTTAACCACTGAACCACCTCTCCACCTCAAAGCTGTTATTCATTCATTCACTCATTCATTCACTGGAACTCACCATGTAAACTAGGCTGGCCTTGATCTCACAGAGATCTGGCTGCCTCTGCCTCCCAGGTGCTGGGATTAAAGGTGTGTGCCACTTTGCCTGGCTCAAATCTGTGTTTTAATTTAAAAAGTAGCACGTATTAAAATTTTTATCTCATTACGTCTAATGGCTTGACAGTTTTTTTAGTGGAATGCAGTATGATTATGTTCTAATCAGACATCTTAGAGATGAGCTAAAACAGAAAATTTACTTCATTTTTGAAGACAGTGAAATATCACCGGCTTTAAGGAAGTTATAAAACCAATGAAATTACTTCAAAATGTACAAGAATGTCTTTATGAGCCTATAAATATTCTGAGTTGTTAAGAATTTGTTAAATATATCCATTAAGCAAGAACCAACTGAGGAAAAGGTGGTTAAAAGCAGAGGCTTGGGGGGGGCTGGAGAGATGGCTCAGCGGTTAAGAACACTGGTTGTTCTTGTAGAAGACCCAGGTTCGAATCCCAGCATCCACACAGCAGTTAATAACTGTCCGTAACTCCAGTTCCAGGTGATCCAATGGCCTCTTCTGTTCTCTGAGGGCACTGCACGACACAGGTGCACTTACCTACATGCAGGCAATACACTCATACACATAAAATAAGAATAATAAAATATTAAAAAAGGAGCTGGAGAGATGGTTTAGCGGTTAAGAGCACTGACTGCTCTTGAAGAGGACCCGGGTTTGATTCCTAGCACCCACATGGCAGCTATGAACCATCCTCAACTCCAATTCCAGGGGAATCTGAAGCTCCCCTCTGACATCCGAGGCATTGCAGAACACGGGTGCACTCACATACAAAATAATAATTAAAAATTTTAAAAATATTTTTTAAAAAAGCAGAGGCTTGGGAGTTCAAAGGCTCTAGACATTAATTAGCTTATTATGGGGTTTTGGGCAGGTTTCTTAGCCTCACTAGGTTTCATCTGTAAAATTTTCTTAGGCTGATCCTCAGGAGTAAATAGCCTATATGAAATATGTAATGAATGTTCAAATATTAGTGCCTTCCCTATATGTGTAAGCAATAAAGATCTTGAAGGAATCTTCAGTGAGCTAAGAGGAAGAGATTTAATGTTAAATATTTAAAAGGGACTCTAATCGGTGATGGAAATGACTGAAATACATGTAATTTAAGTCAAAACCACATCAGGTTCCCACTGAATGATTTAAGCCATCTTCCTTAGTACTATAAATATATCATTTATAAGTGTAGACCTTTGGTGTAAACTTCAATAAATTTAGCAAGTTAATGAAGGAGTGAGAAAATAAGTAAACAGAGGTTATTCTCAAAAGCAATGATTATGGTTGACTTGATGGTGACAGGGAGAAGCAGTGAAACGAGAATCTCAACTATATTATGTATACCACATAAAATGTTCAGCACTACTGAGCAGTTTCCAATTTGATTTTGAAGAGCACTACAAAGTCTAGCTCCTGCTCCATATTTATTCACTAAGATGGAGAGAGTCACAGTGGTCCTCAGAAGTATCCTGGGTCCCATAATTGTGTTCTGTGTAGTGAACACAGTTGTTTCCACATGGATGAGTAGTTTGCATTTGAGACCATTCTGTATTGCGAGTGTCTGTCCCATCTGCACACTGCCAGCCTGCACAGAGCCTCCTGTAATTTCTGCTCTTTTACCTAATGTAGTGTCACTGCTGGATTCTAACAGGGTGCTAAAGCCCACAGATTGTCCTGGACAATTTATAGCTGCCTATTCTCTGTAAGGCAGCAGGTGTGCATACAAAATTCCCTCTCAAACATACTTACTTGTGAAAGGCCGGATTTCTTAGTAGGTATTTTAAATATTTTAAAATAAAAATAGTTTTCCTTATTAGTAAATGTAGAGGACTGGGGCTCATCTAAAGGAAGGGAATAAAAAGCTGTTCAGTAGACTCACTGGTGATATTTAAGTGAAAAAAAATTGGCTCAAAATGATATTGTGAATTCTAAATCTATTATATCAACACAAGTCAGTATTTGTATTGATTTCCCTTTTTGGAAAAGAACCTAACTATTTACTAAGAACTTTCTTTAGGGATTTATTCCAAGCATTCTCCCTACTGAGGAGAGGTCTTCAGGACATGAACCTTATTTATTAAGTAAAAAATTTTGTTTTTTCCAAGTCTTATGAATATGTATCTATCATCTGCAAAGAGATCAATTAATTTCAGGACTGTGATTTTTATTTTCTAGTTATAACATTATAACCATTATCTATTCAAGACAGAAATGAATATTTTTATCTATATACACATTTAGTTTTCAAAGGACGCTAAAATATTTGTTTCTTTAAAAAGCAGGTTACTTAAGGAAAATTCACTCTAAAACTTGCTTGGCATAATGTTAAGTATTGTTGGGAAAAAACATGAATAACAGAAATCACTCCACGTATTGGTGGAACTGAAAAGATAGCATTAACAGAGATTTTGCCAAAACTTAAATTGGGTAGAAATAAATGGACAGTTTATAGTAAAACCTGTTTCCCAATATCTTGTCTTAAAAACCTCATCTTTTAGAAACTAGCAGTAATTAATATTTTATTTTATTTTGAGACAAGGTCTCCTGCTAGCCCCAGTTAGCCTGGAACTCACTGGTCTGAATCTCATAGAGACCCACTTGCCTCTGCCTCCCCAGTGCTGGGATTAAGGCGTGTGCCACCATACCCAGTTAGTAACTAGTATTATAAATATTCATTATTTGGTATTCAGAATCACAATAAAAACACAATAAAAACACAAAACTTGATTTGATGCTTGAGTAATAGCATGAATAAAAGTTTACTGTCATTTAAGGAAGATTCATCACCAACTCCATTTTTTAATGCACAGATAAGCTATGTAAATAATATGCAAAAGAAAGGGCACTGTTTAGTTGCTAGGTTAATGACCCTAAGAAGAGATGACAGAGCCCCAGCTTAGTCCATTACTGATTGCTTGACTTATCAAGAAGAGCTCTTTGGTTTTTCTTCTAAAGCCTTTCCACTCAGCCCTGATGGAGGCAAAAGCCTCTCTAATGCTGATGGCCAACTTACTGTCAGGAAACTTTGTTCTTCCATTAACAGTGACAGACTTGAGTATACTCATCACAAAAACTCAGTTTTCCTTATCTGTCTAAACCTTCTGTGATTTTTGAAGAACTTTTTCATGTGAAATTGTCACATATAATATCAAGACTATTAATGATCTGTAGAAAACAAACTAAATCTTTCTAAATCTTTAGGAGAAACTATGTAAATATAGATCTAGAAGTCTAGCTGCCAAGCTGTTTCTTCTTGTTACGTTGACCAGGCTCCAGTGGATGAACCCAAACCAAAGGGCAACTGGGGACACAAATCTGACTACAGGCCTTTACACACACCCACACACACCAAAACAAATCAACAACAACAAAACACACATATGCCGAGCATATATAAAAAGAGTACAGGCCTGACTTGGCATAGATGGCCTTAACAGGGATGATCGAGTATATGGGCTTCAGTGGGGGGCTATGGGAGGGTGCTGGTGGGGACAGGGGGATATAAAGATGATAAAGATTGATCTGAGATATTCTATATAAAATACACAAAAATTCAATTAAATAACATTCTATAAAAAATGAGTACAGGTAATTTGGTAGGGGGATAGCAAGGGGGTGCAGCTAGGGGAAGGGATCTAAATATAACCAAAATATAGTATATGAAATTCACAAAACTTCTATTTTAAAAAAGGAATAATACAACCTAATGAGCCTGAAGAGATGGCTCAGCAGCTAAAAGCACATATTGCTCCTACGGAGGACCCCAGTTCAGGTCCCATCACACATATTAGGCTCTCAACCACCAGCTCCAAGCCCTCACCAACACCCATGTGCACATACTCATACTCACTTCCCCACAATTTAAAAAAAATAAGTAAAAATTAACAAAATAAAAAATAATACAACCCAAAACTATTAATCTTATGTTTGCTGGGGATCGAATCCAGGGTCTCCTGTGTGTTAGGTAGGTGCTCTACCACTGAACAATTATATCCCAACACCCCACAAAAGCATTTATCTTTTGTGACTAGAGTTAAATTACTCTTGCAGATACATTTTTGTAAAAGTGAATAAAGAAATGCAAGAAAACCTTTTTAGATTGTACTTACTGATACTACTTATACTATATGCATAAAACAAAAAAACCCGTAACAGGGATAAATGGTATACTGGACTTAATACCTCTTCCTTACAAAGTTTCAGCAACTGAGAATCATATGACAAATTCTATAAAATTTGGGTGCTTATATATACTGGATCCTGAATTTTATATAGAGAAGAGAGATGTGAAATATCTAAAGAAGTTTAGTTCATGTCATATCTGCATCAAGAGTTGTATTTCATAACAGGAGGGCATGGCAGGCAGAACCAGGCGGGAGCCAAGATGTGGTACTACTATAAACTGCAGTTGCTGGGCATGAAGCTAACAGCTCTGTTGTTTGCCCTGCTGGCTTTCAGTCTTGCTTTGGTTTGTTCTTCTTGGTATGCCCCAAATTCTTCCTTTTTAGAATAGGAATGTTTACCGTGTGCCATTGTACATTCCTAGTAATTAACTTGTTTTTTCTTTTACATGGGCTCACAGCTAAGAGTTTGCCTTGAGTCTCAGAAGAGGCTTTGAACTTTTGAAAAGTGTTGGAACTATATGACTATAGAAACTTTTGAAGTTGGACTGAGAACATTTTGCATTAAGAGAACCTATGGGGGCCAGGAATGGAATATTGTGATTTGAATCTGTAATGCTCCCCACAGGCTCATGTATGTGAACACTTGGTCTCCGGCTGGTTGGTGGTGGTGCTTTGAGAGCTTTAGGAGGTGGGGCAAAGCATGAGGAAGGGGGCTGATGCCAGTACTGAAGGTTACAGTTAGGCTCTACTCCTAAGCCTTGGCTTTGTCTCTGCTTCCTGACTGCTGATGTGCTGTAATCTGCAGCCTCATGCTCTACTGCCCCAGTCATGAGCTGCTGTGTTTTTCCTGCCATGCACTGTACCCTTCCAAATGTCAAAACAAATCCCTTTTTGTTTCTTTCAGTTATTCTAACATAGTGATGAGAAAACTACCTAATATACCAATCAAGTCATTTTCCTTTCCCTTTCTTTCCCCTCCCCCTCCTTCATTCCCTCTCCTTTTCTCTCTTCCCCTTCCATCCCCCTTTGATAATGACAATGCAGGTTGCATTTGTATTCTGATCTAGATTTAGACTTGTATAAACAGAAAAATATTTAATGTGAACAAAATTATTACTTTAATTCTATTATACAATACCTGAAAGCAAAAAGCTAACTAAATGGATTTATCCCTTAAAATATTACATTTTCTTAACATTTATAACTCAGTTAAGATGAAGAACTGAAATTGAATTTGTTTGCAATTTACTGGATGACCCTGGGTAAATTACTTGTACTCTCTGTTCTGCAGCTTTCCTATTTGTAAAATATCAGTAACACTACTTATGACATACAATTCCTATTGATGTTGTAAGGATTAAAAGGACTAATGTTCAGGTACACAGTAGCTACTCAATAAACATTTGAGCATCCTGGTCATAGAAAAAGATTTGCATTTCTATTTGGAAAAAGGAAAGGAGAGAGGGGCAGGGGGCAAGGAAAAGAGGTAGAGATAGGGGAGGGGATCTAAATACTATCAAGTTATAGTGTATGAAAAGTGCAAAAATTCAATACAAATAAACATGAGGGCCCTAAAGATCTAACTGCTTCAAGGCCAAAAAAGATGTTTTTCACTCTTCCTTGAATCTCACTGTCTAGTACAGTGCTTGACACACTGTAGATGTGTAATCCTCCATCCTCACTTTACTGAGCCAATTTCTACTTACTAGAAAGATGAGTGATACATGACTCCACAAGAAGGCTCACGCTAATAATCCAGCCATACCTCTTCCCTAATCAGACTGCTCTCTTCTTCCACAGCATTTTTCATAATAGTAGTAATACAGTTATTTAGGTTATTATTTTTCTTACTCCTTCTACTTAAGTACTGTAAGAACAAAGACTAGGCTTGGGGTGTGGGTCAGTGATGGAGAAACAGAACAAAACCAGGTATTTTTCTTGGTCAGAGATGCATTAGTGCCTAGCAGTCAAATATTTGTCAAAACATTAGAAAGGGCCTATGAGGGTAAAGTACACTCAAGTAGCCAGACTCTTCTTGGAGATTACAGAGCAGCAAGGGATCACTACCTGTGCATCATCCATACACTTACATAGTCTACTGCATCATGAAGCTCCTTGAGAACAAGCCCATCTACTTTTGTACATGTTCAAAAATGGTTTTGAACAAATAAGCACTAAAATGGACTGATGAGTAAATGCCAGGAAAGCCTGTTCATGCTTAGCTTGAACACTGGTATTCTATGTTTGAACTCATGATGATTTTGCATTCATAACTTGTTAAGTGATTTCCAGCACGTTGATTGTATATGCTTATAAGCATATACATGAAATACTTCACAAAAGTGCCTTCCAGGCACTCCCAACCTCTAGGTATGCTCAGAATAGCTGGTTTACATGGAGAACTATCCCAGGCATATAATATTTTTCAGAGTATCTTTGAAACTATGTCATAGTATTCAACTTTTTACAAGGCCTCTCTAGATGCTATAGGGTTGTAGTACCCTTACATGCAAATCTGAACTCTTAGAACAAGTGTCCAAATGTCTGCTGATATGATTTCTAAAACATATTGTTTAGCTCTAAGCAGAATAAAGATTGTTAGCTAACTAGTTGATAAACATATAGAATGTATACCTACCTACATTACCTAATCAAGGAACAAAGAAGTGATATACAGGGAAATTTTACTGTGGCCTACACACAAGTGAATTATTCAAATGAAGGTTCCCTGATAATTCTGCTTTGCAAATACAAAGTACAGATAATCAGGACTACCATGACTATACACACACACACACACACACACACACACACACACGCATGAACTCTAAGATATGTCAATAATAATTACAATGAGCATGATGTCCAACTGCCTTCTAAATATCTGTTTATACCCATAGACCTGTGCTGCCTCTCACCTTGATCAGGGAAGCTTCTTTTTGCAATGGGCAGTGGTTAATTCAGAGACACATTACTGGTTATAGGACTGATAATATGTGATTGTTCAGTGCTCAGCCCTATATGAAACATCTATATCACTACCCCCTCCAAGGCTAAAAAAACATCAAGGAAGAAAGATGGAAAAAAATGTAAGAGGTGGGGGATAGGGAAGAGCACTATGAAACACTGTCTTCTGAACATGGCATGGTTATTGCACTCACAACCTCAAAAGCAGAGTGATTACCCACACAAGATGGAGCCTGTCAACATTTGAGCATAGAAGTGGGAGAGGCACATGAGGCCCACCCCTGGCTGAGGAGCTATTCAGTTACTGGCTGCTGGGGGAGGGGGAATCATTTTTTTTTCAGGGCTGTAAAGTTGCCCATGATCCAGTAAATAACTTACACCCATACACAGGCAAAAAACTTTAATTCAACTCAGGGGGCGGGGAGAAGGTGAGCATGATCAAATACAGTAACTGTCAAAAACCAAAAAAGAGATTAAATAAAATGAACATGACTATGCTGACTTAACCTAAATGCATAGTATCTTCTCAAATGTCCACAGATTCAATATTCACTGAATTTCAACTGTACCTTTTCCTCCTAATGTACTTTTGTGGTAAATAATAAACAAATCCTGTTAATTATCTTTTTTGAAGTTTGGTTTGTATTTAGAAACTTTAAATTTCTTCACAATAGTTTAGGAAAATACCAAGGCAGAGAAGCAAAGGATTCTGGTTCCTACAGATTAAAAAAAAAAAAAAAATCCCTAACCTGGGGGATTCTAGCTGCTGGTAGATGGCTCATGATCCTGTGTATGGCCCTAATGCACATGCATATGGGACAGCACGAATTGTGACTAGTGGGTTCAAAAAAATGGACAGAAAGGTGGGAGGGGGGATAGGCTAGGAGAGTAGGAGGAAGACTTGCCAAGGATGATCAAGATACAATGTATACGGTTATGAAAGTGTAGAAGAAAAAATTAAAAATATTCTTTAAAAAATTCTCTAGCTTCTCTATGTGTCAGATTTTCTTCCTCTGGAAAAAAATGGGTAATTTTGTCTGCTCTATTTCTCAAGAGACGATGAAGAAATGAGATCTGTCCACCTGTTAAGGAACAGCCCTCCATATACACTACCACTTAATCTTTAAAAGAATCAAGGATACTGCACATGATCTAGGACCCAGATTTTAGAATTAACACTGGTAAGTAAATTAACTATTACAAACTAAGATAAAAATAAAAGATGGCATTTTACTTGACATTACTGAATTTCAGTGAATTAAATGCAAGGGGTAATCTTCACTGGCCTTTGCATAAAATGCTTTACTTCTATAAATTAATCTGGAACTTGTACTAGGCTGTCAGATGTGACTCACATGTGAGATGCTAACTAGCACTATTTAGGGTGTTAGATGTTGAAATTATTTTTCCAGATACTGTAGTGTATCACTCATCAAATGCTTACTTTCCCAAAAAATGACATCTCTGACCTCATCATTTTCTATAGGTTGATACAATGATCCTATGAAAGTCATCTGCTAGAGCATATTTATTTTCAGCTTGCTAGTTTAATTATTTTTGTGTGTTCTTGTGTGTGCCCGTACCTGTGCTGAGAATTGAATCCACAGATCACTATCCCCAGCCTAATTATGATTTAATACTACTAAGCTCCATTTGCAAATCATAGATTTTATTCAACCTCTAAGTTATTAATCAATCTGTTTCAATAATTAAGGGTAGTTAATAGATAGCAAAATGATTCTGAAACTCATAATAATCCACTGTAGGATATTATGAATTTATGCCATTTTTTATGCTAGTGCTCTAATTTTACATAAATCTATTGTTGAAAAGTAGTGACATATACATTTTGAATTCATACTGCCATTTGGAAGGAAGTTAAATAATTGTAATTATGTATGCACATAATGCCAAAGCATAGGATACTAGTTTTTCCTAATGTTCTATTTAAGGGCAGAGCTGGTTAATTTGCCTTATGTAATGGGCTCTTTTATGCAGCACAGTTAACATTACCAGTGTTTTGGTGATTATAAACCCAGTACTAAATCTCAGGCCCAACACAAAAGACCAAAAGAGGATATGCTATTCATTTCTTGGACTAAAGACAGGATCATGTTAAAGTAATCAAGACAAAGATGCTTAGAAGTCACATTTTAACCCTTCTTTTCTATTAAGTATATGAAATACTGTTGCTCAGACAGTACTACTGTTGGCAGAGCCAGAAGAACCTACATACAATCTCTTCATCTTGAGAAGCTAAGAAAGTTCTGTATTTAGAGACCAAAAAATGATGACAAAAAACATTACATTACAAACTAAATGTCCCTATCTGAAATACTTGGAACCAGGGGTGTTTCAGATTTTGGCATTTCACATACCTAATGATATATGTGGGGGATGAAATTAATATACGTTTCATACACAGCTTATGCACATGGTCTGAATAATTTTATACAGTATTTTTGGTCTCTCTGAATTCTGACTATAATCTATCACATCCAGTCAGATGCAAAATTTTCCATTTGTGGCATCTTAGCACGTGAAAATTTTCAGATTTTGAAGCATTTGCAATTCCAAAATTTTGAGTCAAGGCTGCCCAATGTGAATTCATATTTCCTGAGAAATTAGTCCCTCTTGAATTAAATTAGGTTCAAGATGCAGTCTATAAATTATTCTCATAATAAAATGGAAACTGACATAAGAAAGCCCTAAGTTTTATATACCAGATAAGTAATACTATTAAGATAATGATTAATAATATTGTATGTCTTCATTGCTTCCTGAAACACATGTTCATTAATTTTAACACTTGTTTCCACTATACATTAATCAACTAGAAAAGCACACATAGACTTCTGTACTGT
>NW_008355775.1:6172713-6181987 GCF_000622305.1 Nannospalax galili | reverse complement strand
CCTCTGCCTCCCAAGTGCTAGGATTAAAGGCATGCGCCACCATGCCCAGCTTTTTCTAAGTATTTTAAGCAAAAACTGACCTTCTAGAAATAAAATCACATTCTGGTGTATAAAAAGGAAGGTTCAGAATTATTTTTGAGGCAATTGATAAATTCTTATATATAAAATTTTACCAATGATTTCATGATAAAATTAATGAGCTTGTTCATTATGTAAACAAGCTCATTGTTTACATGATTTTTATTACAAGATCAAAATTCCCCAAATGCTCTTGTTGCAGCATTCAAATGTGTGCATTAAAATGGATATAAAATATTACACTACAGAACACGTTCAACTACTTAGCTCAAAGGTAGATACCACAAAAAATGCTTAAATAATGACATATCACTTAATCATTAAAAGCAGAAATCAGGCTGGGGATATAGTTCACTGGTAGTGAGCTTGCATAACCAGTAAAAGCCCTGAGTCTGATTCCCAGCACTTCAAAAACAAAGAAAAACATGCACACAGACCAATTAAAGCAATTTCTCTCACTAAACAGAGAGGGCGGGAGCAATTAAAGCAGTTTCTTTCAATAAAAAATGAAGTTAGCAAAAAAAAAAAAAGGTCCCTTCTATAGTTCCCATTCCAACACAAGTTTATACTTTCAGTGATGATAGTGTATAGGACAGTAGGTATAGAAGGGTTTCTGGTGAGGTTTTTAAGGCTTATCAAAGGTGTTATGGGCAAGGGGAATAGTTCAGTGTTAGGAGTATTTGCCTAGCACATGTGACCTGCTGGTAGACTAAGAGTCTATCTCCAAGTCCTGCAAAAACATTGAACAACAATAAAAAAAAAACCTTTCGATACTCTTCCCCTAAAACTATGTTTTTCCCCCTCTTTTATATAGGATATAAGTTAAATAATAAAAATGCCATATAATTACTTCTCAAATTCTGTTATGAAAATGAAGCTATATAAATGAAACCATATTTTGCAGGCTTTTAAGAATTTTGTTTGCATGAATTTTAATTCATAAATTAATTATCCCCTTATTTAGTGGATAACAATTTTCTTTCTGCTATAATATAAAGCAAGTGTTTATCAAATCTTTATTTCACTAGAAAACCTATTTTTCATGAAAATATTACCAAGATTTCACCTTTACTTCAGTAGTAGTTTCACTCAGTTTTTATGAAATTCTATATTTCTAAGCATCTCTATATGCTTGAATCTTGTTTCAAGATTCTTGGTTTTTTTTTGTTTTTTTTTTTGGCTTTTTGACACAGGGTCTTCCTGTAGCCCCAGCTGGCCTGGAACTCACTTTGTAGACGAGGCTGGCCTTGAACTCACAGAGATCCACCTGCCTCTGCCTCCCAAGTGCCGGGACTAAAGGTGTGCACCACCACCATGCATGGCTACCCTGCATCTTTCTAAGAGATATGAATAACTAAATACCAACTAAATAAAAGGGGGAAAAAAGACATTTTTACTGTAGCTTTTCTTTAATTTTTGTATAAAAGCTCATTTGTAAAAGAATCAATTTAACATGTCATGCAGCCAAATTATTCTTTATACAGGGATGCTCACTGATAAATACAATGATGTTATCTTCCATTTAAAAAATGGTACCTAATATGCATTTACAGATACAGGAAAGCACTTATAAATTTTAAAATAACTATAGAAACTATAAACAAAAAGATAGGCAAGAGTCACTATTTATAAACATTTCTTGGGAACATTTAAAATTTGCCTCACAACATCCCTGTGAGGTAGGGAGGTGTTTACATATAACAACATACAGAATTGAGCAAGGTTACATGTATCAAGATTACATATAGAAAAGTGGTTATATTTGTATATCTCAAAAGAAATTGCATTTATGAACTAGTTCTATTTAGAAGTCCAAGAAAATTAGGATGCTTATTATTTACTATCTTCATCAGGAAGCTATTTTGACTCTCAATGAAACAGAATTTTTCCTCCATCAAAGAAAGGCTTTTAAGTCTTCTGAACATTAGTTGAGCAATTACTATGGCAGTTTGCCAAAGGAATAAAACATGAGATGTCATTCCAAGTCCCTTTCTTCCTTCTCTAGATGGAGATTGCTAGACAGACACAGGAATCCAAGCAGGCATCTTCTTTAAAAGAACTACTTTCTTTTGACTCTCCAACATTAGAGCTGCGATGACTGGATCTTCTTAAATTGTCATGTTTCTTCCATGTTAGTTTCTCTCAGGGATAATTTGCATATTTTCAATTAGAATAAATGGTAGATCTTCTTTCAGGGGAACCGGTAACTCCATTAAGTTCCAAAGCTAACTATGGCCATAGAAGTCCTCCAGCAAGGAAAACTGGCTGTCTCCACAGTCGGGAAAAATTTCATCTAAGACAACTGATCTCTTTTGACTTTCCAAAAAAAAAATAAATAAAGAACCAAAAAAACCCCCCCCCCCAATACAAGCACCGCCCCCCATCTATCCAGCAGTTTTCAGGATGTCAGGATGTCAGGAAGTAAAGAGTCCAGCTTATTCATAAAAAGAAAAAAATGTTCCAGTAGGCTTTTTAAAAGTGGTAGTGGGAGGGAAAGGGGGTTAGAATCTATTCAGAAATGTGATATTTTGTAATTTTTTCCTAATTGCCTATGGTATTTTATTTCAGCAAAAAATAAATATGATAATATGTTCTGTGGTCAGACTTGTAAAATGAAGTCCCAGACTTTACATAAATATGATAATATGTTCTGTGGTCAGACTTGTAAAATGAACTACCAGACTTGTAAAATGAAGTCTTTCTTTGTCATGAAACCAAAGACTTTCTGGCCACACTAATAATCACAGAAAGTTCGCACTTTTTCAAAGTAGCTGAAAAGGTGTGACTATCACCCTGTGTGGTGTAAACACCTGTAATCTCAGAACTTGGGAGGCTAAGACATAGCCAAGGTTGAGTTCAAGGCCAGCTTGAGCTACCCTGTCACAAACCAAACCAAATCAAACCAAACCCATGACCTCTATACAATTTAGCAGGGTCCTTAGAATCAGACAACACACATGATATAGTTCTTCACACAATTTAACAAATTATTACTGGTCAGTCTCTTACTAATAGAGGAAAGAAAAATCTAGTATTTTGTAGCACATGAGAGTCCTTAGAAGGTCTTAATAGTAACTTATAAATAAGCATATAAACATATAAATAAGCATAGCACAGAACAATCCAATTACAAAAAGTTTTAAGACACAGGATCAAATATGTACTTTTTAATTTAAAAAAAAATTTTTATGTGTATGCGTGTTATGCCTGCATGTGTATAAGTGTACCCGTGTCATGCAGTACCCGAGGAGGACAGAACAGGGCATTGGATTCCCCTGGAACTGGTGTTACAAACATTTTTTAGCCACCATGTGGGTGCTGGGATTTGAACCTCAGTCTTCTGCAAAAACAACCAGTACTCTTAACTGCTGAGCCATCTCTCCAGCCCCCAAATACGCTTCTAAAGACAAAAACATCAGAAACATTTTCTAACAGGTTGTGCCATTAACCTTATAGTATAGATGCCAAAGCTATATGACCTAGGATTAAAAAACAATTTTCCACAATTATGTGTAGAGTTTCATACAAGGAGGGTCGAGGATGTTCCTACTGTTGCAATTAAAATAGAACCCTCTCCTTTGGTGCTCCAAGTGCACAAGACTAAGAACTTTTACAATAATTTCTTTAGGATTTAATCTTCTACTATGTATATCAAGCTTTTAAAATGTCCTATGAGGTGATCATAGCATTCCTGCATTCCTTGAAGAGTAATAGACAAGTTTGCTAAACACTCTTAAAATGCTTGCACCCCAAAACATAACCCCTCCAAGTTAAACTAGATGGAACATCGTCAACAACAACAAAAAACAAGTACCAATCATATAAATGAGCATTCAAAATAACCAGTTGACATCTCTATAGTACAATACAGGAAAAAATATGGTAAGTCATTTCTAGAATAATAATCAACTATCTGAAATTAATAACTTAGCACATAAACTTTTATTCACTGGAATATAATGCTATAATTGATCCAGTATACTTTTTAAAGAATATATTTCCTCCAGGTGTGATGGTACATGCCTTTAGCTGGGGGGATGAAGGGGGAGAGGTAGATCTTTGTGAGTTCCAGGCCAGCCAGGGCTATATAGTGAGACTCTGTCTCAAAAAAAAAAAAAAAAAGAGGCCAGGTGTGGTGGCATACGCCTTTAATCCCAGCTCCCAGCACTTGGGAGGCAGAGGCAGGTGGATCTCTGTGAGTTCAAGGCCAGCCTGGTCTACATAGCTGTTCATCCCCCAGCCTCCTGACTAATGTGGAACAGAGTTTAGTCACTGTGAAAAAAAAAAAAAAAAAAAAAAAAAAAAAAAAAAAGAAGGAAAGAAAGAAAGCAGGGAAGGAGGAAGGGAAGGATGGAAGGAGAATGTATATTTTTCTTTTCAAAGTGGCATTTTTATTAGCTATTTTCTTTTACAAAATAATAGTTGAAAATCAACAATGCCTCTTTAAAAATCAGGTAGCAAGTGTGTTCTATTCCTGCCCTCTATATAGGGACTACTTTACATAATCTGGAGAAATAAAAAGCCAGCAGAGGGCGAGAGAAATGGCTCAGCAGTTAAGAACACTGACTGTTCTTGCAGAAGACCGGGGTTTGAATCCCAGCACCCACATGGCAGTTAACAACTGTCCGTAACTCTAGTTCCAGGGGATCTGACAGTCTCTCTGTTCTCCACGGGCATTGCATGACATGGGTGCACTTACCAACATGCAGGCAATACACACATACACATAAAATAAAAACAACAGAATATTTTTTTAAAAAGCCAGCAGAAAGAAAATTTTCCCATTTTAATAGAGTTAATTTCTTTTAAAATGTTGACGTTTTTAAAAGAAGATTTTTTTTTCTTTATTTCAATTATTTTTTTCCTTTAAAATAACCCATAAACTAGCCTTTCCAGAACTAAGCAGCAGGCAAGAATATTCCTGTCGTTGTCAGTGAATAAAATATTAAAACCATTACAGTGTCTGAGGTATAAGGGAAGAAATCAGTAAAAGGAATTAATATAATGGAAAAATGCTAAAAAGCTAGGCATGCAGAAAATCTCGTTTACTCTGATAAGAAGCATCTATGAAACTGTACAGCTAGCATCTTAGTTAACATGAAAGACTCTGGATGGTTTTCCCAACATCAGAAACAAGATTTTTCCACTCTTTTTACTTAGGACTTATATTTTTCTAGTCAAGACAAACAACAACAACAACAACAACAACAACAACAATATCAGATGAAATAAGAGATATCATGATTAGAAAGTAATAAAGTAAAGCTATATCAATTTGCAGAAAACCTATTAATGCTTAATTTTAATCAATCCTTATCAGAATCCCAACCAGTTTCTTCGTAGAAATTTATGCAGAATTTCTATGGACTAAACTTCACCTAGAAATTTTACTCAGAAAAGTCAAAACAATTTAAAAAGAAAAAGGTTGTATAGACTTCCTAATTAAAAGTTAATGAATCAAAGATGGAAATAAGCCGGGTATGGTGGCGCACGCCTGTAGTCTCAGCACTTGGGGGGCAGAGGCAGGCAGATCTCTGTGAGTTCAAGGTCAGCCTGGTCTACATAGTGAGTTCCAGGACAGGTGGGGTTACAGGGAGACCCTGCTTCAAAACAAACAAACAAACAACAAAACAAACAAACAAATATGGAAATATAAAAGCTAAAACTCAGAAGAAAACATAGGTGTAGTAAATCTTATGACCTTGGATCAGATAATGATTTCTTAGATACAGCATCAAAAACACAAGCAACTAAAGAGGGGGGAAAATACATATACATACATACATACATACACACACACACACACACACACACACACACACACACACACACACACATATATGAATGAAATCAGAATTAAAAATGTGAATTTTTTTTTTACACCGCAAAGTAAAACATCACAAAAGAGATGAGGGAGAAGGAGATGGCACAGTGGTTAATAGCACACACTGGTCTTGCAGAAGACCCCAGTTTGGTTCCTAGCACCCACAATCGGTTGGCTCACAACTGCCTGAAACTCTAGCTCGAGGGGCCCCAACACCTTCACAGTCACTTGTACACCTGCACACATCTATGCATGCACACACACATAATTGAAAATGAAAATAAAACTTTTTTAAAGAGAAGAGATAACTTACTGAATTGGAGAAACTATTTGTAAACCATTTATACAGCAAGGGCTTAATATCTAGACTATATATAAAGAACTCCTACAACTCAAAAATAAAGAGATAAAACTCAGTTGCAAATGGCAAACGGTCTAAATTATCATTAGCCATTAGGAAAACCAAAATGACAATGAAAATCACTAGGGTAGCTATGAGAAAGATACAGGGAAAGAGGTGTAGCTCAGTGGTAGAGTGCTCACTTGACATGTCTGTGAACAAATTAAGACGACTGAACTGCACTATTTATCTATTTATCATCTATTTATTTATCTATTTATTTATTTACTTTATCATCTATCTCTATCTATCTATCTATCTATCTATCTATCTATCTATCTATCTATCTATCTATCTATCTATCTATCTATCTATCTATCTATCTATCTATCTATCTATCTATCTATCTATCTATCTATCTATCTATCTATCTATCTATCTATCTATCTATCTATCTATCTATCTATCATCTATCTATCATTTATTTTTGTCTTTTTGAGACAGGGTCTCCCTGTAGCTCTATCTATCTATCTATCTATCTATCTATCTATCTATCTATCTATCATCTATCTATCATTTATTTTTGTCTTTTTGAGACAGGGTCTCCCTGTAGCACCAGCTGTCCTGGAAATCACTATGTAGACCAGGCTGGCCTTGACCTCACAAAGATCCGCCTGCGTCTGCCTCCCAAGTGCTACTGGGATTAAAGGCCTGTGTGAATTATATCAGCATAAAGTTGTGTTAAAAATAGTAAAGGGTGGGGCTGGGGATTTAGCTCAGTGGTAGAATACTTGCCTAGCAAGCGCTAGGCCCTGGGTTCGGTCCTCAGCTCTGGGGGGTGAGGGGGGTAGTAAAGGGAATATTAAGAGCTAAATGGATCCGGCTAGAACTATTAGTCTTCAAAACATACCTTTGTTAGTTCTGCCCAATACATATTATGTTAATGATCAAGTTGAACCAATCTGATTTACCTTCTTTTGTTATCTCAATTAACAGAACAGAGCCATTTGTTTGTTTAAAAAACATTATTTACGGTGAATCTAAAAGAAAAAGACTCTATATTAGACACCTAAAACCTAAAATGCACATTGATGAGGCCTAGATCAGAAGCTTGAGAATTGAGTAGAGGAATTAAACACATAGTGCTAAATATGTTGAACAATGATAAAAATCAGGATGATAAGTGTCTGAAAAGTGACACAGAAAACAAGTTTTCTTGGAGTTTATAGAGGGAGAGAAGTCTCAACTAGATTAGACTCTAATGGTGAGTACTTCTAGAGAGATCTATCTGGTGCAACCCAGCCATTAGCAAATAAAGTTACTGAATACTTCTCTGGATCTGCTTCCCATCTGTAAAATGAACTACATAACAGTCAAAGATCTTCTATATGCTAATTTTTAAAAAAATTTATTTATTTTTATGTGTATGAGTGCTATGCCTGAATGTATGTAAGTACACCAATGTCATACAATGCCCACAGAGGACAGGAGAGAGTGTTGGATCCCTTGGAACTGGAGTTATGGACGGTTGTTGGCACCAGGTGGGTGCTAGGATTTGAACCAGGGTCTTCTCTTAACGGCTGAGCCATCTCTCCAGCCCAACTAGTATTTTAAATTTTAATAAGGAAAAAGTCATAAAAATTTAACATTTTGGTCAGTAAGCTAAACTGTAAATGGAAAAATGGGAAACTGACACAAATGAATACATAATCCAAACTCATTTCAGTAGTTTAGTCATATCTATATTTTATACATTCCATAAGGAAGGCAGTAGAGCATACTTTCAACATTCTTCTACAAACCACCACATTTTTTTTTTTTTGTTTGTTCTTTTGAGAGAGGGTCTCCAGCCCCAGCTGGCCTGGAACTTGCTGTGTAGACCAGGCTGGCCTTGAGCTCACAGAGATCTACCTGCCTCTGCCTCCTGAGTGCTGGGATTAAAGGTGCATGCACCCCGCCCCCCGTCACCTTAATTTTGAAAGTCTAGATTAGAAATCAGATGTGTCATCTAGATGACATCCTTCTGGTTTTAAACCACCTAAAAACTTCAGTATCTTACACATTCCACTTTACCACAAATTTCGTCATTCTTTATCATTACCTATACCACAAAATTCATGCATTTTATGTGGCTTGCCTGCTTTTGTTTAGATTCATAACTTGGTCTTAAACCTTAAGACTCTGCTGAGAGGAAAATGAAATACAAAGAAAAGCTTTTTATTTTTTCTTATATGCCAGAGCAGAATTGTACATATCACACACCTCCTTCCAATGGAATACACACACAGTGGCTTGCTAAGAATGGAAAGAAAAGGGGGAATTAAAAAAAAAAAACAAAAAACCCCAGGAGGAGATCATAATGTAGATCAATATGATCTATGGCCAATTACTACATTTCTAACTCCGGCTAGTCATCTGTAAAGAAAAGTTGGCATTCACTGGAGATGAACTGATATAGTAACAGTAGAGTAGGGAATGAGAAGGGACTAACCACATTTGAAGTGGCTTAGAAGTGTATCTCATAGGAAGAATAATTTTCTTGTGAAAAAACCTATACTGAGTGATAGTGCCTGACAAAATGTTTTAGCAAATTTTAACACTCTCCACAAAATCTTTTCTAAGATTTCAGAAGAAACTGAAGGGTAGCTTTTCAAAAGTTCAAGACAGAAAATTAGGTGTATTTATTCAGAAAACAAATAATACTCAGTAAATAAGCTATATTCTTTAAGTATATATACCTGAATGTATGTATAAGTAGATTTTAATAATATATTTTTTAAATATATAAACTGCTTCTCAGTTTCCAGAGAATGTAGATCAGTATTTCTGTGGCAAATTAACAAGACAGCACTTATAAAACACCAGCCTTTCACAATTACAGTAAAGGAAATTCTGACATCTCTAAATTGTTCAGTTATGGCCTCAAGTTATCTTGGCATTCATATTAACTCCAAAAAACCTAATATAGTTTTTGAGGTTTGACAGTGGGACAATAATGATATTAAGTCATGACTAGAGCAGTTAAGGAAACT
>NW_008355775.1:6166543-6172662 GCF_000622305.1 Nannospalax galili | reverse complement strand
TACTAAATTAAATCCCAGGTTTATAGATTTATGCAAATAAAAATTACCTACAGAAATTTTTACTTTAGCTCATAACTATAATCTTCTAAGTTCTTTTTTCTACCTAATAGGGAGACAGATGCCAGTATGAGCAGAGTATAGTACTTGACTTCTTAGTAAGTACAAATTATAGTTAACTCATGAAAAAATGTCTCTATACACATATATACATATATATAAAATTTTCTAAAGGGGGGGCGGTGTGAGGCAGGATCTCACTATTTAGCCCTAGCTAGTCCAGAACTTGCTATGCAGACAGGCTGGCCTCAAATTCACAGAGATCCACCTGCTTCTGACTCCCAAGTGCTGGGATTGATGGCATGTGCCACTGCATCTTGGCATGTCTTTGTATATTTTAACTCACTTATTAAATTAAGTATTTTGCACTTTAAAAATATTGGTTAAAATATTACCTAAAATTTCTAATGAAATTTAGTTTTTGAAACTGTTCTTATACATAATTTTAAACTATTGAGTTTTTGAGACTTTGATAATTAATGCAAATGGAGTGAATCAACCCAGATGTCATACTCTTTGGTATAATTAGTTATACTAATTTATAGCAAAAATCAATATACTAGAAAATATTTCTGCATACATCTTTTAATGAATATCTGTTGCAAACACATTAAAAAGTGGCAGAGAAATCTAACAGAACAGACTACATGCAGCACCTCCAAATGCATCAAATCCAGCAGCACCATGAGAATACATTATCCAAACAGAAGAATCCAAATATAACCAATGCTTATAAGAGCCTATTTCCCATTACAATAGTCAAACTTATCAAAATTTATCAGTACAAAAATAACTTCACAAACTGCTAATGTATAATCTGAACTCTCAAAAGAGTGATAGCAGTTATTTATCAATACAGTACTGCATAGGAGAATCGAAGTTGTGATTAACAAAATAAAAACTTTTAGTTTTCAAAAGTACATATTAGTATTACATTCCAACAGCACTAAATTAATATAAAATTAACTACTACTAAGAGAATTTTAGGTTGTATTAAATCTTTAAAAATATCCAACTACTTATTATTATTAGACATAACAGCTTCTAGAATTCCACACAAATGACTCTAGGAAGCAAATAATTCCCTTGGGTGAGAGAGGAAAGCGTTTCCTCACATGTACATATAGGTTAATCTATTAGGGTATAGCTACATTTTAGTCTAGTAGTGTAAGACTATGGTCTCAAAGCACAGCCTAAAGAGTTATTACTTCAGTTTGCCAATGAATATCTGTTCAACCCCAAAAGTATATTACCATTTAATTTAAAAAATATTCTTAAAGAAAAAAGTAGCAATTTAGAAGTATTTAATAACATTCCCTTAAAGAAATCAGCAAACATTTATCCTCATGATCTTCCTGTTTTGCACACTTCTAAACTTCTGAGAGCATTTAAAGAAGTGCACTAAAGAGTGTTCATTCCTTGAAACTTGGTGAGAATATTTTTGCATAGTTTATGACAAGGACACGAAAGAGTATTATACTATTTAAGGAGTATTGAGCAGCCCATACATTTAAAATTCAGTTTAGAGGTATAGTTAAAAAAAAAAAATCAAAGAAAGTAGTAAATGATTCTGCTAGTGATTATGCTACTGAATCAGATATAATAAAACAATTATAATAGCTTAGTATATACATTTCTTTAAAAGTTCAAAAATAATTTAAAGAAATTATTATAGATAAAATTATGTAACTGGGATGTGTTTTAAAACTAATAATGGTAGAGTTGGGAGTGTGGCTCAGTTGGTACAGTGGTTGCTTAGCTTTCGTGAAGATTTGGATTTCAGTCCCAACGCTGAAATAATAATACAGTGGTACAAGAATGGGTAGGATTAGTGATGAAACAAGATCTGACCATTTTTTTTCATAACTGTTAAGGCTGAGTGGTATTTTAAGAGTTCACTATTCTGTTTCATACATATCTGAAAACTTTATAATAAAAATTGTAATTAAATTTTAAAAAATTTAGGCTAGAGAGTTGGCTTAGTAGTTAAAGCACTTGCTGCTCTTGCAGAGGACCCAGGTTCAGTTCCTAGCACCCAAAGCAGTCAGTTCACAACTGTCTGTAACTCTAGTTCCAGGGGATCCAACACCCTCTTTCTGGCCTCTGCGGGCACCAAGCATGCACATGGTGCACAGGCATATGTGCAGGCAAAACATTCATACAAATGAATAAAGAAAATAATTAAAATAAAGCCAATAAATGGTACAGAACAGACTATATTAAAATTGTCAGGCCTAAGTGAAAAATCATGGTCCCTTTGCTAATTAGTGATTTATAGGACTTAGGATAAAAATATAATTTAAAAAAAAGCTGTTTAAGTAGCTATCACATGTAGCCTGAAAGACAAGTTCACTGCTCCCGATGTTGCCACATCCTTTTTTTTTTTTTTTTTTTTACACTGTGGGCCATCACACCCATCCTTTTTTGCTTTTAAGACAGAAATTCTAGCAATTTTGCTTCTTATTTAGCAGTAAAATGGGACCAGCCAGGACAGAGAAATAGTAGCCCAAACTGTTTTTTAAACTAGTCTTTTGTTGTTGTTAAAACAAGTACTGAGGAAGGAAGGCAAAGTGACAGCCTAAGCTCCAAAAGCACAAGATGTCTGTCTTCCTATGCCATGGGAAAAAGAACAGTATATCCATTTAAACACTTTAGGAACTTTAGACTTAAGTAAAATTTATTCTGATGTTCTGTTTCTAGCTCATGAAATGCAGGTCTTATTTCTGCATAGGTCTTCCCAGACAGATACATACTTCCTGAGACAACAATGTGCTTATGTTACATATTTGGCTTAAATGTACCATTAACTGACCACATATATACTAGGGCAGAGTCAAAAGAACTGAGCTGCCAACTCAAAGTAATGGCTAATGAACTATGGAACCTAGGACACAGAGACTAAACTTTGGGATTTAGTCTTCTCGTGAACCAAAGTCATGTGCTTTCAAATTGTGATGCTTTACACTGTAATTAGCACACACATATAGATGCTCATCACTGAAACAGTTATTAAGCCAACTGACTTTTACTGAAGTTTTCTTTTTTCTTTTTCCAGAATGCTATCAAAAGCCTATTAACTTGATTTAAAACTACCATAGTTTGGGAAATCCTAGATTACTCCATCTTTGAGGTCTCTTCTAATTTTGACCTTCTAGGCTCCTAGTATCAGCTGTAAAATAATCCACCTCACATGGAAATCCCGATTTCAGTCAAGGAAGTAGAAGAATGATCAATATATAATCAAAACAAATTCAGGAGTTTTCTAAAATCCTACAACTAAGAATTCTTAAAATAAGAAAAACTTTAAGATTATAAAATACCTTTAACATAATTAAAAGTTTAAACTACTAGGTTTTATATTTAGAACTCTGTCAATACCTCCATGACAAATTTATAAATTTCCTAAGTCAAAGAAGTAATATCTTCCAGGTGAAAGTGGTTCTTATCAGACACTCAAGAACAGAGAGCCAGTAGATGAGAGCCAATTCTAGGTAAGTGATGTCAATACTAAGGATTAACAAAACAATAAACATTTAGAAGCTTTTAGGTATATAATTAAACTGGAAATTGCTTTTATAAGTGTTAAATTTAAAAGTTATTATTTCTAAGTGTTAGAGTATTCAGTGAAGATGGCTCAATTTGGGTGTTAAATCAAGTACGCTATTATGTTCAGTGCAGTTCAGTCTTTTAAATGAAAATGTTAAATATATTAATAGAAAGAAAATTTTTCCTTCCCTTAACTCAATTAAAATATTTTGATTGTGAGCCTGAGCCTTTAATGGCTGTGCCAGCTCTCCGGCCCTACAATTAAAATATTTTTAAAAATTATATCCTAAATATATCATTCTTTATTTATAATTGAAGGTGATTTTGAAAAGCTACTAAAGAATTGTAGTCGTTGGTTAAAAAAACTATGTTCAACAAGATGGTATAGTTTTCAGATTGAAGGAATCAAAATTTTCCTCTGCTCAGCTATCTTTATAGTTATAGGAAGAAGAAAATGCACTTATACTACCTTATCTCCAAAATGACTACTACTTTATGTAAATTTACTGCATTTTTAGCAAAGATTTAGGGCATCCTCACATTGAAAGTTTCCCCTGATCATTCCTAAAAATCATTCCTCTTATTTCCTTCTTTATTCAGCTTAATGAAAAGGTCCCAACGCTATACTCTAATGTTTAATTCTATGCTCCTGTTATTTAGTACAGTTCAATCAAAATAAAAATTCATACAGAGAGCTTGAAATATCTCTTTTCATTTCTTAATATACCAAAGATTTTAATTTTTAAAACTTGGTCCCTACCAAAAACTGTGCAATAAAACTAATTTCTTAACTTTGTATAAAACTTCTTAGTAAAAAGCATTCAAACAAGGATGAAAGTCAACTTTAAGACAGATTACTGATAGGCATCTGTTTTATAGTTGCAATAGCACTATTTCACAGGCCTCTTTACATTCTAAACAGTACCACAGTAAAGTCAATAATTAATGTAACTGGCTTAAAACACATTTAGGACAAACTATATCTTTTTAAGAACATAAAATTATTTTAAAGTTCAGAATCAAGGGAAACTTCATTGCCTGTTGGTATGCAAAAATAAATCTGCCATTAACGCTAACAGGCTCCTGCTAGGCTTAGCCATTGTCTCCTATGGAATCATGCTGTGACATCACTTGTTAAGACTATGGGGTAAAGCTTTATTTTAGGGTGGGAATTCTACTTTTTTCATTACAACTTACAAACCTGAAATAACATACATGAAACCAGAAAAATGGATAACAAAGGGGCCTTAAAAAAATAGAGACTGTTTTTGTTCCACTGAAAAACACTTTCTCTTGTAATAAGCTCATTCCTTTTTCTACACAGATAAAAGAAATAAAATATTCACTAAGTAACCATAAACAATAATAAAAGAAGAAGTCTGACCTGGAATTTTTACTCAAAGATTGTAACTTCAAGATTTGCTGAAACCAAGTAACTTCCACATTTACACATTTTATTTAATCATGATTGCTGAATTGAATGGGTACCTATGTGAAAATGGCAATGCATTCTGAGTTGGTTCAGTCCTTGGCTCTGAGTTCTGGGTCACATCAGGTGTTCTTTCATCATCTGTCCCATTGATACTTTCTGGTGTTAAAGGAGACTGAAGATCCCCGCCTGCTGATTCCTTTAGGAAAAGGATGGGTGATTTAAAGCAAAAAAGAAGAAATAATTAAACTTTTGTTCAAGCACACAATGCCATCTATATGAATTCTTTGTGAGGAGTCAAATTTCAACTGAAATTTGAATCTTCTTAAAAAGAATAAAATTGAAAGAAAAATTTTTACAGAAAAGCAACTCATAAGAAAACTTACATACATGCATACAATTAAAAATTATAAAGATAATTTAGAAATGCAGTTTCTTTTTAGTTATTTTTATTTTACATGTATGAGCGCACTGTCTGCATGTATGTAAGTGCACCTGTGTCATGCAAAAGAGGGTGTCAGATTCAATAGAAGAGGGTGTCTTCTTCAATAGAAGATACAACACAATTCTTTTCTCTGTAGAAGTTTTGACAGGAAACATGATTTTGATACATAAGGAAGATGGAATTGAGATCTCAGGCAAGCATTCTGTGATCCTCTGTTGTAAACTATTCCCTATACTTCACCACCATCCAGAGCTACCACCTCTGAAATCTCATTTTCTGATAACCAAAAAAGTTCTTGCATAGCTGGGGATATGATGGCTCAGTGGTAGTGTCTGTCTAGAATGCAGTAAGACCATAGTTTCCCTTTGTTCTTAAGGTTTGCTAGAAGTCACCTTAAAAATGTCACTGCTTTGATTTTTGGAATTTACATAATTTTCATAGAGGTATTTGATAGAGTGTTAAATATAAAGCCTAACAGACTAATTTAAACTTCTCATTATGTTAAAGGCATTTTATAATCTTATGCGAATACTAAGGATTAGCAAAACAGTAAACATTTAGAAACACAGGCTCCCAAAAATCTGGTTTGGGGGGTGGTAAGAAAAGAAAAACTGAGTCTAGACAAATCCATATTCTTTTTTT
>NW_008355775.1:6162054-6166386 GCF_000622305.1 Nannospalax galili | reverse complement strand
TTAATTATTTTTATTTTATGTGTATGAGTGTTTTGCCTACATGTATGTAAGTGCACCCATATCATGCAATGCTGCAGAGGACAGAAGAGTCTGTCGGATCCCCTGGAACTGGAGTTATGGACAGCTGTTAGCTTCCATGTAGGTGGTGGGATTCAAACTCAGGCCTTCTGCAAGAACAGCCAGTGTTCTTAACCGCTGAGCCATCTCTCCAGCCCCTTAAGATTAAAAAATTTTTTTTTTGGTCTTTTTGAGACAGGATCTCCCTGTAGCCCCAGCTGTCCTGGAACTCACTATGTAGACCAGACTGGCCTTGAACTCACAGAGGTCTGCCTGCCTCTGCCTCCCGAGTGCTGGGATTAAAGGCATGTACCACCACACCTGGCTAAGATTAAATTTTTAAAAATTGTGTGTATTTGTGTGTCTCTGTCTGCATGCCACATGCCTGCAGATGCCAGAAGAGGGTGTCAGATTTCCTGGAACTGGAGGTACAGGCAGTTGTGAGTTGCCTGATGTGGGTGCTGAGAACCAAACTCTGATCCTCTGGAAGAAAGACTTAGCCATGTCTCCAGACCCTAGGCTCATATTCTTCATTCCCTTTGTAAAGGGTACTGACTGACAGTCACACAACTAATGGGTTAATCTTTACTGTGCTTAGGTATTTTATACCCACTAGGTACAGTAAATGCTTGTTGAGAACCAGCTGATTTGTTTCAAGATTGCTTATGACAACTATTTATAATAACTGAACTAATTATTTATTATGTAAATTAATAAAATTTGAATGGAAAACTAGAACCTTTATTTTTTATCACAATAAATGAAAGGTTTTAAAAAGGCTAAATGCCAGATGTGGGGCCTCATGCCTTTAATCCCAGCACTTGGGAGGCTGAGGCAGACAGATCTCTGTGAGTTCGAGGCCAGCCTGGTCTATACAGCGGGTTCCAGGCCAGCTGAGGCTACAGGGAGACCCTGTCTCAAAAAGACCAAAAAACCCCCCCAAAAAAACAAAAACAAAAAACAGCCTGGAGTTCATCTCTTTCCGCTTCCTGACTATAGGTGTAATGTGGTTAGCTGCCACACTTTTTCTGTCATAATGAAATGTATCCCTTTGAACTGTAAACCAAAATGAAGCCATCCTTAAAAACTAAAACAAAACTGACCTGGAAACTGAAGACAACTAACTATTAGTATAGTTTATTCCAATAAGATAAGGAAGATAAGGTAAGATTCTATGCAACAGCATGTTCAAAGGCTTTGTATCACAACACTGGTAAATTAAAGCATTAAATTATTGAATTTAATATAAAATTTTAAGTAAGAATCCTTTAAAATTTTTTTCCTCACCTTTTCTCCCCCAATATTAAGGATTGAATCTAGGCCTCAGGCATACTAGGCAAGTGCTGTACCACTGAGCAATACATAGTTTCCATTCTACTTATTTTTATTTTGAGACATACTCTTTCTAAATTGTCCAGGATGGTACTGAACTCACTCTGTAGCCCAGTCAGGTGTCCCCATCGTCCTTCCTCAGCATCCCGAGTAGGTGAGATTACAGGACTGTGCTTCAAACCCTGGCTTAACACTCTGATTAACAGATCAACTATTGGTTATGATTCCAACAGACAAAGGAGAACTTGTACTCCTACAATCTCCTGTCCTCCCACTATCCTTCCACTGCTCTTTAATCAATACTTACTGCAGTCTCTTTTGACTATCAGCTATTATGCTACTTTATCAGGCCATGCTGGCTTTAATTTTCTCGGTACTAAGCCAGGAGTAGAGACAGCCTTAGCTCAAGAGGCTAAGAAAAATGAGGTGGCCAACTTTCCTCTCAATGCCAGACTCCTTTCAACTTTCAAGCTTTTAAGAGAGGTAGAATGGTTTGTTTATAGCACTGCTTTTCTAAGTATCGTTGTTCAGGATCAGTATCTCCTGAAAAGGAATCAGAAATACAAAGTCCAGGGCTCTATCTCAGACCTGATGAACAAGAAACTGTGGTGTGCTTTAACAACTCTTCAAGGGTAGTCTAATGCAAAACATCTGTTTGTCTAAACAACTTATGTGTCAAACACTATTTTAAGACATTGAATTATTATCCTCACCATTATAGCCATATCACCAACGAGTGGCTATATTTACTATTATATGCTAAGCATTTTCTAATCCTCATTAAATTCTCACAATAACCCTGAGAACATGTTGTTTTTACTCCCACTTTGCAGGCAGGGAGACTGACAGACAGACACATACATACACAACCAAAAATCTGGCTAAATTCATAAACTAGTAAAGCATCCAATACATTATTAACCATGAGTTGTCACTGTCATTATATTACCTCTCTCAACTCTCTAAGTAATGTAATAGTCATGTTACAGATGTGTAAACACACTTGGGTTAAACAACTTCTTCAAGGAAAGGGGTAGGGGGAGGAGGGAGGAGGAAGGACATGAGTGCCACAGCACACATGTTAAGGTCAGGACAACTTTTGGGAGTTGGTTCTCTCCTTCACCTTATAGGTTCTGGGGCTCAAACTCAGGTCATCAGGTTTACACTGCAAACACTTTTACAAGAGTCATCTTGTGCCTCTGCATTCTTTAGGTTTTTTGTTTTGTTTTGTAGTGCTGGATGGAGATCAACCTAGGGTCTGGTAGACAAGTAGTCTCTACAACTGAGCTACATTCCTATTCCAAATACTCTTAATGTGTTTCACTATCTCAAATAAAAACAAAGATTATGACCCATTACAATTTTAATGAAATGTTTTGCATATTCACTTACTAAATGTACCTCTCTTGTAACAGTAGAATCATTCACCCAAGGAATCAGAATTCCCAATATGTCCAGGCACTTAATTTTAAATGACTTTTATGTTTAAAAATATCAGTACACTACCTGAGCACATGAAGAAGAGATTCAAAGAAGTTTCACAATAATCATCCAAGTTATTCTAGGTTACCAGAAGTATGGAAGAATAGAGCTTTGGCTTCAATCCAAAGTAAACCTTTAGTCTGAGGAAAATATACTTAGCAAAACTCTCCTAATTGAAAAAAGAACTCTTTATATACTAGTGGAATTTACCAAATAGAGTTAGATTTAAGTAGATCTTAAAATCAGTAAGAACAAACCGCATGGTTTATATTTTTTAATGTTCTGCATTTTACAATGTTTTGAATTTTTAAAACATTGTTTTTTACAGAGAGAGAGAAAATATGCACAGGAGCACCCTATGGCAGGCATGTGGCGATCAGAAGACAACTCTTGGGAGCTGGTCCTCTTCTTGACACCTTGTGGGATCTGGGAATGGAACTCAGGTCATCAGGTCTGCACACAAGCCTTCTACCCACTGAAACATCTAGACCAATATTTTGTAACGTTTTGACTGGAGAAACTACTTCTCTCCCCTAGTATTAGCCAATTGTTAGGGATACTACGGGCTTAGTAGGGAGCATGCCTTTGATTTCAAACTAGCCATACCAATATCAAACAAGCTAGCTCCTTTATCTGGCCTAGTATCTTAGAGACATATTCCTCTCCTTAATCATCCTACAGTCAGAGGTCAGGTCAGAGGTCACTGGAGACTGAGAGCAATGGAATTCTTCAAACTAGCTAATCTTAAACTATTTTCCTTTCCCCTTTCCCATGGAAATCCCCAAAAAGCTTTCAATTAGAGTCCCTTGGCTCTGCTATCTGCCTTTTGCCAACTCCCTTCAGGCTCTCTCATGTGGCTCTGCGGGGTATGCCAGGCCCAGTTTCTGGGGCCCTTTGTTGTTATTGTTTGGGGTTTTGTTTTGCTAACTTTGCCTGATTACCACCTGGTTAAAAGGACAGAAATAAAATAAGGGCCAGTCTATGACCTTTACATACTTTGCTCTTCTGTTGTTAGGTACATAAGGTTTATCTGAATCAATTACTAAACTGATTTTTAACAATATTCTTATAGACATTGACATAGAGAAAAAATATTTCTCTATCAATAAAGAGTAACTGAAGAATACATTTCTATAATCCACTGTGGGAATTAAATTCACCATTATTATCCCAAATTTCATACTGGCATAAAGCCAGAAAATGAGTAACATTCATAAATAAAAATAGAAATTAAATGCTTACCTGTGAAGGTGTACTGGTAAGTTCCATCTTCTCCTGTGACTTCTCCTTTGCTAGTCGAGCAGCTTCTTTAAATTCCTGAAACTTCTCTGCAAACTGAATGTATAAAGACTTTATACATTAATCCGAATGCAACAAGTCATAGAACCCATGCTTTCATTTTCTGAACTGTCTCTTATATAAGCAGCATGACTTCCAAACTATGATAGTTGTAATATGAAA
>NW_008355775.1:6141111-6161802 GCF_000622305.1 Nannospalax galili | reverse complement strand
AAAAAAAAAAAGCCTCAACTCTAAACAGTGTACATCAAGCACTGTGATAAATCTCATTCAGAAACAATACCTTATTAAGATGTTAGAATTTGGTATAAGTTAGTTTATCTATATACCTCTTTAGTTATTCAGAAATACTTTGTTAAGACCAAGGTGAATAGAATCAATAAAGACAGACATACTGATATTTTTAAATTACCAAGAAAATTGAATCACTGAATTATCTACTTATGAATCAAAATACTAAGAAAATGCTTTCAACTATTAAAATATAAATGCTCACTATGTAAGGCATTTGATTTTTTATATTACAAATCATAGTATTTACTATTATCACTGACCTAACTAAACTTAAAACACCTGTTTGGAGTTGGTCATAAAATAATAAACTTATAGTTCCTTTTCAAACTTTCATAAGCCTCCATCTTGAGAAGAAAATTTTTAGAAGAAAGGCTTCCATTGATCTGCCTTGAAAAATGGGGAAGAGTCAAAATTAAACCTGTTCACATCACAACTTTTCCTTCTTATTGTACATCTTACCATGTCCCTATACAGGGAGACAGGCCAGGGAACTGAGTCTCTATTACTACAGTTGTCTAACTGAACAGAATGTTTCCTTATACGGAAACAAAATAAAAGAAAACAAAAAAGAGAAAGAAATACAAAGCTAAAAGGCCTCCACTCACACTGATACAAATGAAATGAAAAAAAACAGAATAAACTTGTTTATGTATTCTGAAGTAGGACATAAATTAAGCATTCCCAAAATTCTCAATATTTAAAATCCTCCTCAACCTCATAAAAAGTTACACTTTTGCTAAGTTTTATATCCTTAACTTTTATCAAAAGAAAAACATGATGGCTTTAGTTTCCACAACACTAAATTCAACTTAGTAAAAGCTCTAACACAAGTATTGTTGGAATTTTGCTCTCATTAATTAACTTCAGGAGACCATACTTTTATTCCAATGATGCTGCCTTCTTTTGTTTTCAGAGATCTGGTCTACAGCTAGCTGCCTTCGGCCTTCTTTAAACTCATACTGCTCTGACTCATATTTTTTTCTAAAGCAAGGTAATATATGCATACTTCATTGTTTTGTTAAGTGATTTAATGGACTGCCTATAGTTTGAAAAGCAAAATTATTCTTGACAGTAGCTTAGAAAATAAATTATGATTTTGTCATCTCTGGATCAATACATTCTACAGAGCCCAATCTTGAGCTTTTGGAAGCAAATCAGGTAAAAAACTAGGTTTGGCTCCAAGAACTTAAGGTTTGTTTCCTAATAGTCAATCGACCCTCGAAAATAGTAGTGATCTCAACCAGTAGTAATTGGTTCAAAGTATATTCTAACATTGAAGAGGAAAAAAAGCCTCTTGAAAATCAAGTCATTCCCAGATACCTCCCTATTGCAAAAGGGGGGTATGATTGAAAATTTTTGGTTAACTACTCCTTTACTATATTAGTTGCACAACAACTTGAAAAATGTAATGAAGGATTTAATTTATTGTCAAAATTACTTAAGACTAAAAGACATTTCAAATTAATTCACAATTTAGCTCTTATGTTGTAACTGTCATGAAATTCAACAAGTAGAAACTATGATTTTTCTCCTTTTATAGACAATCCAAAAGAAAGTTCTAAAAAGTTCCCAAGTAATAGCAAAAGTGCTAGAACGAGTATATGACTTTCCAGGGAGATCATTTATGGATGGGTGATATTCACCTGAATTGTTATGAGAAATTTTGATTTAAAACGCATAACTCTACCACAGTTCAAGAAACGTATTTATAGCAAGATTTGCATAAGAGAAATCAAATCAGATAATACTTGTATGACAAGAATCTTTATAAGGCGATGACTTATAATCACAATGGCGACAGTTAAAAGTCTCAAAATTTGAGCTTTAAAATGTAGTTTATATTGAAATCATCAATGTGAAGGAATGCTTACAACTAAAATGGAACAAAACGGATCATTTCAACGATTTTACCAATTATAAGTCAATAAATACCCACAAAAATGTAAGGATCTGAATGATTTCTACAATAAGTAAGTTTGAGTTTTAGAATAAATATGAACCACATCTATTTTCAAGAGCCCAGCTATCCTGCATTTGAACAATTTCAATTCTCAAGCCTCAGATCCTGTCTACAACAAATCTCATGTAAAATACTTTGAAATGAGGGCTTTAAAAAATTTTTTTTTTTTGCAACAGGGTCTTCCCTATAGCCTCAGTTGGCCTGTTTCTTGTTAAGCAGACCAGGCTGGACTTGATCTCACAGAGCTTGGTCTGCCTCCCTAGTGCTAGGATTAAAGACATGTGACACCACACGTGGCTGAGGGCAATCATTTTAACAGAAGAGTTAAACACAGTTTCAAATATCCTTAGCTCTGTGGCACAGAATCTAAAGAGAAATGGGGTAATGTTTATCTGTTTATCTTCTTGATCATCTTAGTATATTGTGACTGTTTCTCTTTCCTGTATTCTTTTTCTCCCCTACATACTCTTTCAGTGTAACAGCCACAAGAACTCAAGATGCTCCTGGTACAATCAGTAGATGGCTTATAGTAGATTTCTTATAGGTGAGAAAACTTTTATTTTCAATGATTAGCCTGGTGATACACTGCATTTTATTGACATTTCTGGTCACAGTAATTCATTTGGTCAGTATTATCCAAGAATTCCTCCTGGTGACTACTGGCTGTCTGTACCACAGAGAATTCAAAGACTTCACACCCAAGTAAATTAGAGTTTTCTCTAAACACAATAGCTTACATATGTTGGCTATCATACTAAAAAAACAAAACAAACAAACAAAAAACTCCTGAAATGGGTATTACTATCAGCTTCAGTTTTCACAATTTGGAAGGCCTTGTTGTCTGACTTTCTTACAGACCATCTCCAACTGAAGGGTACTAAACTATCACACAAATAACTATATTTATCCTTCTCAACCAGTGATGACTGTTTTAGTCATATACATTCTCCTATCTATGCAATAGGAGAATCTAATAATCTTGTTTCTTGCCCTAAAGTCATTACAGTTTGTTCTCAGAATAGTAAAAAGATTTCTAAATTTCATACTCTCTGTTTGCTATTATATATTTAACACACGAATTAGAGATGAAGACTTTTACCGAGATCTTATGAATTAACTTACTTTCGACAGATGATGCTCAGAGGAGAATCCCAGTCCATAAACAGTGTTTGCCCGGCTATCAGCCCATTGGCCAAACTTTTGAGATGTTTTAGTAAATGTCATGTTTGGAGTGATGGTGCTATTTATTATTGCCTGAAAAAATACAAGAAAAATGAATAACCATCCAATAATTAGTAAATTTAAATGCAAGAGTATTTTAGCTACATAAAAATAGGACCATCAGTAACCCACAAAGTTAAATAAGGATAGTTACAATAGTGGCAACGTTGAAACATGTAACTAGTAGAACTATAGATATATATTTTATAATCCAAAAAATTTCAAAGGTTTTTTTTTTTGTATGTGTGCATGTGTATGGGTGTGTGTGTGTGTTCCTTATACACATGTGTGTCTGTTTCAGGACCAGAAGTCAACCTCAGATGTTGCTCCTCAGGAGTTTTCCAACTCAGGTTTTGAGATAGTCGCTCACTGGGACATGGGACTTGCTGATTTGGTTAGGCTGGCTGGCTAGCAAGCCCCAGGGATCTGCCTGTCTCCACCGCCTCCCCACCCCCCCAGCACTGAGATTATAAAAGTGTGCCACCACATCCAGCTTTTTACATAGGTGCTAGAGATTCAACTCAGGTCCATCTTTACACAAGCAAGCACTTTACTGATGAACTTGTTCCTCAGTCCTAAGAGATGAACCTTGTAAAACTGCCAGTTTTTAAAAAATTAAGTTGAAAATAGAGAAACATCAGTATTTTTTTTTTAACCTTGGTTATAGAACTATTGTTCCTTTTTTATCTTTTTCAGTGCTAGAAATAAAAAAATCCAGGGCTTTGCATATACTAAGCAAGTCTCTACAACTGAGCTATATCCTTAGTCTTCAAATAGTTTTGAGTATGGTCAGTTTCATCCCTTTGAATGTTTAGGATTAATATTTATTAATTTTGGATGCTACTCTCTGGAAGCAAATAAACTTTAATCATAACAGTCTTTCAAAAATAAATGTATCTATAAAAATTATTTTGACATTCTAAAATACGTCATTAAAATTTTCTTAAATTTGGTTTACCTGAAATATATTGATACAAAGACTTTCAATAGCTGAGCAGTTCTTTCCCTACTCAAGAAAAAAAACAAACCCTTCAGTAAGCACTTTCTCATAAAATGGTATAGACTGATAGTAATACCATTTCTATTTTACACATTAATTTCTTGGGAGAAAAAGCATTTTAGCATGTTAAAAGATTAACTATGGTGATGATAATAAATTTCAACTACTATAACATATTAATTCATGTTCTCTGCCAGTGTCAGAAAAGGAAAGAATCATTTTTAGTTGGGTAAAGCCCTCCAAAATCAAGAAATATAATTCCAACAATAACAAAAACATACACGTTACCAAATCCGGAAGCAGCCATCTATCAAATTAGTAAATGTGGAATGAAAACCAAGTATTTTTAGAACAAATTTAAATTTGTTTACCATGCAAATAACAACATAACTGTAAAATATGAGTTATGCAGGTACTGATGAAGTTTTAACAAGGAATACATGGACACTCGTCCTATTAAGAAGACTATAACAGGAACTGACGCCCTCCTCTCTCACAGGAAACAGATGTTATCTATTGCAATTTGAGAGCTTTTCTCTTTGTACAGAATTTATATCTTCATACTTATAAAGCTTCCTCACCCTTTTTTTTTAAAAACAGCTTCCACCAACACACCATTTTAAGGTATGTAAAATGTGGCTAAGTTACTTTAATTAGTAGGGCAGTCATCAAAGACTAAACAAGTTGAAACACTAAACAGGAAAAATAAATAAAGAATCATTGATTTCATCATCAATTTTTGAGCACTTACAGCTGCCAAGTACAAGTATAGAAATTTGAGATGCAACAGTAAGACAAGCAATGCAATTTCAGATTTCATTATGTAAGGCAGTCAGGATGAAGAAAAGAAATAGCTAACAATGGGATTTCAGAGCAGGCTATGAGCTGTGAAGCTGCAACAGGATGTGAGAGAAAGTGAACAAATAAAGACTGGAAGCATGGCTTCAGATTTGGTGGTCACTTTTGATGTTCTCTGAGGAACATTTGTGGAGGGACCTAAGTGTTTTTAAGGCAGAGCAGGCATTTTGGTATGTGGTCCCAGTAACTATAAAAGACAAAATGACAACACATTTCATAAACAACTAGAAAAAATGACTAATGTGCTGTTGGTTCCTGGCACACATTTCAACTATTTCAAATTAACTTCTTTGTAGTTTTTTTAAAAAGGTCCATTTTAGGGGGTGGAGAGATGGCTAGCAGTTAAGAGCACTGACTGTTCCTGCAAAGGACCCAGGTTCGATTCCCAGCACCCACATGGTGGCTAACAACCATCTGTAACTACAGTTCCAGGGGAATCCGATGCCGCCTTCTGATCTCTGCAGGCATTGCACAACACGGGTGCATTTACACACATGCAGGCAATACACTCATACAAATAAAAAATAAAAATAAAATATTTTTTAAAGACCTATTTTAATCTTCATCCTGAGCCTTTCCTTATCTCTATTATTTGTCCTTTAATCATTGAAGAAAAACCTTTAAATAGATTGTTTCATACTTAAATTTCTTAGATTCTTTGACTAGAACACTATGACTTTTTTAAAAGAAAATTTTTAGTGCTTTAAAATAAATGATTCTCAGGTTGGGTGTGGTGGCACATGCCTTTAATCCCAGCACTCAGGAGGTAGAGGCAGGCGGATCTCCATGAGATTGAGGGCAGCCTGGTCTACATAGTGAGCTCCAGGCCAGCTGGGGCTACAGGGAGACCTTGTCTCAATCAATCAATCAATCAATCAATCAATCAATCAATCAATCAATCCTGATTCTCAAGCTTAGAGCTCTTGTCTTTTTAGGGAAAGAGGTAAAAATGGTATCATTAAAGATCGTGTAGAGCAAGATCGTGTAGAGCTTTAATTCTAGCTAGGCCATGCCTCTGCAACACAATCAGAAAATGCTGAAATAAACCACATGCACAGTTCAAGTGCAAAGAAAGAACAAACATTTTCTACTTAAGAGTTCTATGGGGTTTTTTTTTGTGTGTGTGTGTATGTGTGTGTGTGTGTGTGTGTGTGCGTGTTTTGTTTGTTTGTTTGTTTGTTTGTTTAAACTCAGTAATGAAATACAGAGATAGAGATGGGGATAGGAAGGAAAAAATTTTGGACAAACTAAAATCTATTAATCATTTCTATGCAGTTCCTTTTCTTCGACATGGATTACTTTATTTGACCTTTGTTTTTATTTAACACTCAACAATATCTAATAAAACTATAACATTATCGAATAAAACTACACTATATTTGTAGTTTGAGTCAAGAGACAAAACAGATTACAGAAACTGAAATTGAAGTCAGGGAAAATAAAAGCCTGAGATATTTCACCAAACCAGTTATGAAAAATTACTTTTCATTAAATAACACTTCACAGAAACTATCATTATCTCAAGTCTTTAAATCATTCAAGTAAAAGTGAAAAGATTATCTGGGCAAACTCAGGCTAGTCACATATGTACTAGGCACAAAGTACAGCCCCTAAGGCCCTATAATCTAGTTAAGGCTTCAACTTTCAAGGTCTGCTCCTGAAAGAAATCTACCAGCCCCTCAGCACTGCCTGCTGGTTTTTGTTGTTGTTTTGGGTGGTGCTGGACACTGAACCCAAGGCTTTGGCATGCTACCAGCATTCCCTCCCTATAAGCTAGTTAAAAAGATAAGAAATGAGCACACTGAAAAATCAGATTACAAGTTTGGCACTAAATTAAATGACTTTTTATTTCCCAAATCACACTAGGCCATATGTAAAATTATTAGCCTAGTAATACTAATAATAATAACAGGGGGCTGGAGAGATGGCTCAGCAGTTAAGAGTACTGACTGTTCTTACAGAGGACCTGGGTTCCATTCCCAGCACCCACATGGTGGCTAACAACTGTTTGTAATTCCAGTTCCGGGGAATCCTACACCTTCTTCTGACCTCTGCAGGCATTGTATGACACGGGTGCACATGCAGGCAATACACTCATACACATAAAATAAAAATAAATAAAATTTTAAAAATAAACAATAATGGTGTTTATAGACTGATTTCCAATAGACACTGTGCTTTTTCTCTTGTTAGTTTTTTTAGAGACCGAGTAGCCCCAGCTGACTTAGTACTTTCTATGTAGACCAAGCTGGCCTTCATCTTATAGAGATCTGCTACATCCACCTCCCAATTGTGAGATTAAAGGCATGTACTACCACTTCTGGCTCTGTTGTTACTTTAAAAAAAACCCACTAATTTAGTAAGATTTTAGGGTTACCTCTTCAGAGGGGGGAATGTTAGAGTACCCAAAAGCCCCATAAAAATAAATAAAGAAGAAAAAAAAAAAGAAAAAGAAAAAGGTGATGGGAGATATGGGAGGTGTTGGAAGGGAGGGAGTGGGCATGGATTTGATCAAAACACCTTATATGCATGTATGAAATTCTAAATAAAGTTTTTGTAAAAGTTAAAAAAAAAAAACTAAATCAGTGTGTGTGTGTGTGTGTGTGTGTGTGTGTGTGTGTGCGCGCGCGCGCGTGTGAGCGCCTACACCATGTGCATACTGCCACACTCTGTGTGTGGCGGTCAGAGGATAACCTGCAGTTCTCTCCTATGATGTCGGTCCCAAGGATAGATCTAACTCAGGTTGTCAGACTTTGTGGCAAGTGCCTTCACCCTCGGAGTCATCTTTCCACCTAACTATGCATTTTTAAATGTATTTACTCTGCTGGATGTGGTGGTGCATACTTTTAATCCCAAGACTAGAGAGGCAGAGGCAGGCTACCCTGTCTCAAAAGACCAAAAAAACAAATAAACAAAACAAGCAAAAACACAAATGTTGGGCTAGAGAGATGGCTCAGTGGCTAAGAGCGCCAACTATTCTTGCAGAAGACCCAGGTTTGATTCCCAGCACCCACATGGCAGCTAAGAACCGTCCTTAACTCCAGTTTCAAGGGAATCCTCTTCTGACCTCCATGGCATTGCATGACATGGGTGCACTTACATACATTCAGGCAATACACTCATACACATAAAATAAAAATAATTAAATAAAACTTAAAAGACACAAATGTATTTACTCTTAACGGCAATACTATGGTATAATAATATATTATTATATTATTAGAACCTTTTACAAGTGAGAAAAGAGAGGTGCACAGAGGCTAATACTTCGCTTGAGGTCACATATCTGGCAAATTTGAATAAGCATATGCCAATGAGACGGTTTGGCTCCAGAGTCTGTGCTCTTCTACATTGAACTGACCAAATCTGCAGGGATTATAAAGGCCTCACAGCTTCAAGAAAGCTTGAAGAATGGAATCTGCAGAACCTGATGCTTACAATTTCTTTAAGTCTGTTATACAAAATTCGCTGATGATAAAACAGATTTTTCTCTCTTTTGAACTGCATGTTATCCACCAGGAACTAAGTGTATTCTGCTGATTTTAATTTACTTAATCTTTACAACTACCAACACAGAGATGAGCGAGCAAAGATGTTCTGAGAAGTATTTGTTCAAAATCAAAACAGTAACTTGCAGAGATGAGGGCTGAATTCTTGCTCTTAAATGTTATAGCATCTACCTAAAAACAAACTTCAGGGTTTCTGTTTTATGTTTCTCTACCAGTTTTAGTTTTGACATTGGCAGAGTTTATGATTTAGGGATTCTGAACTGAACTGCCTACTAGTCTATAGAAGCTGATATGGTTAGGCTTTATGTTATATTAGGTCAGGTTATGTTAGGTTTAACTGTGCTCCCCCAAAGGATCTTGTGACTGGAAGGAGGTACTGTAGAACAAGTGTGGGACTTACAGGTAGAACATTAGGTCACTGGGAACGTGCTCTAGGACGATAATTTTCAAGAATGTCAGTATTCCTGAAGGGGTTGTTATAAAAGGAGCAAGTCCAACCCTATTCTCCTTTGTCCTGGCTCAAGATGTAATCACTTGCTTGCTCACAAGTTACTGGCATTTCTACCTAAATCAAGCAGTGCTGCAGCCAAGGGGCAGCCCTCACCAAGCCTGGGATTTGCCCTTCGGACTTACAGCCTTTAAAACCAAGTTGAACAAATCTCTACATAAGTAGCCAACATCAGGCATTCTGCTATAATAATGAAAAATATGGAAGTTCACTTTGCTCACCAGTATATTCTTATCACTTAACATTGATACATACCAGAGATGCAAAGAATATTTAGTAAATAAACTAAATAACCCAAAATTTACAGAATATTTTTCTCATATAACTCAATATAATAAGGGGGCTTATCCAAGTAATTTGGTAGACAAGAAATGTTACCATTCTAAGAATTATTATTTTCTGTTTCTTAAAGTTAAACCTCAAAATTCAAGAGATATTTTAGCTTAACGCAGAGAAAAATTTGAAAACTAAAATACTGTATTGTACAAAGCAAGACAATAAGATCACTTAAAATAACTTTATCTTACCTTTGAGCCATCTAAACTGATTATCCTATACACATTTCTTGTGCTGTCATAAAAATAAGACACAGTAACTGCATGCTTGCTGGTGGGTACCCAGTTCTTCTTTGTGTTTGGGTCAATCTGGAAGACATGAGCTCGAGTGCTGAAGATAGGTTGTTCTCTGTGGGCAGAAAAGAAAAAGAAAAAGAAAAAAAAAAAAGAAAACAAACAGTTTTACTTCATCAGACAGAAGAGCATAAAAACAATAAAGGTGAATGTGTAACCAGAAACTTCCATATATCCCCAAACAAGAGAAACTGTCTTTCCAGATGAATAATGTGTTCAATTATATACTCTTTAAAACAATGATAGCAGATTCTTGCTATTCAGAGATTTTGTATACATGAATTCAGCTACTTGCTAAAATGTATCATTAACTGTCAAATTAACATTGAGGCACTTAAGTTTTTGCTGATATCTACAGAGCAGCAGAAAAATCTTTCACACAACATACACCTTTCCACCTAAGATGAACAAGATATTATTCTGCCATCTTATTTCAGCACTCATATTAAACAAGCAGTTGTCTTTTTAGTGGTTTGACACCATGATTTTTGCAACTTCTGTTTTATGTTTTAACTGTTTAAAATCCCTGCCCCAACTCTGCATAGTGCTAAAGTGTTCCTAAGTGCTATACACTCCTAGGTGCGTTAATGTGTGTTATGAATAAAAATATGTGTTCAATACGCTTGATTCAGGTGTAAATCATACTATAGTTGGTCATGTGTTCGATGTTAATTTTTCAATAACATATAAAGAGAAACACACATAAACTGAGTGCAGTGCTACACAGCTACAATTGTAGCACTTGGGAAGCAGAGACAGGGATTTTGCAAGTTCAAGATGAGCCTGGACCAAATAGCAACTTCCAGAGCAAACTGGGTTACGTACACAATGAGACCATGTCTCTTTCACTTCACTGCATATTTTTCTTTTCTGAAGCAGCTCAATAACTAAAAAGAATTTTAACTCTGTTTATTTATTCATTTATTTGAGAGGGTCCTGCTATGTAGCTCAGATTAACCTTGAACTCAAGATCCTCATGGGGGGGGGGTAGAGTTGGACAGACAACCCAGTGGCTAAGAGCACTACTGGCTACTCTTACAGAGGACCTGGGTTCAATTTCCAGCACCCATATGATGGCTAACAACTATTCCTAATTTCACTTCCAGGGGATCCAATGCCCTCTTCTGGTCTCTGCGAGTTTGCACACATGTGGTGCACTTATATACATGCTGGAAAAATACTCATACTTGCAAAAATTAATAAATTTTAATTTTAAAAATTAAAAAATAAATCCTCCTGCCTTAGCCTTGTGAATGCTAGGATTATTTGGTTAAGCCACAATGCTTGCCTTGGGATTTTAACTTTTTAACTTGTAATACTTAATGTGTGACTCTAAATAAAAAAATTCATTTTAAAGAATTTTATGTATTTTTAAATATTAAATTTAAAGAAAAGGAGTATAGACAAGAGGAAAAAAACAAACCAAAAAAGCAAGCAAACAAACAAAACCCAGCAAAGGCTGGGTTCATGGCAAAATGGCTCTTCAGCTTAATCCTCATGGGCTTGCAGCATGTTCCCTCTATTCACTTTTGCACTTAGAGTACTGGTGTGAAAGGTAGAAGCTTTCCCTGTAGGCAACCTGTCTCTTTTCCAGCTTTATTTCTGGAAACTCATAATACAACATTCATTCATTCATTTGAGACATGTTACTATACAGCTCCTGTAGGCCTGGAATTCAGGCTCCTCCTGTGTACTGGGATTACAGACATGCACCATACCTGTTCCCTTTTTTTAATGTTGTTGGCCCCAAAAAAATTTTTTTTTTTTCTTTTCTTGAGACAGGGTCTCCTTGTAGCCCCAGCTGGCTTCGAACTCACAAAGATCTGCCTGCCTCTGCCTCCCAAGTGCTGGGATTAAAGGCATGCACCACCACACCTGGATTTGATGAGTAAATTTACAGTGCACAGTTTAACATTTTTTTCAGAATCTAAATTAGTAGTTAAATGATTATTTTTCCTTCAAGGTTTCTATGATCAATCAACAAATCTATACTCCATGGAAACACAATGTTTTAAATAGTAAGAACGGTCCACATATTAACTCATTCAATTTAACAAATTCTTACAATTTAATTCCTTCAATAAGATCTGCTCATTAGTTATCTAATAGGTAAATGACATTTTAATATCAACTAAATATAAAGCTTTCTTCAATCTTCTTCTGGATAGCTGGCTTCTTAAAGCTGAATTCAAGATTCTGTGCTCAAAAGCCAATCTATCAAAGTCTGGATAATGAAGACTAGGGAAATAATGGTTCCTAATACAAAGAAAATAATTTCTAGACCTAATGAGAATGCTACCACTTCTGACAGAACAGCAAAGAATTCAAACTTTCATTAAAAACGTTACATGGCAAGAACTGGGATAGAGACTGAGGATGTAACTCAGGATCCCTGCCCTTGAAAAGTTCATGTTGGTGAGGGAAGATTAAAAATAAACTCTTCATCATGATACACTACCTGAAAATAATTGAGGGCTTTGGTAGAGAAACTGATGCTTAGGGAGAGTTTTAAACAAATCATGGCATAACGGATGAGACAGCAGCAAGAACTTTAGTAAGTATGCGTGCATTTAAAGGAAGATGCTAGAATGAAGAAATAAGCCAGTTCATGAGGGTCTCCACTGGAAGTGGCTAAAATCAGAGAGGAAATAATTTTGCATTTTAGGAAGACAAAGTAGGCAGCAATGTGCTTGCCTACGAGGCATATGATATATAAAGCCCTGGGTTCAGTTCCTAGCAGTGAAAAAAAAATATTGCTGTTGCTGTGTAAGGGGAGGAAGCCAAGATGTTATTAAATATCTATAATCCACAGGATAGTGCTCCAGAACGAAGAACTAGACAGACCAAAATGTCAACAATGCCAAAGTTGAGAAATCCTGATGTGGATCCTAATGAAGTACAAATCTGAGTTTCCTGGATTTCTATATTGGGTACTGTAAGCCAAGACAGGAAATAGAAAGTAAGATTTGAAACTGAGGAAATGAAGAGAAGAGGAGCTCAACCTTGACCAAATGTAGATGCTGAGAGTTTGCATGTACAACTTCAGGGCAAAGAATTAACATTTATTTAGAACTCAGCAGAGAAAACTGGGAGTAGTAAAAAGTTGGGGAAAATCACCAGATTTTATAACCATGAAGTTTAAGATATGTATTATACATGTCAATAAATTTCATTAGAGAAAAGCTGTGAAATAAGCAGTAGAGAAGGTATATCCAAAATCTTGTGGCTTTTATCTTTAGAAGATCTATTTTAGGTCAAATTTACTGCTCCAAGTATGCAAGTGATTAAGGTGATACCTTTTCTAATAAACTAGATGGCTCTTATGAAAAAGAGTTCAACACACCACTTCCTTCACAATAATTCATAAAATACTACTAAATCAAACTTTTTCAAACTGTGCTTCATGAAACAGTCTGAGAAATAGTCCATTAAAATAAGTTTTGCAAACACTATGTCTTATTCTAAAGTATTTATAATGCACATTAGAATAGTAAAGTTCTGCAATAAAGAAATTCATTTAACCATGAATAATGCAGCACGTGGAAAATTATTTGACCTCAGAGCTCTTCTTCATGTTAGGCTTCTAAGTTCTATCCACACTATGAAAATCAAAACACATATTTAGAGGAAAATATTATCTCACTGAAAATTGGTCTTGATAGTCTACCATTACTGTTGATGTTAACAATTATACTTATGTAGTAATGATTGCTAGCTGTGACCTGGATGTTCCTCTGACCCTGTGATAATGAGCCATGGACCCACCTCCTTCCCATGCTCTGCAAAGGAGTCACTCCCCTTCCCTCTTCCAGCCAATCGGTTGACCATAGCTGCTTGCAGGGGAGGGGCTAAGGGTATAAAAGCTGGGAAAACCACTAGGCCGGTCTCTAGCCATTTTGTGAGGCTGTCTGGAACCACTGGATTTATGTTTGGGTGTGGACTTCTGAACACAGCCGTGAATTGGGGGGAGGGGCGCTAAGTAAACCCGCACCCCAACCTCAGTCCAATAAACTTGTTAAGATTCTTCAACCAGGGTTTGGAGAATTCTTTTCTCAGGTTGTCACAAGGACCATGGGAGGAGGGGAATGAATGCCACCTGCACCTCCCAGCAGTGAATTTGACTAACAATTGGCATCACAAACAAGATATGACGAAACTGACAATGAGTTTCCCTGATATGGGGAAAGAGACCAACAACAGAAGTAAAGTGGGGTGAGGGGAGAGTGTGGGCTGAGGAAATGTTAAGCTGGTGGACCATTCCCATAGGCTAGATGGCTAGTAGCATGGTTAATGCAGTGGACAGTGAGATACGTAACTAGGGTTGAGGCCTTCTAAGCAGTTGAGGTTGATGGGAGAAATCCTGGGGTAGCAGCCATCTTGTAGATGGTATGGGGTGGCATGCTGTGAGTATGGAGATGCCTTGAAAATAGCAGGTCTGGAACAGATTCTGTAGGCTCTGGGTGTAGCACACAGGGACAGAATGTCAACAAGCAGCTGCAGAGGCCTGCTTGGCCGCTGCTTTTGACAGTAAGAAATCTGTCTGAAGCGGAGGCCTTAGCACTGAAGGTGTTAGAGAGGAATTAGAGCAGGAGAGGGATATGAGGCTGGCCTCTTCGGTACTGGCCTCTGACCTTGCCAGTAAATTAGATTAAGAGAGAAAAGGAGATGGAAGTCAAAAGGGAAAAAAAGCCCAGATCAGAATGATAATAAAAGGTCCATCCTGGGATCCTAAAACCTGGAACCCTTGGGAAGAGTCAGGTAGTGAGGAAGAAGGAAGTGACCTAGAGATAGTGGGAGATGCTCCTCGGGTCCAACCTTTAATTCAAAGAAAGGGAACATCCATGGTCCAACATGCTGATGGAGGTCTTAACAATAGCCCAGTGCAGGAGACCATGGTAATCAGAGAATACTCAGCACCAGAACTATTAGAACTGGGAAAGACATTTAAACAAGCTATGAAGGAGCCTTTGGCCACCTGGCTTGTGAGGCTATGGGACATGGGAGCAGATGGGATCATTTTAAGTTCTACAGAAGCAAAGAAGTTAAGCAACATAACCACTCATCCCTCTCTGAGAGGAATACATCACAATTTAAGGCAATAGGAGGGAAACCAGTCCATGATGGATTGGTTCATACGAGTCATTCGAGACACGTGGGTATCTCCAGTTGTGAGATTCCCATGAATACTAGAGACTAGAAAACCACTGAGGAAGGACAGGCTCTGTTGACGGAACTGGGTATGAGGGAAGCTGTATTTGTTACCTTATGAAACTGATTCAGCAAGGCCCATGAGACTGGTATGGAGCTTTGGTGGCAGTGCTAAGCCCCATGGTCGGCTGTGACCTGTAAGAGGCTGGTGAGGCTCTAGTGGATTTAAATGATTTAGACCAACATGTAAACAGGGTTCAAAAGGTGCTAAAGCGAGTAGACATAAGGGATAATGGCTGGAACTCAGCAAAGGCCACTCCATGTCTCCATAGCACAGATGTGGATGGATTTGCACAGAGCAGGAGTTGCTAGGGACAAGATTGACAGGCAGCCAAACGCTGTGCTGGTGAACCTATGGAGGGAGGGCTTTAAGACCTGACCAGCAATTCACCACAGAAGAGAAACTGGGGACCAGGAGGTGCGGGTAACTCCAACTGTGCCCCCCCCGCGCCCCTTCCACCCCCACTCCAGAGGAAGGCAGCCTCATTGGATGGGACCCTCCCACACACACTGCTTTGAAGGGGTGGCCAAGGTTGCCTGCAGGTGAGGGCCGTACTGGGTGACCGGAGGCCACATGTCGAATTGAGGATTTATTGGTCCTCCACTAATATACAAAACACATGGGCCCTAGTGGATACTGGGGCAGTGTGTACATTAATTCACAGCAACCCCCAAAACCATCAGGGCCAGTGAATAGTGTGGATGGGTATGGGGATAAAAAATCATACAAGTGGACTAGACTCATTCTGGGAGTGAGCAATTATCCACCCCCAGGAGTACAAGGTATGCATCCCTCCCCTTCGAGAGAACATTTTAGGGATGGATGCCCTGCTGGGTCACACCCTACATACTACTGTGAGAGTTTTGGCTGAGGGTGTGAACAGTAAAGGTGATTACTTGGGGGTGGGCAAGATGGGAGCCAATCAAATTGCCCACCCCACAGAGGGTGGTGAATATCAAACAGTACCGGCTGCTGGGGGGTCAAGATGAACTTACTGAAACCATCCAGGAACTAGAGTGAGTAGAGAGGTTATCCGCCCAGGCCAGAGCCCTTTCAATAGCCCCATTTGGCCTATCAGGAAGCCAAATGGCTCCTGGAGAATGACTGTAGATTACTGGGAGTTAAATAAGGTGGTACCTTCCATTCATGCATAAGTGCCCAACATTGCACTGCTAACTTATCAGCTAGTGCAGGAAATGGGGTCCTTCCACACATGCGGTGGACCTTGCTAATGCATTCTTTAGTATTCCCCTAGCTGCTGAATCCCAAGATCAATTTGCATTCATGTGGAATGGACAACAATGGGCTTTCAGAGTACTTCCCCAAGGTTACCTCCACAACCCCATGGTTTGTCATGGGATAGTGGCCCAGGATCTGGCCCTGTTACCCTGCCCTCCTCTGTAAGGAGGTTCCACTATAGATATGACATAATGCTAACTTCTGAGTGCCTTATAGATTTGGAAGCTCATTTGGGGAACATGAAAGTGCACCTGAAGGAGCGAGGATGGGAAATCAACCCACAGAATGTACAAGGGCCCAGTACAGCAGTAATATTCTTGGAAGTTTTATGGTCAGGCAGAACTCGCATGATACCCATTGCAGCGGTTGAAAATATCTTACAACAACCCGTACCAATAAATGCTAAGCAGTTACAGGTGTTTTGGGGACTTCTAGGGTATTGGTGAATTTTTATACTTCACCTTGCTAAGGTCACCTGTCCCCTATATAATCTAAGAGAGGTGCTACATGGGATTGGGATGTAAAGGCCTAAGAGGCTTGTGAGCAGGCCAAGGTACTGGTTGGGCAAGCTAAGCAGCTGTGTGCCCCAATACCTCAGTGTCCCTTCCTCTTGGAAGTCACCAGGAGCCCTGAGGGTTATGGGTGGAGTTGTAGTAACAACCTGGACAGTCCCAATTGGGTTCTGGTCCCAATCATGGAAAGGGACGGAGTCCTGGTACACAGCTCTAAAACAACAACTGCTGGCTGTGTACAAACCATTGCAACAGTTGGAATCCATTACAGGCCCCACCCCCATTACTTGTAAAACCACATATCCCATAAAAGGATGGGTGGAGGGGCTCTTAGCCAAGCCCCTGTCAGGGATGGCCCGAAACCAAACACAAAGATGACATGCATATTTTCAAAAGCGAGGGATGGTGTCAGCAAGCCCGATCACCAATGCCATGCAGGCAGTACTAGGACCTGTGTCATTTCAAGGCACAGAGTCTCTCCCTCCACCTCCTACAGTTGACCCTTCAGCAAGACCTGAGTGCTAGAAGGGGCTCCCCCAATTCTGGCTGATGCCTGGTATACTGATGGCACTAGTAGGGGTGCCAGACAAGAATGAGTAGCAGTGGCAATACGGATGAACACTGACACTATATGGTTAGAGAGGGGAGGAGAAAGCAGTCAGTGGGCTGAATTAAGAGCTGTATGGATAGTAATGAGGGAGCCTTGGCCAGTTACAATTTGTACTGACAGTTGGGCCGTGTTCAAGGGCTTAACCTTATGGATGGCACAGTGGGAGAAAGAAAACTGGCAGGTGATGGGACGGCCACTATGGGGACAACAAATGCAGAAGGACATATATAATAAAATGCAGTAGGAGCTAGTGCCCCTGGTAGTTTACCAGGTGGCTACCCACCGCCTGGTGAGTCACCCCAGGAATCAGGAAGCTGATGCCCTTACCAAGGTGAGGACTATCTGCCCTCAGGTTCTCCTAGAAGCAGCTCACTGGAGTCATATCAAGTCTGGCTACAGAGGAGCAGATACAGGGTGGAGAATAGCCAAAGCCACCAGCATAAAATATGCTGACATCCAACAGGCTGTCCAGGCCTATGAGGCGTGTTCCCAGTTATGGCCCTGGAGGATGGACGCCATGATGGGACACGTGCACAAAGGAGCTTCCCCTGTGAGACTGGCAAGTAGATTATATAGGGACCCTGCCAGTCAGTGAGGGGTGTAAATATGCTCTCACGTGTGTGGACACTGCCACAGACCTTACACAGGTTAAGGGGCTTACTGAACTCAGTGTCATGTATGGGTGCCCGAGGTGAATTGATAGCGACAGAGGCACTCATTTCACTGGTACAGATGTGCAAGCTTCGGCTGAGGATAATCAGGTTCAATGGTATTTCCACCTTCCATACAATCCTACAGGAGCAGGGTTAATTGAAAGAAAAAATGGGATGCTAAAGGAGCAGATGAAAGCCTTAAGCCCAGAAGGAACCCTATGGGGGTGGAAAAAGGCCCTTCCAGAAGCCAGTACCAGGGGTAGGTTGCCTCCCTATGAGCAGTTGGCCAAAGGGACCCCCAGAAGTCCTCAAAACTATAAAGGCAATTGCCAATAATGTTGGTTGTACACCTGAAGTGGACAGTAAGATGCTATTGCTGAAGACACAAGCTTAGACTAAGCTGGAAACTCCATGTCACTGGATGGGTGGCTTTCATAGTGCCAGAAGGTGCTATGCCGGTTGCTGGGGGAGAATTGTCCCCCATTATCCTGTTCAATGAAGGACCCCGCGTGCTGCACTATCAAGATGCAGAGCAAAATGTTCCTGCTGGTGCAATAGTGGCTCATCTAGAGTATGTACAAACAGCTAATTTTCAATTGGACCTAGTGCCCACTCCTAGGGATGGAACATACATCTGGTATTGTAGACCAGGCCACGCCCCCCCTGGCAGGAGAGGCTATAGGCCCCAGTGAAGCCACTGCAATTGTGTTGTTAGATGGATGTGATACACCTACTAAAGTACCATCCAAGCATGTGTTTATGCCCATAAGCTATTATAGCAGTTACTGTTTACATGTTCTTGCTTCTTGCTGTTTGTTTTTAGTAAATGGAATGCCACTAAATTGAACCATCAGCCCATGACAAACAGAGGATGCAGAGACTTGAAGAGTCCAGCACCCTACTACAATGGGAGAAAGGTCACCCCACCCCCTCTGAGGCTCAGGGATATTTGAGGAAGAGGTGGGCAGAAAGTTTTGTTAGAACCAGAGGAAGGGGTGGAGTGTGACCTGGATGTTCCTCTGACCCTGTGATGATGAGCCATGGACCCACCTCCTTCCCACGCTCTGCAAAGGAGTCACTCCTCTTCCCCCTTCCAGCCGATCGGTGACCATAGCTGCTTGCAGGGGAGGGGGGGGCGGGCTAAAGGTATAAAAGCTGGGAAAACCACTAGGCCGGTCTCTTGCCATTTTGTGAGGCTGTCTGGAACCACCGGATTTTTGTTTGGATGTGGACTTTCGAACACAGCCTTGAATTGGGGGCAGGGGTTGGACTCTTCTGTAAGTAAACCCACACCACCCCAAGCTCAGTTAGCAAGTCCAATAAACTCGTTAAGATTCTTCAAACGGGGTTTGAAGAATTCTTTTCTCAAGTTGTAGCAAGGACCATGGGAGGAGGGGATTGGATGCCAGGTGCACCTCCCAGCAGTGAATTTGACTAACACTAGAAAATATAGAGAGGAGCTGGAGAGATGGGTCAGCTGTTGGGAGCACTGGCTGCTCTTACTGAGGACCCAGGTTTGATTCCCAATATCCACATGATGGCTAATGACCGTCCATAACTCCAGGTCCAGGGGAATATAACACCTTCTTTTGACCTCCTTGAACATTGCATGACACAGGTACACTGATACCCATGCAGGCAATATACTCATACACATAAAATAAAAATAATAAAATTTAAAAAAAAAGAAAAAAAATACACACTACAAAATCAAGGCCTTATTTAATGACTACAGTATTATTTCTTAAAAAGATCCTCATTAAGAACACTCAAAGTAATCCTTCTAAGAAACTTACCATTAACTTCAAATTCAAATTAAATAGCAAATAATCTAACCATGGAATGCTTTAAATTAGCTTAGAAAACACACACACACACACACACACACACACACACTCAGATATACACAATTTTAATCCACTTGGTAGTTTCTTATATATCTTTTAACACAACAGTAAGTAGTTCAAAATACTGTATTAATACAAGAAAAGCTTACAGGAGTATTTTTCTGGTGGTTAATTAAATTATTTAAGGAACCTAGTGTGAAAATAATTCTAAAACTCTACATATTGGGCTATAATTCCATGTAAGTATTATATACAGTGATAGATTCCAATCTTAAACACAGATGTGGGAAGTTTGAAGAATGTTAAGTATAAATTAACTAAGGGGAAAAAAGTAAAAATCAGAATTTTGTTGTTAAAATGAGGCTTATTCAAACTACTAGAGTTAATATAAAGAAGTCTATCTAGCTCTCAAGCATCCATATAATAAAGAAATGAGGATTTTAAAAATAAAGGAAAATGAAAGGCTCTTTCCAGAACATGCAGAAGTTCTAGATCTAGTGAAAAAAATAAAGTTAACATGTCATTTTAATGCTTTAATAAAAAAAAAATCAATGAAAATGCTGTTAAAACTACTACTAAAGGGCTGGAGAGTCGGCTTAGCAGTTAAGAGCATGTATTGCTCTTGCAGAGGACCTGAGTTCAATTTCCAGCATCCATATCAGGTGGCGGACCACCACCTATAATTCCAGATTTGGGGGTTCTGCTACCCTTGGCCCCCAAGGGATTCATGTACTAATGTGCACATACACACACATACATATACACATGATTAAAAATAGTTAAAAAAAAACCTACTATTGAAATCTATACTTTTGCCAATATTGTGATTGCTCAATAAAATCCTTGTTCCAAAGA
>NW_008355775.1:6123015-6140991 GCF_000622305.1 Nannospalax galili | reverse complement strand
CAATCAAACTAAAGTGAAATGACTTTTGTAGCCTACCTTAAATGACTACTTTACAAATGCCTTTTTCAGGTATGTAATTACTAATGGATACTATAAGGAGATGTAAAGGAGCCCATAGGTTCAAATAACTCCCTTTCTACTTCATTTTTCAAAAGAAAGTGGACTGGTTATTAGAAATACCACTGGTAATGTTTTCCATTGCAGATCTGACCACTGCAACACTGTTGGCTGACTAGCCACTACTCATGCTTCCTCATTCCTCTCTAACCTCAGATACACACTTTTCTCTACAATTCCATTCTTGTCAGAAGTTGGTTTACAGATGGATCTCTGAAGCAATTCTAGCCAATGAAATAACTAGGAAAAGTTTGCTGGAAGATTCTAGGGACACTCACTATGAGATAATTACATAAGAAGGATGTTGTCTTAAACAATGCTTGCACCTAACAACTATATCAATTGTTGTATAGAAGCCATTCTAGCACGGGAGGTAGCCAAGAGCAAGACCAACAACATCTTAGTTAATACTAGATGGGGAAAACAAAGAATCTGGTTCCTTGGTTGTCACTGAGCAAGTGAGTCAGCCTACCTGCAAGCTTCTACTGTGATAAAACAGGTTTGCCAAGTCAAACAGCTGTCATCACACAAATTGAAATTAGAGAAAGAGGTTTATTATGCATAATGAACTGCAATAACAAGACACCCCCTGCCTCCAGTATGATTAGTGGCCCTTCAGAACTACAGACTGGTTATTCATTACCTTCCTAATCACTCCACAGTATAGACAACTAGATTGTGGGTCCCATTTAAAACTGCAGTGAGCCAATGGCTGAAGTAGTAAATATAACTGCGTTGAGGTGAGTGGGGAAAAGTGGAAAGAATGTGGAATGGTGCTGCAGTTTTCTCTGCTGACTTTTTTCCACAAGAATTTACTCTACAAAGCTATTAACTAAGAAACAGCATAAAAGCTGCATGAGGACAACCACCAAAAGAAAGAAGAATTGGAATTTTTAAAAGTAGCTGCCTCTGGTGATGGTCTGAATGAAGGAGGGTATGGGACAGGAGGCTATTTCTCTATAATCCTTTAACTACTGTTTAATTTTTTTTTAACATTGCAAAGTACTGTATTATCTTTTTTTCTTTCTTGAAATTCGGTCTTCCTGTAGCCCCAGCTGGTCTGGAACTCACAATGTAGACCAGGCTAGCCTCATTCTCAGAGATCAACCTGGCTCTGCCTCCCAAAGGCTGGGATTAAAGGCGTGTGCCACCAGGATCTTCTAGAGTGCTACTGTGGAGAAGTTGATTTTATGTAATAATACTGAGGAAAAAAAGATGCTTCAGGGACCATTTTCAAAAACTACCGAAGAACCATAAAACAACAATTTGTAGCACCTTATAATTTAACTGGCTTAGGAGCAGGCAAAATGAAAGTGTTTCTGTTACTCCCAGAGAAGAAAAGAGCAAGTGTAGAAGGGAAGCAGAAACACAAATCTGTGCAAGTGTATGACGGAGGGGTGAAGGTGCTTCCAACTTCTGACAAACACCGGCTCTAATTAGTTAAAATGAGAGAAAACAATACCGAATTCTGGTGTGGGCTTCACCTGATGTCCTAAAAGCAGCCCCAAGGATAAGTCAAGGAGAGGACATTACCTTCGTTGGCATCTGGAAGAACTGAATTTGGCGCCTCCATGAGGCAGCACAGCATGCCTTCAGCCAAGCAGGAGCTCAAGCAGAAGTTTCTAAAATGATTTGCTTTGTCCAAATTAGTCATATAAACTGCTAGTCTATAGAATTTTCAGGAAGTGGTTTTAAATCTCAATTTCTCCCCTCCCTCCCCTCCCCAACATGCCTATAAAAGTCTTGACTAAAATACCTGTTTGGTGCTGCTAAAAATTGCATAATCGAACAGGAAAGTACCAAATGTAAACTCTTATCACTGTATTATGTGTTTAACTGTGGTTTGCTTATATAAAGAATGTTCTTTTACAAAAAAAGTCTGTTTTGAGGAAAGCAATTGTACTAATGCATACCCAACATGGAGTTACACTTCAAGAACTCCATCTACTGATGAATCAAAGCCACAGAGGTCCATTATAAAAACTGCAAGTTATTATGTGGTGAATACGAAATTGTAACACGACCTTGCTATAGCAGAGGTATACAGACTGAAATGTGAGATCAGCAACCATGAAATGTCTTCTAGGCGTTCTTGAAAAATTGTATGACTTGAATTCCTTCACCTTTTAGGTAGTTAACTGCACATGACTGTTAATTTTTATTTTTATTTTATATGTTTGAGTGTTTTGCCTGCACCTAAGTGCACCTATGTCGTACAATACCCACAGAGGCCAGAAGATGGCATTGGATCCCTTGGAACTGGAGTTACAGACAGTTGTGAGCCACCATGTGGGTGCTGGGAACCAAATTCGGGTGCTCTAAAAGAGCAGGCAATGAATGCTCTAACTGCAAGTCATCTCTTCAGCCCCTAATTTATTTATTTTTGTTTACTTTGTTTTGTTTTGAGAGAGGGTCTCCTGGTAGTCCAGATGGCCTGGAACTCACTATGTAGACCAGGTTGCTCTTGATCTCACAGAAATTCATCTGCATCTGTCTCCTGAGTGCTGGGATTAAAGGCCTATGCTACCATGCCTAGCCAAATGAAAGATTTTTGTTTAAATGACTTCACTAAAACAACTGAACATCAGAAATACTTTCATGGCATGTATTTCATTTAATTGTCAAATACGAAGTAGCTATCAAAAAAAGTTTCCATTTGGAAATTAGGACTATTAAATTTATATAGTAATAAACTTAACTAGTGACTACAACACTGCCTAGATTTCTAATATACTATCTCCTTTTAAGAGCATCTTGTTTTTAAAAATACTTTATGTTATGAGTATATTTCCTGCATGTGTGTTAAGCGCACCCGTGTTGTTCAATGACCAAAGAGGTCAGAAGGCAGTGTCAGATGCCCTGGAACTGGAGTTATGGTCAGTTGTTAGCTGCCGTGTGGGTGTTGGGAATTGAACCCGGGTCCCCTGTAAGAGCAGTCAGTGCTCTTAACCACTGAGCCATCTCTCCAGCCCCTTAAAGGCATTTTAAAAAATTTCAGTCCTCTTAGAAAGCTGTAGCATCAATGGTAAATGGAGGTTTAATGCTGACGTATTTGGACACTTAATTCAATAGATGCATTTAAATGGCTAAGAAATACACTGAAAAGCAGAGAAAAGAGCAAGCAAAGCCAATGTACATATTTGTGCAGCACTTTCAATGTTCAAAGAAACTAGCTTGCTATTTATTAAAAGACTGCCAAGTGACATTTCTGCTTCCCCATCCATTTAAAATCCTGTCTACTCAGAAACCCAATTAAAATACTAGGAGTTTTTAAAGGTATCTGGAATTATACTTACAAATATTACATTTGGAGTTACATTTTAAATTACTATTAGCAGTAATTTGTTAAACTTTAAATGTCTTTCCTGATGATTTCCTCTAAATAAAGCTAAATTCAGAGGACTAACATCATGCATCTGGGAAACCTGAGGGAAGCAGTCTCACATAATAGCTGGAGTTTAACTGTTGCTAACATAGGCAGCACATTAAAAATCTCAGCTAGTGATTGAAAAGTAGACATACAGTTCTTTAAACTTTTAAAAGGAGCTAAACATTAAAAGACCAGTGAAGTTCTGAAAGCACCTTCAAGGAACCAGATGATTCTCAACTACACTATTCTTTACACTTTCTACAAACTACACAAGTGGGTACTCAATCTATATAAAATCTAAACAAATAAATATTCTAAAAAGCAGGACTGAAGTGAAAGACACAAAGGTACTGTGGCAAAATACTAATCTTTGAAAAATTGATCAGTGAAGACATAGGTGTTATATTATTCCCTTATTACACATATATGAAACATACATATATATTCCTTTAACATTATACTGAATATTAAAAATTATTCAAACAGGGCCGGTGAGATGGCTCAGTGGGGAAAGGTCCTTGCTGTGTATGCCTGGCAGCCTGAATTCAATCCACAGATCCCATGTAAATGTGGAAGAAGAGAGCCAACTCCACAAAGTTGTCCTCTGGCTTCCACATGCAAGGCAAGGCACATGTGCGAATCACGTGTGTGTATACACACACACAATATTTTAAAAAGTTTAGAAAATGTTCAAATAATAAACACCCTCACCATTTCCCTAGTTTTTATTAATACTATAAATTTTGATTAGCCAGTCATTCACATTTTATTTTATGCCCATGTAGGCAGTTTACTTTAACTGCTATGTAGCAGTGCATATACTATGATCTTAACTCCACTGCCTAGTATGGTAGCCACTAGTCACACTATTACTGAGCACTTGAAACAGCACTACTGAGGTGAATTAAGTTTCAGCTTTGATATTCAATTCAGTTACTGGAAAAAAAAGTATGTATGGAACAACTTGGGTATGTGAATCTTTTTTCAACAATAAATTACATGAAATTTAAATTGAGATGAAGTACTTCCAATGAAAATTTAACAGCCAAGAACAAATGTGCTCTAAATGCAAAATACATAATGGATCTAAAAGACAGTTTTAAAAATATTTTTCACATTAATTATATGATTACATAATATGCTGTCTCAAAATACACCAAATGACATGTCATTCATCATAAATCTAGTGAAGAATGCTGAACTAGTCAAGATTGCATGTAGCCATTTCATTACTGACATACAGACAGCTCCAGTTCTTTGCACTATTATGAACAGTGCTCCCCTGTGTTTTCTTGTGTACACATCTGAGAGACATACAAGAAGCAGAATTCCTGGTCATACGGTATGCATCACATCATATATCCAAATTGCTCTTCACAACACTTGTAACGATTTACACTGATTAGTCTCACTATATTCTACCAACATTTGGTAGTGTCCAAGGAACATTTTTTATTTGTACCAGCTTGATGGGCTATGAAATGGTATTTCAATGCTGCTCTAATTTGCATATTCCTGATGACCAGTGAAGCTGAGCAGCTCTTCATGTACTTCTGAGCCATTTGTGCCTAGTGGATTTCTGAACTCATTTCTGTGCTTGTTTAGACTCTTATTTCAACTTCAGAATGTAAAATTCCCTCAAGCCATAAACATGGGAATACCTCATATATCCAGTACTAATCATCTGTAGTTAAGTATATAGACATAAATAAGGTCAATACTCATCAGAATAGGGCTGAGTTGCTCATTTTTCTAATTTGATGGTATTTAAAAATCAGTATGGTAGGGCTGGAGAAAGATGGCTTAGTGGTTAAGAGCACTGGCTGCTCTTGCAGAGGACCCAGGTTCGATTCCCAGCACCTACATGGTGGCTCATAACCATTTCCATAACTCCAGTTCCAGGGGACACCTCCTTCTAGCCCCTGGGGGCACTGTATGACATGGGTGCACTTAAACATGCAGCCAATACACTCATACACATAAAACTAAATTTTTTTAAAAAATCAATATGGCATAGATACAGCATATACACTGCTATTTTTCTAAAGATAGACTTCCTTCAATATAAAAATTTAGTTTTTATTTTTATGTAGTCAAGTTTCTGGTATTCCTCTAAATTTTTTCACTATGAAAGAATAGGATAGCGGAGGACGTAACAGAGTGGTAAATGCCTAAGGCTTAACTTAGTAATCTAAAACGTTCGCCTGGCTCAGCATCAAAAAACAATTTAAACAAAACGTATTTGATGCTAAACTATAGATCAAGAGCAAAAACACAGTTTTACTGCCAGTTAGGGAAACTCAGGAGTGGTTTTCACACAGCACACACCACAGTTCCATTCCTACTCTGGACTGTCCATCTAGTTCTCTACATATTTCCATTCCAAAGTCCCTCAAACTTTAAAATGATTCACTTTCATTTTATCAAATTTTCTCCAGTCACAGCCTCTAATTACAGCTGGCTAACTCCTGGGTGGTCCTCAAGTCATTTACCCGTAAGCCCACCAATGAACAGAAGCATTTTACAGCTTTAATTCTCCTTTTCTGGGTTTAAAGGAAGCAATATTAAAACCAAGTGTTCTCATTTTTGTCAGCTTTTAAGGTAACAAAAATTACAGATGAAATTTTTTCATCAGATGATGGTTCCCAGTTTGGGAGTTTGCAAATATAATCCCTGTAATGATGTTTATTTCTGCTCAAACACATTAGATGTATCTCCCAACAGTTATGTAAATAGTCATTACAACAAAGAAACTCAAACAAATATTTTTTTGACTATAAAGGCATTTATTTAAAATTTTCTCTAGGAATACAATAAAATAGGTTTGAGGCCTTTTCCTTAATCAGCTTTCCTGGAAATAAATTTTTTCAGCAGTAGAGGGCAGTTGACTTCTGAGGCACTTGGAGAGGGTATCGTAATAGAAGACCCAGCAGCATGTAACTACAGCAGTACTTTGTAAACTCCAAGCCACAGCCCAGAAGGCTATGATCAATTTAACGGTCAATAAAAGCGTTTTTAAAAAATGAATGCAAGTATAAAATCTCAAAGCATGCTACATTTGCTAAGGGTGTGTGTGTGTTGTTCCATGAAACTTTTGGCTACATACTTGATAGACTTGTTACAATGTAAGATACTTAAGAAAAAGAAAACAAAACTGTAGATCACAGTCAAAAAGCTTAAAACTATCTTTTTTTTTTTTTTTTTTTCTTTTTGAGACAGGGTCTCCCTGTAGCCCCAGCTGGCCTGGAACTCACTATGTAGAGCAGGCTGTCCTTGAACTCACAGAGATCCCCCTGCCTCTGCCTCCCAAGTGTTGGGATTAAAGGTGTGCACCACCATGCCCGGCCCAAAACTTATCAATTTTTAAAAAGCTTTAATAAGGGGCTGGAAAGATGATGGCTCAGCAGTTAAGAGCACTGACTGTTCTTGCAGAGGACTGGGTTCAATTCCCAGCACCCACATGACAGCTAACAACCATCTGTAAACTCTGGTTCCAGGGGAATCTGACATTCTCTTCTGACCTCCTACGGGGATTGCACGACACGGGTGTACCTACCTACATATGCAGGCATTACACTCAAACACATTAAAAAATAATAATAAACTAAAAAATAATTAAAAAGCTTTAATAGTCATGAATATCCTGTGAAGCAGATGTGTAATACTAGTTTTATAGTATAAAAACAGAGGTCCTCAGTCACTTAAAGCCATGTGCAGTTAGCAATTGATATAATTATTTTTAAGGTAAATAAAAATAGAACTCTGTCTCATTAGAAATCAAAGAACTGCAAATTGAAACCATGAGGGTTTTTTTTTTTTTTTTTAAACCTGTCGAAACAGGATTTAAAAATAAAATATGACAGAATTCAATGTTAGGGAGAGTTAAAGGAAAACTGACACTTTTAGAAGCAGTCAGTGGGTGTATAAATTAGCAAAGTCTTTCTAGAAACATTTTGACAATATAATTCAAAAGCCTTGAGATTTCTGTGTGCATCCTTTGACAAAGCAATTCATTCAATTAAGTTATCTTACAGGAAAGAATCATGGAGACAGGCAGAGGTCTATCTATAGGGGTCCAACACCACATTGCTCAATACAAAAGGATGTAGACTAAAATGTCCAATAACGCTGGGTGTGGTGGTACATGCCTTTAATTTCAGCACTCAGAGGCATAGCAGGATGATTTCTGAGTTCAAGTTCAGCCTGGTCTACATAGCAAGTTCTAAGCCAGCCAGGGTTAATATAGTGAGACCTGTCTCAAAAAAAAAAAAAAAAAAAAAAAAAAAAAGTCAAATAATATAAGATCAAACAACTTAAGACACAGCCTTCTAATGAAATAGTATGTAACCGTGAAAAATGAAGTTGTAGAGTATTCAATGAAAGTTTAAAATGAGTGGATACAATATAAATATGTGTCTATATGGCCAGGAAAACACCTAATTTTTTAGATTTTGTCCCTCCCTCCCTCCCTCCTTCCCTCCTTCCCTCTCTCTCTCAGTCAGAATGATCCTTATAAAGCCAAGCTACCATTAAACTATTCTAGGCCAAAGGTATGGGGATGGTGAGACAAAATAAACAAGTGTGGTAAAAATGTGGATGACTATTGAAACAAGAGGGGTAGTAGTTACCTTTCTATGCATCTGGAAATTTTCCTTACACTGCTTTTTAAATTTTATTCATTTTTATTTTATGTGTATGAGTGTCTACCTACATGTATATGAGTGCACATGTGTTATACAATGCCTGAAGAGACCAGAAGAGGGTATCAGATCTCCTAGAGCTGGAATTACAGGTAGTTGTTAGCTACCATGTGGGTGCTGGGAACTGAACTTGGGTCCTCTGCAACAGCAGCCAGTGCTCTTAACTGCTGAACCATCTTTCCAGTCTCCTTATGTTGGTTTTAAAATAATAAAATCTAAGTTGGATGAAAAATTCCTCAAAACTTTCCAATAGGCTAGTGATTTTTTTGCCACTATTTCTTTGCCTTGGTGCCCTTTTCCCTCAGGCCCTCCCCAGCATCTTCCTTTGTCCCCTCCAGTCTCTGCTCAAGTGTTACTTCTCAGTGAAGATGTACCTGTAACTCTATATAAAAACTGCAGCCCCTTCCTCTCCTCTTCCAGGATTCCCTATTCATTTATCTTATTTTACTTAACACCTATAACCATTTGACATTACACTCCTAATTTAGCATCCCTTTTCTCAGAATGTAAAAGGGAAAGGATTTTGTTTGTTTTAATTACTGTGCCTCCAGCAACTTATAAACATTTGGCATATAGTAGGCACTGAGAAAATACTTACTAGATTAACAAAACATTATATACTAAAATGCTAAGACTTCTCAGTGGTGGGATTACAAGTAATTTGTTTCATCTCAACTTTCTATAAGAAAATAAAAAGCTCAAGCAAACAATTTCAATCCAATTTTTTCACTTGCTTTAAAAAACATGGCTAGTGGATTGGTGATCACACAACTATAGAAGTAAACCTTCAGTGAGCTGAAGATGTCTTAATTTTTAAAATTGGTGTCAGTTGAAAATATTGTAGCTCCAAGGATGTTAGACTCATCAAGAAAGTAAAGATTGGGAACACTTGCCTATAGAAGGCTTCTTTTCCTTCCAAAAGAAACCAGTCACAAATCTCCACTGATGCAAACTTTTTCCCATCAGGTCTGTCTGCTCAGAATTATATTTATGGTGTATAACAACACCTAGAGCTATTCTATCCAACAAGTACTCTATAGCTGATTATGTGTCTTTAATTGCAAACCTGAAGTTTGCCCTAAGGCAAAATATCAACACTGAGAAAGTCAATCATGTGCCACATGTGGTGTGAACATCTGTGAATTCCAGGCCAGCCTGGACTACATAGCAAGTTCTAGGCCAGCAAGAGCTACACAGTGAGGCCCTGTTTCAAAAATATAAACAAGTAAATATGTAAATAAAGCCAATCACCTAAGAGGAAAGAAAGAAAGCCAATCATCTAAAACTAGAGAGTGCTCAAACTGGTTCTCCAGTTAACACAGCACAGGTGATGTGTTTAAATGTAGCTTAACCAATTTATATCAATTCTACTAAAGCCTTTGTACTTCGTAGAAATGCCATAATATTTAAAAGAATATTATCCAAACTCCAAAGTTGTCTCACCCAATCATTTAAAAATATTTTTATTATTTTTATTTTATGCGTATGCGTGTATTGCCTGCATGTAGGTAAGTGCACGCGTGTTATGCAATGCCTGCGGAGGACAGAGAGGCTGTGGGATCCCCTGGGACTGGAGTTATGGAGAGTTGTTACCTGCCATGTGGGTGCTGGGATTCAAACTCGGGTCTTCTGCAAGAACAACCAGTGCTCTTAACTGCTAAGCCATCTCTCCAGCCCCTCACCCAATCACTTAAAAACCAATTATACTTTGAAGCCTAAGCAAAGTGGTAATATCTACTCTTAAATATTTCCTAGTCAGAAAAAAGTATGCAAAAAAGAGCTCTAAAATCTCATTGAAATGCTCTTTTGAAACACTTGAGAAAAACAAGTTATCAAATGAGGGAGGAGTAATTCAATAACAAAGGCACTACAAACAATAGCTGAGCAGCACAGCATGCTGCAACAACTGCAGAGCTGTAGATCCTGGTCATTTTAAATGCCTTTTCATCAGTGTGGCTAGCCAGGAAAGAAAGGAAAGTCTATGTAACTTATAAGCTGAAACACTGCGTCCTAATCACATCCACTCCTCTGTTAAAACTGTCCCTCTGTACCCACAAGAGGCTGACTCTAGGACCCTCATGGCTGAAAAATACCACGAATGCTCAAATCTCGTATATAAAATGGCATAGCATGAGCATCTAACCTCCACACATCCTCCCAAATACTCTAAGTTCTCTCTAGTTTGTTTATACCACATAATACAGTAATAGAATAGAAATGCTATGTAAGTGGTTATCATTCTGGATTATTTAGGAATCATGACAAGAAAAAAGGTATATGTTCAGTACAGACTTTTTTTTTTAATGCTTTTAATCCATAGTTGGCTGAATTTCAGGTGCAGAATTATGAAAAGTTATTTAAAGTCATGTAGATTTTTCAGAATTTTCAAAATCTAAATTCTTTACTCCTATAAAATAGAACTAGAGCCAGAAAGCAAACTTCTGATTATCTCAGTTACTTAGGATGCAATTATGAAATTAAAGATTTTTAGTTCTCAGCTGTGCATGGGAGCACAAACCTGTAATCACAGCACTCAGAAGGCTGAAGCAGCTTCCCGCAAATTCAAGACCAGCCTAAGGCTATTTATGAGACCCTATATTTTTAAGAAAGGAAGGAGAGAGAAAGAAATAAAAAGAATAATGTAGTTCTAGAAAGAGGCCATGGGAGGGAGGGAAAGGCATTAAGCACGAGATTGTACAACATGTGTGATATGAAAGCAAAGGGGGCTATACTGAGGTTGGAAGGTTTAAGTAGGGATGGGCTAGGGAGAGGGAGGGAACAGGGAGTAAGAAGAGGGCTAACCAACCGAAGATTTATGAAAAAGCCATAAGGAAACCTACCACTTTGTAAAGGAATTCAAAATACAATTTTTAAAAGATTATGAAGTACTCTGCACAGATGGATAATGCTGCTCCCAAAAGCCATACATTATTAAATGAAAATCCCAGTGCCAAACTTCCCTGAGTTGCTGGCCAAGAAGGCCCCAAAGGTCCCGAAAACAATACAATACACGCTTGCACTACTGCTTTTAGTTGTTGACCAGAACTACATGAAGTAACCCTACTGCTAAAGACACCGCCACATAGTTTATTTACAGAACAGAGAGAAATCAAACTGAGAGTGAGCTGGAATCTTCCTTCCAACTGGCTAGCTTTCCATAGTGTGGGAAGGTGCTGGAGGAGAAAAATTTTCAATAGTCTCACCTGACTATGGACTCTATGTGTTCTAATATCAACCTGTCAGGCAAGATGTACTCATTGACGTAATAGTGGCATAACTATTGTAGTGATAACCAACTGTTTTCTGTTTAGATTTGAGTCTCCCTCCACAAGAGGAATTGATGTCTAGTAATACAAACCTGTTCAAACACCCATGGGCAGTTTATAGGTCCTAGGAGGGAACCTGCTATTGTTGTTCTGCTAAAGGGATGTGTTATCAAACTGTCTTCTAAATATTTATGTTTATTTATACCCACAGATTGGTGCTGCTCTCAGTTTTGGTAGAAAAAAAAAATGTTTGCAGTGGGCAACAGTTAATAAAGAGACTCATAACTGGTCAAAGTGCAGAGAGTAAGTGATTACTGAGTGCTCACACTTCTCAAAGGCTCAGGAAATATCACAGAAAAGGGAATGGAAAGAATGTAAGAGCCCAAAGGTGGTAATGAGTACAGGAAAATGCCATCTCCTGGACATGAAATCACAGTAGTTGTGGTAATCTGCACAAGACTGGGTCAAACAACTTTCCATCATGGATAGAAAGGATCTCACCCATCCTTTAAGAGACATTGGAAATTAATGCCTACCCAGTGAGGAGCCATTTTCTTCAGTGATGTTGCCACTAGTTAGTTGCCCATGCTCCAGTATAACCACTCCTCACCTGTGCTCATGCAAGTAACCATAGTAAACTCAGTGGGTCACAGGAAACACATACACACACACACACACACACACACACACACACACACACACAGTAAGTAGAGGGGAGCTTCTTGGGAAGGAGTTCAGTGGGAGGGGGATAAGATAGGGTAATGGGGTTATGTATGATCAAATTACATTATGTACATGTATTAAGTTTCAATAACAATTTTTAAATTTTAAATTTTTCCTTGAATTTTCAACATAGTATATATAAAAAAGAAATTCCCACTGAATCACCACACTGTTACTCAGAATTGTATATGACAACTACAATAGACAACAAAACTGTAAATCCATACACTCATTCATTTGCTAAGAAATTCAGCCATGTTCAGTTTTCATGGGAGTAATGACATCATCTCATGTCTGCTAATCTATTCAGCTGTTTCTCTTCAACAGGTCAGCTTCAAACTCACAATGTTACCAAGGGTGACCTTGACTTTCTTGTTCCACCTATCTCTACCTCTCAAGTCCTAGAATTACAGGTGTGTGCCACCACATCCAGCCTCCGCTACTTTTAAAAAAATATCAAAAATCTCTACAGAAGTTAATTCTGTGTAGAAAAGGTCACAGACCTAATATAATAAAATCTGAATGGCTTAAATGCCAGATAGTGAATCAAAAGTTAATAGTGACAGAAAAGTCTTGATAATTTTTAACCTTTTGCAGCTGAAATCATGTGATATCTCAACACTAACCCTTTTATAAATTAAGAAGCATATAAGAAATTATTCAGTAAATTCAATAATTCATGTCAAAGCAGGAAGTCATAGACTAGATAAACCAAAGTAAGGCGTTTAAATATGCTGCTCTGAAACCTGAAGACAAAAGTCTGTTTTTACAAAATGAATATGTGGTTAAGTTCTTTGGCCAAAACTAACAATTTTCAGAGTTTACTACTTGGTCACACATGGTTCTAAGCACTACGTCTACATTATCTTTCAAACTCTGTGAGAAGATGAGATGCCTATGACATGAAGAGAGTATATAATTGTTTTAAACATGGTATCTCCAGCATTCACATGCAGTCTGGCTCTAGATCCCATGTTTTTAAAAATTAATTTATATTTTATGTGTATGAGCGTATTGATTACACATGTGTAAGTGCACCGATGTTGTACAATTCTGGCAGAGGACAGAAGAGGGTATTGGATTCCCTGGAACTGGAGTTACAGACGATTGTCAGCCTCCATGTAGGTGCCAGTGACCTTAACCACTGAGCAGTCTCTCTAGCCAAGACCCCATATTTTTATCTTATACTGATTCACTGGATGGGAAGAATTACTATATAAACCTGAGTTCACAGCTGCCTCCAAACCTATGCCTGGCCCACAGGGGGTGGTCAATAAATGCAGGGTGAATTAAATTATTAAGTGTTTCCCCCCCCAAAAAAAATATCAAGGTAGGAAAAAAGGGTTATGTGTGTGGGAAAGAGCACTGTCACAACTGTAAAGTTTTTAAAAATCAAAATATGCACATTCTTCTTATCATGTCATCCTTTTCAGATACACTGTGCGTGATGAAATCTTGCCAGTGTCTGAAGCAAATATGAGATACTTTGGAATAAATACCCAACTTCTAGTTTCTAAAAATCAACATATTAATCAACAGGAAAATGCTATGATTTTTATTACTTATTTTAATTCTATTATAGAAATGGAATCATTCATTCAAAACTGAAATGAGAGTTTCCATTGCAGAACGATCAAGATCTATGATAAATGGTATTACTGAAAGTTTTTAGATTCTTTTAAACTATACCATCAATTCAATGAAATATTGTAGTACAACTTGTCTTCAAAATACAAGTGTACCTATGTACATATACAGATTTCATGAAAACCCTTAAGTAACCTCAAAAGTGCTTAGCATGCACAGGAATTGGTAATGTTACTGCACTATCCCGCTTCTGTCAACAACATGTCAGCAGAAGCAAGTATGAAGAGAAATCAATGGCATCTCACTTACTTCGATGTTAATGTCACGCTCTTCAGTCTTCTCAGCATTGTTAGTGCAGTGTTGTACCCCACAACAGTAGTACCACAAAGCCCCCCAAAAGTAAGTTCTCAAATAAAGATAAAAATAAAAATTCTATCAACACTGCTCAGAAATTGATCACCTGGTATTGACAGGACATTCTCCACGCCTTGTTTCCATATCTTCTCCAACAAAATAATAAACAAGAAAGGATTCTAACAAAACAGTCTCAACTGACCTGCAACATTTCATATTTTCAGGATGGCTAAGCTGACTTTCATTTCTCAACACATCAGTCAAGAGACTATTTATTAAGTAAGTTATGTTTACTGGGTAAAAGACCTAAACACTACGCCTTTTAAATTATTCTTGTTTTGGCAGAACATGTATTAAAGTTTATCTTTAAATTCATTGCTCCAATTTACCATTTACTTGCTAACAGATGAAGAGATTTTTCTCTTCCTATGGTTATTGAGCCAATATGCACTAAGCTTTACTGTTTTAAAGGTTCTATATTCCTCCACTAGGTTTTCTATTGGTTGGCTATCAGGCTACTGGATATGGATTTTTTTTCTCAGACCACCAAACTTCAAAGGCAGCAGCACTCTGCCTGAAAACAATCTGTTCAAATCAAGTTGAACAAGAAGGCTCTCATATTATTGAGTGGTTAAAGAGTAATCAATATAACTAATCATTGTCACTTCAAATTTTTCAAGTGATTGGACAAAAACTTGGGGAAGTTTCCAAAATGTTTTAAGTTTTTGAGAGGTGATACATACAATTTGAAAGAAGAAGAAAAAAAATCACATGGATTCTTCACTATGGCCACCTTTAGTTATAATTAAAGATGAAATAGAAAACAAATCTATAGTAATTCTGAGCCCCAAGTTTAGTTATGAGATTGTTTTTTTCCCCATGAGATTGTTTTAACAATCTTTTGTTTGTTTGCTTGTTTTTCTTTTGAGGCAGGGTCTCACAGAACCCAGGTTGGCCTTGAATTCTTGACTTCAATACTGGATAAAGACTAACCTTGAACTCTTGATCCTTTAGGGATTATAAACCTTGCTTAGCCAGTCTTTATTATGGTTTCAGTATCTCCTTCTTTGTGAAATGTTTATACCAAGGTTGGTTAACAAAATGTTTAAAACGGTTGCAAGGTATTATTTTCAGAGTTTTTATTTGCATGGTCTGATTGATATTTAAAATTAATCTTGGGCCAGCAAGATGGCTCAGTAGGTAAAGGCACTTCTCACCAAGTCTGATGACCTGAGCTCGATCCCCAGAATCCATATGGTGAAAGAGAACCAACTCCTACAAGTTGTCCTCTGACCTCTATACACATTCTATATCACATGTGCTCATGTGTGCCCACACAAACATACATGTAAATGCTATTTTTTAAAGTGATGTTAACTGTCTGTGATCAAAAATCTACTGAATCAATAAATATTTTTAAAACTGATCTTGTACAATAGACGACAATTTTAAATTGTATTTTTTTATTTATTTTTATTTTATGTGTGTTTTGCCTGTATGCATATAAATGCACCCATGTCATGCACAGCATGCGGAAGCCAGAAGAGGTATCAGATCCCCTGGAACTGGAGTTTCGGACTGGGAAACAAACCTGTGCTCTCTGGAAGAGCAGTTAGTACTCCTAACCACTGAGCAATCTCTCTAGTCCCAGATACGACAATTTTAACAAGACCATCCACCTTTACATTTACTACTAAGCTTTTAAAAAGAAAATTAAAAACCATATTGGGTTCTCAATTCAGGATTTGATAACTGTTTTTCACTGAGTTTGATATGCCTTTGCTATACAACTCCAAGAAATTTCATGTGCACTGAGACACACTGTACTTTCAGTTGAGAAACTGTTGACAACTAATTACTATCCCGTTCTGTTTAATGCTCAGATTATAGAAGAAAGGGACCTTTATATGTCAAACTTTGATAACTAGTAGTAGTTAAATGAAGAGTTTGCTGGATGGTTCAAAAAACAAAACCTTCAGAATCTAGTTAAAAAGCAATCTAATACTAAAAGATACTTTAGAGATCTAGCCTACAGAGAAACCCTCACAATGAAAACACATGCACACACGCACGCACACACGCATGCATGCACACACACACACACACACAAAATGATCAGCAAATCAGGCTAGCTGCTGGCATCTAGAAAAGCTTTGCCTGAAACTGTTTGTCAGACAATCCGAATCATTTTAATTCATGCTCTGTACAATGTAGTCTTTTGGAGTCATTCAAAATAATAAACCAAATCTGTCAAAAATCAACCAATAACATCACTATTTAAAAATGTATTCTCGTGATTAAACATCATAGCTAGCCCACCTTTTTTGATATCAGATAAAGGAATATTTTACATGGAAATGCTTTCTTTCAATTTTTAATATTTTTCTTGTGAATCATTACAAGTAAGAAAAAGCAAGGGATCCATTATTACCTAGAACCTCCTGAAGAGGGCAGTTCTGTTGACATATTGATTCCAGTCACTAAAATTGTTTCAAGATTCTGACTCTAAACTATAAGTGAATAAATGTTGTCTTAAGCCAGTAAATTTTTGATAATTTGTCAAAGCAGACCCAGGAAACTAACACAATAGATGATTTAAACTTTCACTTACTTAAAATCATGAACTTGCCATATAATTTATCCCAAATTCTATTAAAAATAAGTTTCTAATCACATCTCATGTTTCTTAAATGATAAAATGACTGGAAAAAAGTTTATGATCTTAACAAAAGCAACTTTATGTTTATTAAAAAAAATTTAGACAATGTCAACGGGGCATCTTTAACCCTTATTACATTTGTCTGTTTACTTATTATGTGCATGAGCATGTCTCTGTGTGTGTGTGTGTGTGTATACAATCTGTGGGACCCAGTTATTGAACTCACATCATCAGGCTTGGTAAGCCTTTACCTGTTGAGCCCTTTAAATATTTATTTTTATTTTTTATATTTATTTATGTGTATGTGAGTGGAGATGCCCACAGAGGCCAGAAGAAGGCACTGAGTCACCTGTGGGCAGTTAGAGGTGGCTGTGAGCTGCCTGATGTGGTACTGGGAACCAAGTTCAGGTCCTCTGAAAGAGCAGCAAGTACTCTTAACTGCAGGCCCATCTCTCCAGCCTTTCAACTAGGCATTTTAACTGCAATGTAATTTGATGAAAGGTAAACTCAAAATGACAAACTGGGGGTGGAGATGTAGTTCCACTGGTAGAGTGCTTGCTAAACATGCACAAAGCTCTGGGCCAATCCTAGATATTGTAGCAAACACCTCACATCCTACTACTAGGAAAGTAGAGGCAGGAGGACTCCAAGTTAAAAGTCACTCTCTGCTACATAGTAAGCTCAAAGCCAGCCTGGGATTCATGAGACCCTGTATAGAAGAAAAAAAGTAACAAATTATTGTTACAGAACAAATTACTGCTCAAAAGTAAGGAGACAAAAACAGTAGCAAGAGTAATTCAATGAGTCTGTTTTTGTCTCCATTCCACTAAGTATCAAACTAACACGTCATCCAGAAGAAGCATCATTACAAAAACAGCTCTACAGGGAAAAAAAATAGAGGAAGAAACTAACATTCTCTTGAATCTCAACCACATGTAAATATATATGCATATATGCACACACACATACATACATATATGATAGTCTCATTTAAATCTTTTAAACAGCTGTCTTGTTGGAGCACTGGATAATTTAAATAACTGACTAAAAGTCAGAAGCAGTATTTGTATTTCTGGGATTCAAATCCAAGGTTAATTTTGAGGCCTATAACTTCTCACTATTCCCACGGTGTCTGGTTATAAAGTAAATGTCATTTGTCTTTAGTTCTGACTAACTCAGAGGTCAGCTCCAACTGAACAG
>NW_008355775.1:6115945-6122989 GCF_000622305.1 Nannospalax galili | reverse complement strand
ATAATAGTATAAATAACTTAAGTGTTTGTAGTATTCATTATTGTCATGCTAACAAAATATATTCTATTTCCTCACTCTTCTCAAGACATGCATTGTAGCTATACAAGTTACTATACTCCATGCAAACATTAGAAAACACTTTACTTTCGTGAGGCTTTCTACAAACGGAGTTTCGACCTTCCTAATGTAAATAAACATTCATAAGCCATAACCTTCAAGTATGAAACATGGTATCATCTTATTAATTTCTACCTTTATTGACATCTACTCTTTGCCAGGTACTGTTAGGCCCAACAGTAACTTTAATAAATTAAGCTTGTCAAATTGTCTAGTGAAGAAGGGAGACTACTAAATAATTAAGTTAGAATTTGTGATGACTATCATGAAACAATGACAAAAAACAGTACAAAAAGACACTTAAACATCACGTGCTATCTGCTACACACAAAGCAGTAGTTATCTAAGCAATCCCAAATCACTTACAATGAATATTTATCTAAAATATGCTTTATGTTCTCTATTTTTCTAATTGCTTTTTCTATCATCACTTAGGTAAAGAATAATTACTTGGTAGCATTTTTAGATTTTCCAAACATACATTCATAGTACCAGCTATGCCTCTTTAACAACACTTATCACAAATACAATTTTTAAAATATTTTATTATTTTTATGTGTATGCATGTATTGTTTGCCTGTACGAAAGCATACCTGTATCATGCAATGCCTGTGGAGGACGGAAGAGACTGTCGGATCCCCTGGAACTGGAATGATGGACAGCTGTTAGCTGCCATGTGAGTGCTGGGATTTGAACCCAGGTCTTCTGCAAGAACATTCAGTGTTCTTATCCACTGAGCCATCTCTCCAGCCCCACAATTTTATTTTTATCTGTGAACTTACTTAAAGGTCTAACCGAGACCTTGATGGAATAGCAGGGACTGGATCTATTCTCCCAACTTCAAAAACTAAATACTGGACAACATCCATGAAGCATATTTTAAACCCTGGATACTGGGCAGGGTAGTACTACAGTCCCAGAGAGAGGAGGCAGACTTGCTCTGCTTACTCCCACTTACTGGACAGGGTCTGCAGACCCACAACATAGAAAAAGAGGAATTGTAACAGAACCTGGAGTTTAGGAAAGGATTAAAAATTTGGACAGGCTGGGCATGGTGGCACACATCTTTAATTCCAGCACTCCGGGGCAGAGGCAGGTGGATCTCTGAGATCGAGGCCAGCCTGGTCTACATAGCAAGTTCCAGACCAGCTGGAGCTATAGGGAGACACTATGTCAAAAAGATAAATAAATAAATAAATAAATAAATAAATAAATAAATAAATAAATAAATAAATAAATAGAAAGAAAGAAAGGCTATACCAGGACCAAGTATTAGAGAGGACAGAGCTAAATACAGGGGAAAGCTGCACAGAAAGTATACTCTAGGTATCTACAGAGGGCTTTTCTCATGTCCACAGCTGAGAAGTAGATCAGTACAGTATAAAGATGCAAAACAGGAGTCTGAGGCCAGAGAAGACCCAACAAAAAAGCAGGACCAACAATAGCAACAAAAAATCTGTAGGGCTTACAAAGACTAAGGAGTGATTCATGTTCCACCCATCCAGAGGAGAGAATGGCACACTGGATAAAGGCTCTATGAAGGCATTTCCTCTACAGTGAGCTACAATTAGTCATAGAGTAAAAGGCCGCTCTGGCCCTGCACAACAGTCTCATGACAAATTGCAAAAAGATTATACAGTTTCCAAGTAACTTAAGTCCCAGAACAAAAAGAATACAAAAATAATCAGAACTGAATAGGTGAAATTCTAAATATCTTAACATTCAAAGGATAAGTAAAACACAATCCATAATCAGCAAAAATAGGGGGAGAAAAGTCAACCAATAGATATCCTAAAATGACACACGATGGGCTGGCAAACAAGGACTCTGAGACAGAGCTGTAAGTGACGTGTTTAAGAAGGCAGAGGAAAAACATAACCAAGCAGACACCTGAACAGCCTCAGATCTATTTTTAAGAGATGAAAAATATAAGGTATGAAGATGAAAAATATACTGGAAAATGTTAGCAGCCAATTAGATACTGCAAAGATACAGAAATAGAAATCAAGAATGGAGGAAATGCACTTAAAAAAAAAAAAACAGTATCAGTTGATTACTATGGAATAATCTCAAGCACCCTCATCCCTAAAAATGGAAGGGGAAGGGGTAGAAGGAAATATTTGAAGGAACTTGGACTTCAAATGTCTAAATTTAGGGCTGGAGAAATGGCTCAGCTGTTAAAAGCAGTCACTGCTCTTGCAGAGGACCAAGGTGTAGTTCCCACATGGTGGCCCACAATCACCTGCCAGTTGTAGGGGATCCAATACCTCTTCTGGCCTCTGTGGGCACCAGGCCCATTATGTGGCACACATACATACATGCAGGAAAAACACATAAAATAATAAATATTTTTAAAAATTTTTAAATTTGCTGATATTTTGTCTCCCAAAACTCAACAAACCCCAAGCACAGGAAACATGAAGACAGCTGTACCAAATGACCTAAGAAATATATTGCACAAAATCAATGATAAAGAGAAAAATTTAAGCATTGTGTTGGGGCCGGAAGGGCATATAATATATGAAGAGAAGAATGATACCATAAGTCGGGGCTAGAGAGATGGCTCAGCAGTTAAGAGCACTGGTTGTTCTTGCAGAGCACCTGAGTTCGAATCCCAGCACCCACATGGCAGCTAACAACTGTCCATAACTCCAGTCCCAAGGGATCTGACAGCCTCTTCTGACCTCCGTGGGCATTGTATGACACGGGTGCACTTACCTACATGCAGGCAATACACACATACACATAAAAAATAAATAATTTTTAAAAAAGGAATGATACCATAAGTCTTTTTGAAAATAATGCAAGCCAGGAGACAGCAGAACATTTTCAAAGTACAGTAAGAAGAAAAAGAAAAAAACCCACCCAGCTCAAATTCTCTACCCAGTAAAAACATCTTTCAGAAATGAATATGAATTTAGGGTCATGAAATGTCTTGGAACAAAATAAAGAGATAGTTATGTAAAATAATGATTAGGTTAAATGCCACTGCATTACTTTAAAATGGTTGATATCACATTACATGCATCTTAATTTTTTATTTATTTTTAATTTTATGTGTATGAATTTTTTGCCTGCATGTATGTAAGTAGATCTGTGTGTTCAATGCCCACAGAGCTCAGAAGAAGGCACCGGATCTTCTGAAACTAGAATTACAGACGGTTGTTAGCTGCCATGTGGATGCTAGGAGCTAAATCCAGGTCCTCTGCAAGAGCAGCCAATGCTCTTAACTGCTGAGCCATCTTTCCAGCCTCACAGTACATGAATTTTATATGAATATTTGAATCTACTCAAAGGAATGAAGACCAACAAAAGTGGTTAACTATGTGGAACATTTTCTCTTATTTTTAAAATTTTCTCGTTGGGTATGGTGGTGCAAGTCTTCAATCCCAGCACTCAGGAGGCAGAGGCAGGTAGATATGTAAGATTGAGGCCAGCCTGGTCTACATAGAGAGCTCCATGCCAGCTGGTCTCAAAAAAATAAATAAATAAATTTAAAAGATAACGTTGAAGTAAAAATAGTAATATAGAGTAGGGGCTCATAACAGTAACAGAAGTAAAATACAAAATAGCACAAAAGTGAGGGAATGACACTCTAAATTTGGCTTTCTGTAACTGGGGTTTTTTAAAATCATGTTTTTAATCACAAATAGAAAATATAATAAAAACCTTTCATCTGTACAAACTTTTTCCCCTTATCATTATTCTCTAAACAACATAATATAAGAATTACTGACATAGTGCTTACATAGTATCATTATATGTAATAATTAAAAAGGGAGCTGAGGATGTAGCTCAGCAGTAGACCACTTGCCTAGTATAAACCAAGTCCTAGTCCAATTCCCAGCACAGCAAAAACAAAACACAACACAATTAAGTATATGGGATGATATATTTAAGCTACTTGCAAATATTATGTCATCTTATTAAGAGAATGAAGCATAGGAGATTTTGATATCCATGGGGCCAATCCCTTCGGAGAAAAACTCCCATGGATACCAAAGGATAAATTAACAATTGTAAGGTTCTTATTGTAAGGTAGTATCATTTCATTTGAAAGTAGAATGTGACAAGTTAAAATTTTGAATCATAAACTACATAGTAAAACCAGTCTTGGAAAATAAAACCAAATACATAGAAACATTGATCAACATTGATCAATGACTACTAAGCTGAAACTAGTTAGGATTAAGAAGTTCTAATGTGCAACTGCACAGTAGAGTGACCTCAGATAACAGCTGTATAGTATATATTTCAGAAAGAAAGGATGTTTAGATAGCATTTTCTATATTTATGTGTAAGAGTGTGGGCCTGTGTGGTGTATGCCATGCATGCATAAATGCCTGAAGAGGCCAGAAGAGGGTATGAGATCCCTTGGTGTTGGAATTAGAGGCAGTTATGAGTCATGTGAACTGGTTGCTGGGAACTGAATCTCTGTCCTCTGGAAGAACAGCAAGTGCTCTTAACCACTAAGCCATTTCTCCAGTCCAGATTTTTGGACAGTTTTTGCCATAAAGTGATAAATGTTTAAGAAAATTGATAGGTTTAACCTGATCATACAAGAAATATATGTATTAAAATATCATATTGTGGTACTTTGTTACCATGTAATTGTGTTTTTATGTATCAGTTTAAAAATACATTTAATAAAAACAAAAACAAAAACTACGAGCCGAGGAAATGCTGTCATAAAGGGCATGACACACAAGCATGAGGACCTGAGTTCAGATTTCCATATTAAAAATAAAACGTTAGGGCTCAGCAGGACACATCTGTAATTTCAGTGCTAAGAAAGAAGAGACAGAAAGACCCCTGGGACTTTCTGGCCAGCCAGTCTAGTTAATTGGTGAGCTGCAGGTTCAGTAAGATATCCTTTCTTACAAAAATGTTGACAGCAACTGATGTCAACTTCTGGCTTCCATGTGAATGCACACACATATGCATCCACATCCACACCCAGAAATTAAAAAACTAAATAACCTGGGCTGGAGAGATGGCTCAGTGATTAAGATAACTTTCTGCTCTTCCTCAGGATCTGAGTTTGGTTCTGAGCACCCACATTGGGAGGCTCACAAAGGCCAGTAACTCCAGTTCCAGAGGTTCCAATGCCCTCTTCTGGCCTCTACGGGCACCCACACATATTTGGCATACCCCCACACAGACACATACACACACACATAAGAATAAAAATTTAAAAATTCATAAAACAGAGTACAGCCACCAGCTTCCTGGGGTCAGCATCCTTCCTGGATTCAGCAGCACTCATCACACCTGAAATCCCCCAGCCTCATTCACCCTCCCAGCTCCCCTACTCCATCTCTCCTCCTAGCCTGGGTACTGGCCCATTTCTTGTCTTGGCACCCCAGGACCCTGGACTGACTTACTGGCCCAGAATCCCCACTGCTTCCAGATCCTTTGCATCCAGACCAACCCAATTCCTCCCTGTAGTCCCCAGGAGCCCTCTAGGCCTGTTTTGGCCCCAACCTCCCTTTGCATCCCTGGACGGCACAGCCACCAGCTTCCTGAGGCCAGCACCTTTCCTGGGTAAGTTTGGTGGCATCCACTGCCATTGACTACCATGGCCTCATTCACCCTCCCAGCTCCCCCAACCCATCTCTCCTCCTAACCTGGGTAATGGCCCATTTCTTGTCTTGGCACTCCAGGCCCCTGGATTGATGTCTTGGTTCAGAATCCCCACTACTTCCAGATCCTTTGCATCCAGACCAAGCCAATTCCTCCCTGTAGTCACCAGGAGCCCTTGGGACCTCATCTTGCCATCATCTCCCTTTGCATCCCTGGGCAGCACAGCCACAAGCTTCCTGGGGCCAGCATCCTTCCAGGGTCCTGCTCCCAGACCAGCCCAGCCCTCAAATTCCTGAGGCCAGCATCTTTCCTAGAGGGATCCAGACCTTAGGAGAAAGCCTGACAACATCTGATCCTCATCCAACTTGGGCCTCTATGGGAACTCCTGAGCATCAAGAAAAAGCAATTTGGCCACTCCAACATATAATCAAAAGAGAGAACCCGAAGCCTAGACCAATCACCTTTTCAAGCACAAGTAAACCACAAAGGCACATAAAGTTTACAAAAAGAAGCAGACCTAAACTCAACAAAAGAAGGTTTGAGTCTCACACAAGAATCAGAAACTACAAAAGAAATCCACATGTCAAAGTCACAGAGAAATAATAATACCATGAAAAACTAAAATAATATATCCCCACCAAGTACGAACAGTCCTCTAGAGGAGTACAATGACAACCCCCAAGAGATAACACAGGACATGGAACTCAAAAGAACAATTATAAACATGATAAAAGAATTCAGTGAATTTAAAGAACACACAAAGAAATCAAAGAACTGAAAGAAGATAGGGATAAACTTCTAAATGAATTCAGACAAGTTAAACAGTTAGAAATATTGAAGAATACTCAGGCTGAAATGAAGAAGGAAGTGAAACACTCAGTAAGCCCAATAGAAACAACAGGAGAAAGCATCACAAATAGGATGAATGAAATGGAAAACAGAATATCAGGACTAGAAGATAAAGTGGACAAATTAGACCACTTAAGCAAAGATTATAAAAAATTTAAGAAAACACAAGAATGGAAGATGCAGGAATTGTGAGACACCATAAAAAGACCAAACTTACATATCACAGGCATACAAGAAGGAGAAGAATCTCAGGATAATGGTATGGACCAGATTTTCAACAGGATTGTAGACAAAAAGTTCCCAAAATTAAAGAAAGACATGCCCATACAAATACAAGAAGCATATAGAACACCAATTAGACAGGACCAGAAAAGAAACTCTTCACAGCATATCACAGTAAAAACATTGAATGTACAGAACAGAGATGGCATTAAAAGCTTCTAGAGAGAAACAAGTTACATATAAAGGAAACTTCATTGGAATTACAGCTGACTT
>NW_008355775.1:6112734-6115846 GCF_000622305.1 Nannospalax galili | reverse complement strand
TGAAAGAATTCATGTCCACAAAACCAGCCCTTCAGAGAGTTCTAGAAGCAAAACAAAGAGCTGAAGAAAGGAATGACTATACCCAAAAGATTAAGGAAAGAGACTTAATGAAGGCCTAACTATGGAAATGCACAGCTACACCAAGAATGTGAACAGAAATAAAAATGACAGTAATCAATACATATCATTCATTAATAACGATAAATATCAATGGACTGAACTCCCCAGTCAAAAGACACAGACTAGTTGAATGGATTAAGAAACAAAACCCATCTTTTTGTTGTCTGCAAGAAACTCATCACACTTTTGAGGATAGGCACTACCTTAAGGTGAAAAAAAATATACCAAGTGAATGGTACTAAGAAAAATGCAGGCATTGCAATTCAAATATTTGACAAAATAGACTTCAAACTAAAACTAATCAGAAGAGATAAAAAGGGCCACTTCATTCTGATCATTAATAGCAGGGGACTTTCATACCCCATTGTCTCCATTAGATAGGTGAACTTGACAGAGAATTAACAGAGAGACATCTGAATTAAACAAAACCATACATCAAATGGAATTAACAGATATCTACCGAGTATTCCACCCAAACACCAAAGGACATACTTTCTACTCAGCACCCCATGGAACTTTCTCCAAAATCGACCATATACTGGGGCACAAAACAAAGCTCAGCAAATACAAAAAGATTGAAATAATTCCATGTGTTCTATCAGACCACAGTGCAATAAAGCTTACAATCAACACCCGAAGAAGCCAAAATCACCACACGAACACGTGGAGATTAAACAACACACTCCTGAATGATGAATGGGTCAAAAGGGAAATTAAGAAAGAAATAAAAGTATTCCTGGAACTAAATGAAAAGGACCATACAACACAACAAAACCCCTGGGACAGGTTGAAAGCAGTCCTTAGAGGGAAGTTTATAGCTCTAAGTGCCTACATTAAAAAATCAGAAAGAGCACAAATAAATGATTTAACATTGCAACACAAGACACTTGAAAAGCAAGAACAAATGAAACCCAAACCCAGGAGACAAGAAGAAATAACAAAAGTCAAAGCAGAAATTAATGACATAGAAACAAAGAAAATACAAAGAATCAATGAATCCAAGAGCTGGTTCTTTGAAAAGATAAACAAGATTGACAGACCACTAGCCCAGTTAACCAAGAGAAAGAGCACCTCCAAATCAACAAAATCAGAGATGAAAGGGGAAACATCACAACAGACACCAGAAAGATACAGAACATTATAAGGGAATACTTAAAAAACCTATATGCTACTAAATATGAAAACCTAAAAGAAACAGATAGATATCTAAAGGCATGGGAACCACCAAAACTAAACCGAGAAGAGATCAACAGCTTAAACAGACCCATAACACATAAGGAAATTGAAACAGTAATACAAAACCTCCCGACTAAAAAAGCCCAGGACCAGATGGATTTACAGCAGAATTCAATCAGACATTTAAAGAAGATCTACATCCATAATACATAATTTATTCCAAAAGATAGAAATGGAGGGAGAACTTCCAAACTCCTTCTATGAAGCCAGCATCTCTCTAATACCAAAGCCAGGTAAAGATATAATCAAAAAAGAAAACTATAGACCCATATCCTTAATGAACAAAGATGCAAAAATTCTCAACAAAATACTTGAAAACCATATACAGACAGACACCAAAAAGATCATCCAGACACACATCAAAAAGATCATCCACCATGATCAAGTCAGCTTTATTCCAGAGATGCTAGGATGGTTCAATATACGTAAGTCAAAAAGTGTAATAAATCATGTAAATGGACAAGAACCATATGGTCATCTCAATAGATGCAGAAAAGGCCTTTGACAAAATTCAACATGCATTTATGTTTAAAGTCCTAGAGGGAACTGGACTGGAGGGAACATACCTCAACATAATTAAAGCCACATACAAAAAACCCACACCCAACATCATTCTCAAAGGAGAAAAACTGGAAGCATTCCCATTAAACTCAGGAACCAGACAAGGCTGTCCACTATCTTCATTCCTTTTTAACATAATGCTTGAAACCCCTGCAAGAGCAGTAAGACAAGAGAAGGAAATTAAAGGAGTAATAATAATTGGAAAAAAAGTGACCAAATTATTCCTTTTTGCAGACGATATATTATTTATCTAACAGATGCCAAAAATTCCACTAGAAAACTAGAAATTATTAACACATTCAGTAAAGTGGCAGGTTACAAAATTAATCAGCAAAAGTCTGAAGCCTTTCTACATACCAGTAACAAGCAATCAGAGAAAGAGCGCACAGAAACACTCCCATGTACAATAGCTGCAAAAAAAAATTAAAATGTCTCAGAATAAACCTGACCAAAGACATTAAAGACCTCTACAATAAAAAATTTAAATCTTTAAAGAGAGAGATTGAGGAAGACATCAGAAGATAGAAGGACCTACCATGCTCATGGATTGGAAGAATTAATATTGTGAAAATGACCATCCTACCAAAAGCAATATATAATTCAATGCAATCTCATGACATACTTCACAGAATTAGAAGAAAACATCCTTAAATTTGTATGGAAGCACAAAAGACCCTGGATAGCCAAAGAAACCCTGAGCACAAAGAGCAACACTGGGGGGATTACTATACCAGATCTCAATGTATACTACAGAGCTATACTCTTTAAAACAGCATGGTACTGGCACAAAAACAGACACATAGATCATTGGAAGATCATTGAAGATCCAAACCTGAGTACATGTGATTTCTGCCACCTAATATTTGACAAAGATGCCAAGAACATACAATGGAGGAAAGACAGCATCTTCAACAAATGGTGCTGGCAAAATAGGATCTCCACCTATAGAGGAATGAAATTAGATCCTTATCTTTCACTTTGCACAAAGGCAACTCCAAAAGGATCAAAGACCTCAATGTGAAACTGGAAACCCTGAAACTATTAGAAGAAAATATTGGCAGTAACTTACAGGATATATGTATAGGAAAGGATTTTCTAAATCAGAAGTTGCTCAGGAATTAAGATCAGCAATCAACAAGTGGGACCTCATTAAACTAAAAAGCCTCTGTATAGCAAAAGAAACAAAAAAGGGAAG
>NW_008355775.1:6098477-6112111 GCF_000622305.1 Nannospalax galili | reverse complement strand
GATCAAGAGAACAAATGATACCAAATGCTGGTGAGGATGTGGGGAAAGGGGGACGCTCAATCATTGCTGGTGGGATTACAAACTTGTTCAATGCCTATGGAAAGCAGTGTGGAGAACTCTTAAAAAATTACAAATGAACCTACCATTTGACCCCGTTATACCACTCCTTGGCATATACCCAAAGAACTCATCCTGTTGCAGAGACACTTGTACATCCATGTTTGTTGCTGCTCTTTTCACAATAGCTAAGAGATGGAAGCAACGCAAGTGTCCCCTCAACTGATGAGTGGATAATGAAAATGTGGTTCATTTATATGATGGAGTTTCACTCAGCAGTAAAGAAAGATGAAATTTGCAGGTAAATGGATGGAACTAGAACCTACTATACTAAGTGAAGTAAGAGACTCAGAAAGAAAAAAAAATGACATATGTTCTCCTTCATATGTGGATCCTAGCACTAAATTCTTAAAAGTGAGTATGTACCCAGATATAACTAAGAACCAGGATAATGAAAAGGAACCAGGGAGGTAAAGGGAAAGGAAGAGTCTGAAAGAGAAGAACAGTAGGAAATAGGCGTTAATAAGGGAGATATGGATAAAAAATGGGGTTATTTTAAGGGGAGGGAGGAGGGAAGGTTATACAAGGAAGCCTGGGGATAAAGGGAAAGAAGGAGCTCAAGAGAGGTGTGACCATAGGAGAAGGGTATTATTAAGGGAGAAATGGGAGAAATGGGAAAAATGGGGGCACTTTAAATAGGGAAACCATGGTGAAAGGGTTAGACAATGCAAGAGATAAATAATGCCTAGCTAGTTAAAAACAAAAAAACAAAAAAACAGAGGACCCATATTAAGCAAACAACTTACTGACAAATTATACATACAACTAGCTCAAGGAATATAATATGTCTAGGGAAGGTTTATCTGAGAATGTTTCATCTTTGCCCAAGCTTTATCTACATAGCACATGGTAATTAAAGGTACCAGGCTGGAACTAACCTTCTTGGATGTCTAACAGCCATACTTTGAGGCTTACACTAATGGTCAGAGGGACATAAAGGACAGGTTTTGTTCCTTTCCCTCCTAAGTCGACTAAGTTCCAGGGGACTATGAGCATCTCTCAAAATGTCCTGGAACTGTGGTGAGTCACCTGTCCTCTTGATCAAAGAGGCCATGGAGACCCCACCAAATGGACTTGAAACATTGTTCAGTCTACAAAGAAGGTGGTCAACATAGAGAAAACATTTCCTTCATGCTTCCAAGTGAAGCCAGTCACAGTTGAGCAGGACCTTTGACTTATCTTCACATAGATGGAACCAGTAAAAGGAAGGAGCCAGGGGCTTCTCCCAAACCCATGTGACCCCTGAGGAACAGATCCTCAAACGACCTTAAGAGTAAAAATAAATTGGTTTATCTGGGCCAACTGTATGGTCTTAAACACCCAAAAGATTACAACCAAAGATTAAAGGGATCAATATAATTCTTTATGAGTTCATGTGTATAGCTAAAGGCTACATAACAAGAAACAATGCCAGACAGGAGATACCTTCCTTTAAGTTGTTGGCCAGGGTGGCCAAAGAGACTCCCTGACAGTCACCCAGCATAGAACTGGGAAAATAAACAGCAGACCCCAATCTTAACTAAAGGAATACTGGCAACTGATTGCTGCTAGATGACGAAGAGCTGATCTTCCTGAAATAAGGAACTCTAGATAGGCTGACTAGATTCAGCAGATAGACAAGCACTGGAGAACGGATAGGGGTGCCAACAACACAGTGGATAGTTAACAGGGATGACAGAGTATATGGGCTCCAGTTTGGGGGGGGGGGTATGGGAGAGTGCCATTAGGGATGTGGGCATATAGATGAATAGGACTGTTTGGGATGTTCTGTATGAAATACACACACAAAAAATCAACAAATATAAAAAATGAGTTATATTTGAGAAAGATGCATAAAAATTTGCTTCATGTTAATTAGTAGAGGTGAAAAACATTACCATTAAAGCAAATTCATAAAATACATCTTTGAGAAAGCACTAAATAAACACTAAAAAGAGATATATTTAGTAAAACAGCAGAAGTAAAAGCAATCATTAAAATAACATAAAATGAGTCACTACAGAAGAGAAAAAGGAACAAGTAGGACAAAAACTCCAAATATTGTAGCGTTAAATCCAATCATTTCCAACCATCATATTAAATGTAAAGAATCTAAACACCCAATAAAAAAGTAGAGATAATCAAGTTGGGCACAAAGTAATACCCAAATACAAGATACTTATAAGAAAATTATTTTAAATATAAAGACACCCAGGTGAAAAAAGAATGGAATGTATCTAGCAAACATTAACCATAAGGTCTGCCTCCATCCCCAGATTGTAAGCTCTGTAAGGGCAGGGCCATATGCATTTTGTTCATTTTGTGTCTCCAGTACCCACCTGTGTGCAGTATTTGTTAAATTAAACAAAACACCTTCAAAATTTAAGGAACCTCCTACCCCACATTATTATGGTTCCCAGGCTACAATATCATCATTGCTCAAAGTTTAAAAAAATTTTTTTATCTGAAGATAACAGTTTTTCTTCTTGCTGATATCTGTTCCCATTCTATCTCTAGCAAAACCTGATAACTGACCTTGTTAGGACTGTGCTAACATAAAGGAACATAGCTTCCAAAGGAGGGTCTAGCTAGCTTTTCTTCACTAAAGTACATCTAACTGGCTATTCCCTGAGAGTACTACATATTTCTTAACTATCATGCTTTTTAAAAATTTTTATTTTTTAATTTTATGTGTATATCGCTTACATGTTTGCAAGTGCACCCATGTCATGCAATGCCCGTGGAGGCCAGAGAGGGAATTAGATCTAGATCCCCTGGAACTGGAGTTATGAACAGTTATTAGCTGCCATGTGGGTGCTGGGAACCAAACCCTAGTCCTCTGCAAGAGCAGCCAGTGCTCTTACCTGCTGAGCCATCTCTCCAGTCCCAACTATCATGCTTCTTAACATAAAGATTTTAAGGACCAACCAAAATTCTCTCACCATGAAGAGGATGCTATACAAATAGAAAATGGACTGTGGGTTTGCTTTAAAGTCTGGGAAGGGCAAATGGAAAGTCACCTATTTGAGCTAGGCATGCTGATGCACACCAATAATCACAGCATTTGGGAGTTTGAGGAAGGAGGATCATGAATTCAAGGCCAGCCTGGGCTGTTTAATTAGATCTGGTCTCAAAAACAAGGCTGGGCATGGTGGCTCAGGCCTTATCTCAGCATATGGGAAGCAGAGGCAAGCAGATCTCTTTGAGTTCAAGATTAACTTAGTCTATATAGGGAGTTCCAGGCCAGCCGGGGCTGCATAGTGAGACCCTGTCTCAAAAAAAGAGGAGGAAGAGGAAGAAGAAATATATCTACTGTGGGTTTCACATAGATGCATGTGGAGCCAGAGGGTCAAAGTCAGTCATCATGTATCTTATTTCATTTTTTCTCCATCTTACTTTTTTAAAAATGTTTTTAAGTTTATTTTATGTGTATGAGTGTTTTTGCTATGCCTGGTGCCTGCAGGATCTCTGGTGAAAAAGGATGTCTTACTGAATCTGGAACTCACTGCCTGGCTAGACTGACCGGCCCATGAGTTCAAGGAATCGTCCTGTCTCCACTCGCCCTCCCCCCGAGACTCACTTGGCCTTTCCATGTGTTCTGGGCATCAGAACCCAGGGCCTCATGCTTGCATGACAGTCACTTTACCAATGAAGCCATCTCCTTAGCCCTTCCCCTTCTGCAGAACTACAGATTCAACCCAGGGACTCATGCACGCTAGGCAAGCACTCCACCATTGAGCTATATTCCCCAGTCCAAATTCAGTTATTTGAATGTTTTTTCCTTCCCATCCCCACCCTACCTCTCATAAAATTCACACATAGATATTTCTCCTCTCCGCTCCACCCATACCCCAAGCCAAGCAGTTGGGCATGAAACATGAGAAAGACTGACTCCTAGTATTTATATTGTTTGTTTACTTCTTCGCACACAGTTTAGAACATGCCTTCCTATGAATAAGTGTGAAACAAAGGGTTTGGATTTCTAAGTCAGAATTTTAATATTTCAACAGGTACAATGCTAGGTACTGGGTGCATGGCAGATTTTAACCCTCGTGGACTTAAAAAGATAATTACAAACTCTAAACACTGCGAAGAGCCAGGAGAAAGACCACAATGAAAATATGGAAAAAGCAGAACGTAGGTGGCAGGTGTGGGAGTCAGAGAAGTAAGAGGGCTGTGGTTCAATCAACAGCATGTGCAATGCCCAAAGTCAGCTGAAACATCACTGGTGCCTCTTCTAAAACCTTGCCATCTCCTATCATAAAGTAGAGACTATGTGTTCTTCCTTTCCAGCTGGATGAGCCTTCAATGATTGCCAAAATAGGGAGACAAGTGACACTGTGTACTTCTGAGGTTGCAGTAGGCCATTCAGCTTTGGCCTGGTTTTTCCTTAGGACACTCACTCTTAGACCCCAGACACTATACTATACAGCAAGCCAAGCAAAGAGGAATCAAAGTCCCTAACTCCAGCTGACTGCCTAGTGAAGAGCCACTAGCTTGCCAAGCCTATGAGTGACCCCACAGCCTAGCCAAAGCCATAAAGCGTAGAGGTAAACCATCTTCCCAAAGCCCTTCCCAAATTCCAAATTCATGAGCTAAATACTTAACTGCAATTGTTTGAAATCACTAAATTTTGGGATGATTTGTTGCATAGTAAGCATTAAATGAAACAATTGCAAAGATCCTAAAGCTGACAAGTGCTTGGCAGCTACAGAAACTAAAAAGTACAGTGTGGTTGGAACAGTGAGATCAAAAACAACTGCACCAGTGCAACATCAGCAGCACCCACAACACTGACATTTGGTTATTTATTGTCATGTGGGCACTGATGTAGATGGTTTATATATTATCTCCATCATTACAAGCCTGACTGTCCATCATTACAAGCCTGGCTGATACTAGAACACATGAGAAAACTGCAGTACAGGGCAACTAAGTGACCTACCCATGATCACAAACTCAGTCTAGTGCAAGAATTCATGCCATTAACAATACCAAAGGACAAAATGACAAAGTGAAATTTAGAAAGGTTGAGCAGAAGCAGGTTATACAAATTCTTTATGACAGGAAATTTAGGTGTTAGTTTAGAAGCACTGAACAGTTTTAAGCAGGGTAGTATATAATCCATTTAATATTTAAAAGATCATTTTGGCTGCATGTGGAAAACAGAAAAGGCAGGCAAATCATGTTTGACTGCAAAGCATTCCTTGAGAATAAAATGAAGAAACCCACAATGTAATAGTTTCATTGAAAGGATGTATTTTATAATGGATGAATTAACTTTAACATAAATGGAGAAATGGCCAGACACTGTTATGTGTCTCCCAATGCAGGAAATACACCACACCTCTCATGATGTACTCCTGGGGAAAGAAATTTCAAACCTGAACTTAAGTCTAATCCTGTTACAAGTTTCAGAAGCAGAATATAAAATCCTGGTAAGTGACCCAGTCTGCCAAATCCAGAATGTACAAAATTCTACACAACTCTGATAAATATCTAGAAATGGGAGGATGGAAGGAGGCTGTTAGAAATTAAAAACAACCCAAGAACATTACCTACCACATGCAATACATGGACTATGTTTGGAAGCTGAAGAATCTAATGGCAAAAAAAAAATTAATGAGGCAATTAGAAAATTTCAATCACTGACTGAATACTACAAAATTTGGGGGAATTGCCAGGGGTGGTGGCACACACCTTTAATCCCAGCACTTGGGAGGCAGAGGCAGGCGGATCTCTGCCAGTTCGAGGCCAGCCTGGTCTCCACGGACAGCTGGGGCTACAGGGAGACCCTGTCTCAAAAAGACCAAAAAAAAGAAATTTGGGAGAATTTGATTTTTTTCATATCTCTCTTTTGGTATTATAGTATCATCAAAATTTTTAAAGAGCACATATTTAAAAGGATTTACAGGTAAATTTTATGTCTATAATTTGCTTTAAAAATAATCCAGAGACAGACAAGCAGTATATAGGAAACAATATGGGTCATATTTTAACAATTACTGCTGCTGGGTAATGGATGCACAGGTATTAAGCACACAATTCTCTTGGTTTTTATATGTTAAAAACTTATCACATTTATAATACAAAGTTTAAATTCTTAAAAATGCAGCCAGGTATGGTGGTGCAGGCCTTTAATCCCAGCATACAGAGGAAGGTAGATCTCTGTGAGATGGAGACTACACTGGTCTAGATAGTGAGTTTGAGACAGATGACCCTGTCTCAAAAAAAAACCCTTAAGAAAAAATTTAGGACTCTAAGCTTCCCAAATCTAAGACAGAGCTTTAGACTCAGGCAGAAATGACAGACTAATATTCCCCACAGGCTCAAGTATTTGACCACTTTACCCCCAGTGGGTAGCATAGCTTGGGAGGTCATGGAATCTTTAGGAGGTGTAGCCTTGCTGGAGGAAGTGTGTCACTGGGCATGGGCTTTGAGAGTTCAAAGCTTTGTCCTACTTCCAGTTGTTCTTTCTGCTTCATGTTTGCTATTGACACCTGAGCTCTCAACTTCCTGCTCTGGCCACCTCTGCTGTGCCTCTTCTGCCATTATGGACTCTACCTCTGAAACCAGAAGCAGGAATAAACTCTTCCTTATACAAGTTGCCTTGATCATAATGTTTTATCATAGTAACCAAAAAGTAACTAATACAGCTTCCAAAATCAGAATATGAATACATACGTATTTATAAATATATGTATGTTTATGTAATAATAATCAAAGAAAAGGACAAGATATTGAAAAGGGAGGGGACATGAGTGAAGTTGGAGAGGGACTGAGAGGGACAGAAATAATGCAAATATAATACTCATGTAACAAGTTCTAAAAAATAAAATAAAGTTTAAAAAAATCAGAATATGAGAATTGCTGGGCATGGTGGCACATGCCTTTAACACCAGCACTCAGGAGGCAGAGGCAGGCAGATCTCTGTGAGAATGAGGCCAGCTGGTCTACATAGTGAGTTCTAGACTGGCTTGGGGTACAAGGAGACCCTGTCTCAAGAAAAAGGGACTGGAGGGATAGCTGAGTGGTTAAGAGCACTGGCTGCTCATGCAGAAGGCCCAGGTTCAGTTCCCAGCACCGACACGGCAGCTAAAAACTGTCTGTAACTTCAGTTCCAGAGGATCTGACACCCTCTTCTGGTCTCTGCAGGCATTGCATGACATGGGTCATACAATGTAAGAAATACATTCATACACATAAATTAAAATTTCTGAAACATAGTATGAAAATGAATACACTAAAAGCACCAAACTTCCGGTTTAGCCAGAGACCTTGATTCAAGGCAATAAGGCAGAGAGTGATGGAGGAAGACACCACACATCTTCCACATTTCCACATGTGGGCACACAGACTGGCATACTCCCATGAATTTGCCCCCCCAACACATGCATACACACACACACACACACACACACACACCCAGCACAGTGTGGTGGTGAACACCTATAATTCCAGCACTTGGGAGGCTGAGAGGAAGATCACATTGAAGGCCAGTCCCTCCAATAGTAAGAGCTTGTCTCAAAAAGCAAAACAAGAAAAATAAATGATTTCTTTAGAAATTAAATATAAAATACACAAGGAAAGAAAAAAATTTTTACATGAATATTTTATTGGAAGAGGGCAGGTGAATTCTATAAATTCTGTCTGGCAAGATGGCGAACCTGGTAAAAAGCAGCTGCTATGTAAGTCTGACAACTGGAGCTTGATCCCCAGTACCCACAGTAGAAGGACTTTCATACTTGCATCCCTGCTCATGTGCACATGCACATACATACACACAATAATCATAAAATTTAATTCCATTAATTTAATTTTTGGTCTTCAGCAGCAGCAATACTTAAAAATATTTTTTCCTTTAAAAAATGTATTATTGGGCTGGAAAGATGGTTCAGCGGTTAAGAATACTGGTTGTTCTTGCAGAAGACCTGGGTTTGTATCCCAGCACCCCACATGGCAACTAACAACTGTCCATAACTCCAGTTCCAGGGGATCCAACAGCCTCTTCTGATCTCCGTAGGCACTGCACGACATGGGTGCACTTACATGCAGGAAATACATGCATACACATAAAATAAAAATAATAAATAAGGGGCTGGAGAGATGGCTCAGCAGTTAAGAACACTGACTGTTCTTGCAGAAGACCTGGGTTCGAATCCCAGCACCCACATGGCAAGTAACAACTGTCCATAACTCCAGTTCCAAAGGGGAAACCAATGCTTTCTTCTGACCTCCTTGGGCACTGCATGACACGAGTACACTTACATACATGCAGGCATAACACTCATACATATAAAATAAAAAATATTTTAAAATAAATCAAATTTTAAAAAATGTATTATTGTGTGTGTGTGTGTGTGTGTGTGTGTGTGTAGAGTGTGCATAGGTGCACGCATACCACAGCTAGGATGTGGAGATCAGAGAACAACTTTGTGGAGTTGGTTCTCTTCCTACTCTTATGTGGGTCCTGGGGATAAGCCAGGCTCATGCAGAAAATATGTTTACCTGCTGAGCCATCACACCAGCCCCAGTACTTTTTCTTCTTAATGAAGCAGTTCTGGAACTGCTCAACCAACTGTTTTCTCTGAGTGTAAAATAATACTAAAGCAAAAATAAGAAATCCCATAGTAGGGCTGGAGAAATGGTTCAGCGGACAAGAACATTGGTTGATCTTGCAGAGGACACAAGAGCACTGGCTGATCAGTTCCTAGCACCCATATGGTGGCTAACAACCACCCATTAACTCCAGTTCTAGGGGATCTGATGCCCTCTTCTGACCTCCTTTGGCATTCATGACATGGGTGCACTTACATACACACAGGCAATACATTCATACATATAAAATACAGCCAGGTGTGGTGGCACACACCTTTAATCCCAGCACTCGGGAGGCAGAGGCAGGCGGATCTCTGAGTTCAAGGCCAGCCTGGTCTACATAGCGAATTCCAAGGCCAGCTGGAGCTACAGGGAGTCCCCGTCTCAAAAAGACCAAAAAACAAAAACAAAACTAAAAAAAGATAAATATTTAAAAAGATATTCCACAGTAGTAACAGTTATGTTTATTCATTACTTAATTTAACAACTTTTTAAACATTTTATCTATCTTAATTATGTCCCAATTTACATATGTGGAAACTGAGATAAATAAAACTTAAATAACTTGCCCAAGATCACAGTGCTAGTGAGGAGATAATTTAAGTTGCTACTGTTTGACTCTAGAAAACTCATGTGCTTGCTAAATTAGGAAGTCTGTACTGTTATACTATGCTAAATGCTATGCTATGCTATATAGCTTCAGTGGCTTAAATGCTTATCTCAAGGTTAAAAAAAAAACAGAAAAGGTTTATGTGTAGGCTATAAAAAATTGAGGGCTTCATGATGAAATTACATCTTATAGATTAATAAAATCTTCATCATTATGAGGCCTCTGTCTCTATTTATTTACTCAATGAATTAAGATATTTCCCTTAGCATGTACATCCCCATACAGAACTAGCACAGCAGTAGAAGTACTCTGAGCGACTAGAAAGAACAGGTTACCTTGTTCAGAGAAAATTGAAAATATCAAGAAAAAGAAAAGCTGGAGAGCTGACTCAGTGGTTAAGAGCACTGACTGCTCTTGCAGAGGATCTGGGTTCAGTCCCCAGCACCCACATGGCAGCTGACAATCATCCATACGCCAGTTCCAGGGGATCCAACACCCTCTTCTGACCTCTGTGGGCGTTGCACGACATGGGTGCACTTACACAGATGCAGACAATACACTCAAGACACATAAAACAAAATAATAAATTTTTAAAAGATAGGTAAGTTGCAAAATTGTTTCCAAATAATTACTGAGTTCTCAAGTCAGAATCAGAGCTATGCTTAAGTACTTAGATCAGTTAACTTCTCTAACTTTCATATTTACGAAAGAAACAAAGAAAAAAAATTTAGGAATCCTTTGATACTTTGGTTCACTGTGAGTGAACACGCTGTGTGTGTGAGAGAGAGAACTGGACACAAGTGGAAAATGAGAAGATTAAGTACTCAGTGTAGTCTCAACCCTCAGAAAATCTCTAAGACTATCTACAGGATTTGGTTTCTATGCTTCAATCAGTGCTAGGCTAAGGGGTATAGCTCAGTGGTAGAGAGCGTGCCTAGCATGCATAATGCCCTGGGTTCAGTCCCCAGTACTCAGGGGGAAAAGAAAGTGGTGGAGAGAGAAAGGAAGGAATTGGTGGATTTCCAGCAGGTTTTGTATTTACGAGGCTGATCTTCCAAGATTACAGAATGTTCTCTAAGAAGGAGAAAAGCAACTCAAGGGAGAACATTAAAATAATTCTGAGGCCAGGCATGGTGGCTCACACCTTTGATCCCAGCACTCTAGAGAAAGAGGCAGGTGGATCCTGTGAGTTTGAGGCCAGTCTGGTCTACATGGTGAGTTCCAGACCAGCCAGAGTTAAACAGTGAGATGCTGTTGTTCTAGTTTTTGTTTTTATCTTTAAGAAAATCTGAATAGAACACTACAAAAATTAGACTTAGCCTTTTCATGCTTCATTTTTAATGAATAAAGGCCATGAAAACCCTTGTACTTACTCAGGCACAGCAGTTACCTACATTTAGACTGCTTTCAAGAGCACCAAAACTTGTGGCTATTCACCTCAGGGGGGCCCTTTAAACTACCCACTGTCATGGTCAGTAACCACTCTCATTCTTCCCTCTCTTCCCAAGGCTCTGAGTAACTTACATTTTCTACACTTAGAAGATAACTGTCATTTTTCATCCTTGATTAAAGCAAGGCTCTTTGTTTATAGATGAATCTCATACATTTAGAACAGTGTCGGACACATTAACATATTTGTTAGATGAACAGCAAATAAAATGAAAAAAAATTAATGAACCCCCTAATAATCTCCTGTCCTTTAAGTTACAAACATAATATAGTTGTAGCCTTCCTCTCATCCTTCAGTTTTGATGATGGGACTCCTCCTACTAACAGTTAACTACTTCATCTGTGTGCCACATTGCATTCTGTTGTTTCCTCAATTAACCCTCTGCTATAATTTTAAAATACTCCCAGCTAGAAATTCCTTTCTCAAAGCCTAAAAGGAATGCTTACCCCCATTCTGCAAGCAAAACAAAAACAACTTCCTGAACCTTAAGAGTATTCTAGAGCTACACAATTTCAAAGATACTTGTGTGTGTGTGTGTGTGTGTGTGTGAGAGAGAGAGAGAGAGAGAGAGAGAGAGAGAGAGAGAGAGAGAGAGAGGGAGATGTGTGTGGCAGACATCCTGCATCATGCTGTATCACTCTTTGCCTTTTCCTTGGAGGAGGGTATCTCACTGTACCTGGAGATAGGCTGGTGACCAGTAAGCCCCAAAGATTCTCCTATCTCTATGCCCCACAGTGCTGGGGTTACAGGTCCCCAGTCATGGCCACTTCAGGCTTTTTACATGGGTGTTGAGGATTTAAACTCAGATCCTTATGCAAGTGCTCTTATTTGCTGAGCCATTTTCCTAACCCTGAGATACTCTGTCTTAAGGAGATGTGTGCATTTCTAATCTCTGTCATCTTTCACCCTTATTCTGTAGCAATTTGGTTTCCACTGTAGGCTGCTCAAAGTTTTCAATGCAAAGTCTTTAAAAGGTCTGCTATTTTTCTTCCTCGTTTTTATTAGTTATTTGAGAATTTCATACAATGTATTTTAATCATATTCACCCCCTTTCCCAAGTTCTCCCAAGCCTATCTCCCCTTCCCAGGACTACCATTAAACCAAACTCACTGATACTTCTCGCTTCATTTGATCATTCTACTGTAAGCAATTCTAGCTATTCATTTCTTTATCATTTTTACTTTATGAGTGCCTTGCCTGCATGTATGTAAGTGCACCTGTGTCGTGCAATACCCAGAGAGGTCAGAAGAGGGTGTCAGGTTCCCTGGAACTGGAATTTCGGGTGGTTGTCAGCCTCCATGTGGGTGCTGGGAACTGAATCTGGGTCCTCTGCAAGAGCAGTCAATGCTCCTAACTGCTGAGCCATCTCTCCAGCCCCTAGTTATTAATTTCTTGGAGCTCATTCTCTTTTTTGTGTACCATATTCTTTCACTTGACAGTTCTTTCAGCTCCTCTGCCTGCTCCTTAAATGATCACTTCCAAAGAAACTTGGCCTGTTCTTTTCTATAAATACCTTGAATGAGCTCATCCACATTCATACTTATATATTCTAATGATTCCCAAAACTCTACACCCAGCCGAGTTTCACTTTTACACAGTGTCAGACCTGGATATCCAACTCTAAGATATTCCTAATGTAGATGGACCATAAACACATCAACTTTCAATTGATTCATCATCTCATTCTGATGAAAACTTGCCTTTCTCTTCCTGGTCCTCTATCTCTAATAGTTGAGCAAGTCCATTTCTTAAGTCCCTACTCTGCCTACCTATCTAATTTACTGTCAACTCTAATAGAAACTGAGACTTAAATCTCTTGAATCCAGGTCCTACGCTAGTGTTTTAATTCAAACAATTATTCTTGACTAAATTGCTGCAATTAACTCTCTTTAGAATGAAATTTAAGTATCTCTAAGATCCTAGCTATGTCTTGCATGTACACACCCCTCCCTCATATGTGCCACTTTCCCATATTGTAATCTGAGTGGTTAATCTAAAATGCAGGGGTGATAATAAGTACCAGCTGGAAATCGTATTATTTACTATTACTTCTTTCATGTTTACTATTATGTTTCATTACATACATAAATATGCCTATTATGTTATATGTCTATCATATAAAAACATATATATACACACATATAGGACATGCAATTTATAAATATACACATATAAAGGAAGATACTTAAAATATTTTACGAATATAAGCACATAAAAACACGAGATCAGTATAGCGGCTCAGATCTCAGCAGACAACCAGAGTGCCTAGTTCTGGTCTACCTCTGGTCTCCATCTAGCAGAGGGCCTGAGAACCCAGGGGACTGCCTGAGAGCCCCAGGATCCTGCCTCCACGTGGTGGCCCTTTTAATAAGATGATGCTATACAGCAGTCCCTTCTGCATGAAATAACTACCATCATCATGACTTCAGCTAAGCCTGATCTCTAAACATCATCACAACTGGGCTTGTTGACGGTTGTGCTCATTCATTAAAGGAGAGCCATGCAGTGCCACTGGACCCTCACTGGAGTATCCAGCCACTCTTCCCAGACAACTGTATGTAATTTGACCCTAATCACACATGGCCACCTGGATATGGGGAGGGCTAAAGTATACAATCTATGGAAGGCTAGGAAAAGAAGGCATGACCCATGCTGGGTAAAGGCTATCCAATGTGCATACACCCTCAGGTCATACATACACCTCAGCAGCCCCTCAGTAATCTCGGTAAGTAAGCTCAATAAATTCATTGGTTCCCCAATAAAACTTTAATGAAACATTGGCTTGACACTAGAACCTTAAAAGGGAATAAGCAGTGCTTAGCATCCCCAGGAAAAGAAGTTTCACAACCAATGGAAAATTTATTCGTTGATGCTATTATG
>NW_008355775.1:6094434-6098410 GCF_000622305.1 Nannospalax galili | reverse complement strand
GTGGATCTCTGTGTGTTCAAGGCCAGCCTGGTCTACATAGTGATTTCCAGGACAGCTGGGGCTACAGGGAGACCCTGGTTCAAAAAGACAAAAATAATAATAATAATAATAATCATCATCATCTTAAATTTTCTATGGTCATAGTTTAATCAACTAGTTTAAGGAACAAAGTATAAATCTAGTCAATGTTTATCTGAGAATATTTGGTTCTTTACTGAAGCCTTATCTACATAGCACATGATAATTAAAAGTATCAGACTGGTGCAACTAATCTTATGGAATATTTAACAGCCATACTTTAAGGCCTATACAAATGTGGTCAGAGGGACTTAAAGGACAGTTTATGCCCCTTGCCCTCCAAGGTCGGCCAAGTTCCAGGGGACTATGGAACATCTCTCAAAATGTCATGTAAATGTGGTGAGTCACCTGTCCCCTTGTTCAGGAGGACATGAAGACCCCACAAGATGGACTTGAACCAGTGTCCAGTCTACAAAAAGGAGGGTCAACTTAGAGGAAACATCTCATTCATGCTTCCAAGTGAAGCCAGACATGGTTGAATAGGACCTTTGACTTATCTTCACATAGATGGAACTGGTAAAAGAAAGGAGCCAGGAGCTCCTCCCAAGCCCATGTGACCCCTGAGGAACAGGTCCTCAAATGACCTTAAGTATAAAAATAAATGGATTTATTTGGGCCAACCGTATGGTCTTAAACACCCAAAAGAAAAGTTATGACCAAAGAGCAAAGTCATCTTTAAGAGTTCAAGGCATTACACTTCCCAGACATTAGGCTTAAGTCTATATAAAAAGTTATTTAGACAATTATTTCTCATTGATGATTTTGTTCCTAAACAGAAAGTGCTGCCCAGATGTAAGACTTCAAATCTTGGTCTCCAATACTGTAGTGCCCACCTGTAGCTAAGGGAGACAACCGCTATTGTTCTAAAACAATGGATAAATTTGTTTTCTCCCCCTATTCAGAAGCCTTTGAGAGGGAACTGACAACCACTTCAACAACTATCAAAATACCTGAAAGTAAATCGGAATCCAGCACTCTAGAGTCCAGCCTTGGAAGACAAAAGAAAGAGGAGGAGGAACCCAATAGAGGGATGCTTTTGGAAGCCCTTGTCAAGAAATTCCAATGGACTCTCATATGAACATTTGAAAATTGCCCTGTTGTGACTTTTTTCTAGTTCCCTGTCTAGAACTTGTAATGCTAATTACTCTTGCCTTTACTTCTCCTTCACATCTCCTATTCACATTCAAGGACTTAAGGACTTTCCTAGAGATAAGAGTTATGCAATTTGGAAGTCTTTTAGATAGACCCACTGAAGGGGTACTCCAAATTGCCTCACCCTGCATCCCTGTTCAACATGGAAGAAGCCAGAGGGATCTGTGTCCCTATTCCTTATTGGCAATTTGGGTAACCCCTTCAGAAGATGGCGTGATAAGAATAGGAGGTAGAAAACTGGCTAGGCAGTTAGGGTAAAAAGACCCCAATGAAAAGTAGCCAGTTTCATGACTAAAAGTCAAAATGTCCTTGGGACTGTTAGCAACATACTCTGTTCCAAAGGCCAAAAATGTCAAAAGTATCTGGGAGCTTGTATCTAATCCTTAAAAGATTTTAGGGTTACCTCTTCAAAGGGGGGAATGTTAGAGTACCCAAAAGCCCCATAAAGATAAATAAATGAGGGGCTGAAGAGATGGCTCAGTGGTTGAGAACACTGGTTGTTATTGCAGAAGATGGGGGTTGGAATCTCAGCACCCACATGGCAGCTAACAACTGTCCTAACTCCAGTTCTAGGGGATCTGACAGCCTCTTCTGTCCTCTGTGAGCATTGCACAACATGGGTGCACTTACCTACATGCAGGTAATACATACATACACATAAAATAAAAATAATAAAATATTTTAAAAAATAAATAAATGAAAGAAGAAAAAGAATAGAAAAAAGTGATGGGGAGGTATGGGAGGTGTTGGAAAGGGGGGAGTGGGCATGGATTTGATCAAAATACCTTATATGCATGTATGAAATTCTCAATAAAGTTTTTGTAAAAGTTAAAAAAAAAAAAAAAAACACACATGAAAGCCACTGAGAGAAAACACAATTCTTTAACCTGACAGTCAGGATTTGACAGCTTTTACATACATCTCCCTTAAACACCGTAACTTTCTAACCAGCATACTTCTACTCTGAAACTTTAACTTTACCCATACCACCTCCTGGTCTGCAACTTCCCATCACCCTCCTTTTATCTTTCTCCTCCCCAATTTTGGTTTGTTTTCAAGCCTCAAATCACACTTAACCTGATTGTATGTAATGCCTCTGACCTTCCAAGGAATTGCCTTTCTTGTGCACAGTTCTTTTATAGCACTTAAATCGTGGTAATATAATTTCTTGTTTACATGTCTATCCACTCTTCTTTGTACTGCCAGTGCTTAGCATGACTCATGACACAAATTAAGTGCTTAATGTTTTTTAGAAGTGCTGAAGAGGCAGAGTGGTGTAGGACAACCTGCAGTAACCCAGCTGAGAGAATAAAGGATTCTTATGTTGAGGTATGGGTTGGTGACCAGTTTCAAATTTTAAAATACGCTTACATTATGCTTGAGTTTTCAGGTTATAGGCAGAGATTTTTAGAAAGCTAATACTTTACCATCTACCAAACTCCAATCAACTAATTATCAATAGTGTCAACACACTCTGAAAGATGCCTTATATAAATTCAAGAACTAAAGATTCATTCTGGTCAAGCATGGCAAATTAATTACACACATTTATCTTCCTTTCCTAAAATTCCATTAAGATCAAAGTGAAAAGAAAAAAGAAGGTATAAGGCCAGAACATCAAACAACAGAAAATGTGGCACCAGTGTGTAAATAATTTTAAGTTTTCAAGGATGGAAAACAGAAGGAACACAGAACCTGAGTGAGAAAAACAAGGAAGCCTGCAAGTACCTACAAAGAGAAAACTAAGTGAACAACTTGCTGGCCAGAATACTAAGGCAAGATAGCAGAGCACATGTCAAGTATGGGACTGAAATTGGGGAGCTGACTGAAAATTTAAGTCACAGAACAATGAGACCCCTCAACTGCCTCAGTTCCAACAGTCAACTATCTTTCCCAATAGCAAAAGACATGAGTGGTGCCTAAAACAGAGCAAATGAAACCAGGCTCCCTTCAAAACCCTTCCCTTCATAGCACATCAGACAATATGTCTTCTAGGCATATAATGGAAAAATATACTTACCTTACCTCAGAAAAGAGGTACTAAGTATGTGTACATGGAGATGCTTCTTTAAAGAAATCAAAGAGTCTCAGGAAAAAAACCCTATACCTCAGATGCCAGCTTTCACCCAAAGAAAATGCCAGATTACCAAACCTGAGGACTACCAAAGACAGGTCTCATTGATTCACAAAGAGCTTTTAATCAGCTTTTTAGTATCTTGACCATTCCAGCAACATTTCTAAAATGAAAGAAGAAACTAAACAAAAGGAAGGACAGGTGTGGTAGTACACACCTTTAATCCAGTATTCTGTGGATCTCTGTGAGGTTGAGGACAGGCAAGTCTACATGCAAGTTTCAGGCTAGCCAGGACTAACACAGTGAGATCCTATCTCACTGTGAAATAAATTAGTTAATTAAACAAACAGAACAAAAACAAAACAAAATTTAAAAAACACCCCAAACTTCATAACACTACATTAGGTCCTCAAATAAAACTTAAAAATTATGTAGTCTGAGCAGGGTGTGGTGGCTCGGGCCTTTAATCCCAGCACTTGGGAGGCAGAGGCAGGTGGGTCTCTGTGAGTTCAAGGCCAGCCTGGTCTACAAAGTGAGTTCCAGAACAGCTGGGTCGATAGGGAGACCCTGTCTCAAAAAGACCAAAACCAAAAACCAACCAACCAACCAAACAACAACAACAAAATATGTAGTATGGATTTGTTTTTATTTAATTTAATTAATTTATGTATT
>NW_008355775.1:6080681-6094341 GCF_000622305.1 Nannospalax galili | reverse complement strand
CCTTCCTTCCTTCCTTTCTATTTATTATTTACTGGTCTTTTTGAGACAGGGTTTCTCTGTAACCCCCAGCATTGTTTGTTTGTTTGTTTGTTTGTTTGTTTATTTTATTTATTATCTTTTTGAAGCAGGGTCTCCCTGTACCCCCAGCTGGCCTGGAACTCACTATGTAGACCAGGCTGGCCTTGAACTCATGGAGATCTGCCTGCCTCTGCCTCCCAAATGCTGGGACTAAAGGCGTGTACCACCACACCTGACTTTTTTTTTTTTTTTTTAATTTAAAAAACAGTATGTGCAAGGGGCTACCCTGGAATTAACTATGTACCCCAATACTCCTGTCTCAGCTTCCCAAGTGCTAAGATGGCAGACATGAACCATCATGCCCAGCTATATAGAAATTTAAAGTCTAGTTTGAGAGTTAGAAAATTAAATGAAGGCAATTCTCTCAGAAAGCAGAATCAGGGCTGTAGGTCTAGTTAAGTGGTTTAAACACTTATCTAGAAGGTTCAAAACCCTGGGTCCAATCCCCACATCACACAAAGAAAAAGCAGCAGGTGAGACTTAAAAGAGCCCTACTTTCCAACAGACAGGCATCTCATAAACAGTAGGGAGAAAATGGGTAAGAAAATATTTCTAGCCAGGCATGATAGTACACATCTATGATCCCAGCACTCAGGAGGCTGAGGCAGGAGAGTCACAAGTGAACGGCAGAGGCTACAGTCTAAGACCCTATCTTGGGAGAAAGGAACAGAGAGGAATTACTCCTTAAAAGTAAAAGGAAATACCCAATTTAGGGAGGTAAGTTGCCAGGTTTTTAAAGGACCCACTATAGTCCAATAGAACAAATAGTTAAAAAGTGAAAACAAAAGCAGGGACAGGAATACAGCTCAGTGGCAGAGCACTTGCCTAGCAAGTGGGAGGCCCCAGTTCAATCCACAGCACTGCAAATAAATGGATAATAATAGCATACAAGCAAAAGATCCATACCATAGCATCATAAAAGTTCAGAACAGCAGAGAAAAAAGTAGGGGAGAAGCCACACATGAAGGAACCAGAATCCGAAATAAGCAAAGCTTCAACAATACTGAAAACTACAACACTTAAAGGTCTTCACAACTTTAAGAGGAATTTTTATTTTTCTAGATAAATATACATGGGGCTGGAGCAATGGCTCAGCAGTTAAGAGCACTGGTTGCTCTTGCAGAGGACCCAGGTTTGAGTCCCAGCACCTACATGGTGGCTAACAGCCATCTGTAACTCCAGTTCCAGGAAATCCAATGCCCTCTTCTGACCTCTGTGGGCACTGCACAACATGAATGCACTTACATATATGTAGGCAAAACTCATACACATTAAAAATATGTAAATCAAAAAATTTTTAATATAAAGAATAGTATCCAGGAAATGAGGTAAAATTATTTTCTAAAAAAAATTAAATTCTAAGGGAAGATCTTGTATGCCTAAAAAGTAATAACCAGTCCATAATGAAAAAAGTGTACAGAAAGCTATAGGTTCTGAGAGGTTAAACATTTGGAAAACTCACAGGTACTTGGTGTGGTGCGCCAATTTTAAGATGGCCTCCAAAAGCATCATTCCCTGATGGATACTTTCAGCATAATCCTCTCAAATGTTGGTGTAAGAACTGACAGAATACGGTGACAGAGGTAATTAGATCACAAACCTGTTGCTGACTCTAAATTAATCAAAAGAGATTATTATCCTGAGGGTTCTGGTTCTATAAAGGGTGAACCAGAAAGAAACTTTGTCTGGTCCTGAGGATATTGCAAGCAAAAAAAAAAAAAAAATGAATTCTGCTGACAACCACAGGACTGTTAGAGGAGATGCCTATGATCCCAAGGCCTAGCTGCTACCTAGACTGCCTTATGAGGAATATCCAGCTAACTGATGATGCCTAGACTCTTGACCCACAGAAATAGTACAATAAATAGATGTTTGCTTTAGCTAGCAAAATTTTGCTAGTTTGTCACACAGCAATAAAAACCTAGTATTTATGGCACATGAAGCAACTTAAAGACATCTAAGTTAAACCAACACTTTAGAAGGAAACCTTTAGAAGCAGAAAATTTCAGAAGTCAAAGCAATTTCAGGCAGTGTTATAATTAATACATTTAGAAATGCCAGAACACAGAAGTAACTCTGAGTAGGAAATGGGCATACCTTATAAGTACCACTAAAAACAAACAGGTTCAAAGAGATAAGTTTCAGATTGTCCTGGATCTTTTAGCTTATAAAAAGTAGATATGCAGCAACACCAGGTGTGCCTACCACAGTTCAAATCATAGACTTACTAACTTTAAAGTGTATGGGGGCCTGCCTAGGGAAGGAGGTAAGGAGGGAAAGAGGGGGAGAGAGAGGCAGTTTAGGAATAACTACAGCTTTTTAAATGGACAGCAGTTTTCACTTTTGTGAGCTTCATTAATGGACTGAAGTGTCTCTCAAAGTAAGATCCCTGTATCAGCAGCATCAGCATCACCTGCAAATCACTGGGATAACAAAATTGTGGGGGCTCTCTTGAACCCACTGGATAAAATTCTCTGAGAGTAAAGGAAACCAGCAATCTGTGTTTTATTTTGTTTGAGACAGGGTCTCCCAGGAAGACCCAGCTGGTCTGGAACTTGACCAGGCTGGTCTCAATGTCACAAAGCGGTAGGATTAAAGATGTGCACTACCACACCCAGCCCATGCCATGCCTTGCCTCGCCTCCCTCCCTCCCTCCATTATTATTTTATGTGTATGTGTGTATTGCCTGCATGTAGGTAAGTGAACCCATGTTGTACAATGCCTGCAGAGGACAGAAGAGACTTCAGATCCCCTGGAACTGGAGTTATAGACAGTTGTTAGCTGCCATGTGGGTGCTGGGATTCAAACCCAGGTCTTCTACACTAATAGTCAGTGTTCTTAACCACTGAGCCATCTCTCCAGCCCCTTTTTGGTCTTTTTGAGACAGGGTCTCCCTATAGCCCTGGCTGGCCTAGAACTATGTAGCAGTATGTAGACCAGGCTGGCCTCACAGAGATCCTACTGCCTCTGCCTCCCAAGTGCTGGGATTAAAGGTATGTGCCACCACACCCAGCTTCCGTGTGTTTTTTTTTTAACAAGGTCTCTAGGTGATCCTGATGTATGTTCACAATTGAGAACTACTAACCTAATATTAATTTCAGCCACTATCATAGTATGATCTAGTCTTCCTGCTTTAGCCAAGAGATAATGTACTTCCAAACCATATCTGACCTGGATTAACAAACCATAACTGCTTAAAAAAAAAAAAAAAGTTTGCAGAATAAATAATGGATGAGACTAGAGATGTGCTTCCTGGGCTAGAGGGTCTTTAGAACAAAGAGTTGAGGAGGAATATGTTCTCTTCACTTCCCAACAGTCCCCACTAATCCCTATTCCTCGTGCCTCACACTATCATACATTTTTCTGCCTAGCCGATTACTGCATTAGAGTTTAGGAACTTAGAGAAAAGTAATTCCAAAAGAATGATAAAATTGGGTGCTGGAGAAATGGCTCAGCAGTTAAGAACACTTGCTGCTCTTACAGAGGACCCATTTTCAATACCCAGCACCCACATGGCAGCTCCAAACTATTGTAACTCCAGTTCTAGGGGATCCAACACCCTCTTTTGGCCTCTGAGAGCACCAGGCGCACAAAAGACACACATACATACATGCAGGCCAACACTCGTACACATAAAACAAAATTAAATCCTTAGGGGCTGGAGAGATGGCTCAGTATTAAGAGCACCGGCTGCTCTTGCAGGACCAGAGTTTGATTCTCAGCACCCACATGGCAGCTAACAAGCATTTGTAACTCCAATTCCAGGGGACCCAACTCCTTCTGACCTCTGAAGGCACCGCGTAACATGGGCCCACTTACATACATACAGGCAAAACATTCATACGCTCAAAATAAAAATAAATAACACTGGAGCCACATACAAAAAAAAAAAAACTTAAGAAAATGACAACTTTAAATCAGGATCCAACCTTTTTCTTCTTTTCTCCTCCCTCCCTCCCTCCCTTCCTCCCTCCCTCCCTCTCTCTCAGAAAATAATGTTCCAAGACAGCATCTCAAGCCCCCTCCCCAGCATACACAGCCCCATACGAGATCTTCAGAGAAAGAGATCCTATCTATACAAGTATTCCAGAGGCTCATGTGCCTAGTAACTACAAGAGGGCTTGATTTATTAAGACCTCAATTTAAGCTGAGCATTGTGGCAGAGGGAGGCAGAGTCAAGTGGATCTCTGTGAGATTGAGGCAAGCCTGGTCTACATAGCAAGTTCCAGGCCAGCTGGGGCTACAGGGAGACCCTGTCTCAAAAAAATTTTTTTTCATTCTTCAATTTAAGACTAACTTGGAAACTATACCAAATACATGTAATAATGTGAAATCATTTATTAGTACTTCAGCATATTCCAGTATAATACACTGAACAGATTTAAACAGATTAAAAATAAAATGCAGATTTTTTTTTTTTAGCCATCTTGAAGGAAAACAAAAGACATGCATTTAAGGAACTCACCAAGATACTAAGCTTGCAATAAATTTGAGTGTTTAAAAAGAGCTATGAGGGATTATACACAGCTTTCCAAAGGAATCACTGAGTTTCCATTTATGTTTCCTGAACCAATGCCAAGACCCTGGGAACTGCAAGATTCAACACATGCTCTGCCATTCCAGAGCTATGGAACCTTCCATAAATCACATGCTCCTTATGAGCGGTCTTTCTTCATAAAAGTGCAAATATTATTAAAACTCTGGTGTCATACATATAAAATAATAAAATATATTTAGTATTAAGAAAGTGCCAAATGAAACAATAAAAAACAATTAAAATTCAATAGATTATAAATAGATCTGTAGCCAAATTGCCTTCTAAATATTCATATTTATACTTTAGACTAGCACTGTTATCCACCTTGGCCAGAGAAGTTTCTTTTCATGGTGGGTGATGGGTAATACAAAGATTCCTAACTGGTCAAAAGGCTGAGAGTAAATGACTGTTAAATGCTCAGCCCTAAGCTGTATATCTGTATCACCCTCTGAGACCCAGGGAACATCAAGGAAAAGGGAGCTGGAGGATGAGGAGTCCTACAACATACTGCCTTCAAGATGTAATATGGCCAATCCAACCACACACACAGGAGCTATGACTACCTACACAAGACCTGCATAAAAAATAGCACATGAAAGTAGAAGAGGAGCTAGTTGGGAAGAAGGGGGTCTGTAGAAGTGGAAGGGAACAGAGAGGGTAAGGGATTCACAATGCAATACATGTATGAAATTGTCAAAACTCAAATAATAAAAAATTCTATAGATTATCAGTAGAGTAAAAGAGCAGTCTGCAAGATCTAGAACTGTTTTGTCTGTTTAAAAAACAGAACAAAATTGGGTTTACGGGTGATTTGAAAGTCTTCTCACTCAGCTTAACATATACAATGATCCCTGGCAATACTAAAAAAAGAGAAGGTGGCGTCCTCATTCTGTAAATACATTGGAAACTGTCAGGGCAATTAAGCAAAACACACAAATTTTAATGTTAAAAGCCAAGAGGCAGATATTAAAAACAACAGAGTAATATAGGAAACAGCACTGTCTTACAAAAGAGCAAGCAAAAAGAAAGCATACAAAAAGCCAAGGGGGAGAGTGGGCCCAAAATAGTTATCCTATATGAGTTTAGGAACGCATACACTCGCCTTCCATATTTTAAGACTGGTTGATAAGATTTTCTAATTTGAGGATTTTGAGATCTTTGATAGGGCATTCCAGTCAAGACAGTTTCCTAGACAGCATTATTAAGAGCCTGATGGGAGAAACTGAAAGTAACCAGAGCAGAAAATTCCAAATCACAAGAAAAAACCTTACAGAATAATTCTAAGACTTCTCACAAATACTTAAAAGAAACAGGAGGGCAATAACATCTTCTTAAGCAAAAATGAGGCATACTGAAGAACAAAGGTTAAAGGATCTAACAATTGACCTGCAGAAAAAAATAAAAAAATAACCAATACATCCCAACTGCCAGAAATCAGAAATTGTCTGTATACAGAAATGGACCCTAATTCTCTCAAATCCCTCAGCTAATGTTGCCTGTATGGGTGCTGTGCTATGAAGTCATCTGTTAGGAGACACAATGCATTTTACCCATGGACATATGTATCAGGTCTATGGTTCCCAGAGCCCCTTCTCCAAGTGGTAGGGGAGAATTGAAGTCAGGGCATCAGCTTGCTAGGCTCTACCACAGATACATTGCTAGCTTCCTTGAGCACCTATATTCAGACTCCCCAGCTAAAAACAGTGTGGAATTAGGAACACACCCTTCTATGGGGTTTACAGTCAAGGACATGCTCTTTTACAGTCTTTTGGACTCTGCAGCAAGTGAACACATAGCTTCAGATATGCCACTAGATATGGCATGGAAACAATGACTTTAAATGACCTCATATGGTAATATAAACAGTGTTTATGTTTCACTTCCACTCAACTCTGGCAATTTTACAAATGGCCCTCAATTCTTACAATAATTCTGTCTTGAGGACCTGGTACTAACCCTCTTCAAAGATAATGTGGAATAGCTCTTTATGTTTTACAGAACATTAAAAAAATATATCCAGAGCTGGGAAGATGGTTCAGAGGATTAAAGGCTTGCCCAGCATGTGTGAAACCCAGTGTTTAGATCCCAGCATCCATGTAAAAGCTGGGTGGGTTGGGCAACCCAGCTGTAATCCCAGAACTGGGGAGGGGAAAGGAAGACAAGGACTCCCCCAAAGCAAGTTGGTTAGCCAGACTAGCCAAGAACTTCAAGTTCCAGGTTCAGCATGAGACCCTGATTCAGTATAAGATGGAGAGCTATCCAGGAAGACACTTAACACCAATCTCAAGCCTCCACAAGCACACCCACACACATGCACATGCACTCCCAGACATGGACCTACATACATGTAAACATGCATACATACATGCACATACACATTCACCAAAACAGCAAGATATACGTAAGGGAGAGCTGATTTTAAGATTAATATTAGTCAAAAGAGATTAAGATGGTTTCTCAAAAGCTAGAAAAGCTGCAAAGGTAAACCAGAGTATAAAGATTAAAACACTGATTAGACTTAATTAAAATTTTCAAGATTTCATGAACAATTTTTATTTTATGACACAAAAAAGAAAACAATGACTTTCTCCCTTCTTTGAGTAGCCTACTTTCAAGAAGTATAAATGAAATTCAGCTCTAAACTAAGTTAAAAATTCAGTTTTACGTATTTAAAATTATTTTAATTATGTGAGTCATAAAGGTTTCAAGATCCACATTATCCATATTATACCACCGAAGTGAAGAGATTTTTGGAAACTAAAAACAAGATGAGAAATAAAATGTAAGATGAGAAAAAAGGCAAAATATTAAAAAGATAACACATAAGTCAATTATTCTAGCCTCTCAAAAATATTACTTTAAAAAATGGAACACTATTAGTTTCTTTCTTTCTTTCTTTTTCTTTTTCCAGACATTTTACCAAGGAAAATGGAAATGACCAGCATTTTAGTTACAATAAAATTAAGGACATAAATTCAAGCTGGGTACAGTAGCACACACCTGGAATCCCAGCACGCCAAGCACTCATGAAGCTATGGATGCAAATTTCCAGGCCAGCCTGGGCTACACGATGAAACCCTTATACATACACACACACACACACACACACACACACACACACACACACACACACACAATTTAGAATCTGTCTGCCTAAAATAAAGATTCTAAATACACAATTTCATCCACACACTATTCACTGTTTTGTTTTGTTTTAATGCTTCACCTATATTCCTGTAGTACCATTCGGTAAGACATGAAAACCTTATGGGGTGTGGTGGTGCACACCTGAAATGCCAGTACTCCAGAGGCTGAGGCGGGAGGCCAATCTGAGCTACTGAGCAAGATCCTGTCTCAAAGGAAAAAAGATTTGAAAATTTTATCTGAACTCTTTTGTGTATATACTAAAACCTACATAAAATTTCCTTACCACATACAGATTCTTCTGTAGTTAACCTGAAACCTACAATACCTCAAGATTACTCAATTAAAATGAAAAGGAAGTCTTTTTGATCCCCAGGGAAGTCTTGCTTGTCCTACAAACATGACTCTCATAAACTCCAAGGGTCACGGTTAAGTGTATGAGCCACAGATCACGAGGCATTGCAAATATGCAACATTAACAAAAACCTGCACACATTATTCTAGACAGGTCCTAACTAACCAAATACATCAAAGCTACTTAACATAGCCATTTAAATATTATAGTAGGAAAAGGCGATACCAGAAAATACTAAGTATTTGAGATTCATTTTCCTATTCTTTTATTCAGGTAGCAACATTAAAGAAAGAAAACTCATATGGCAGAACAGGGACTTGACTTTTTGAGATGTTACTGCCTTTTTATCTTCAGCTTTCAATAATTTGAAACTACAACCCGCAAAGGCAGTTTCTTTTGTCAATCCCTGTTTCGGGACTCACCAGAGTATATGAGTGCTTCTGCTATCAGCACATCATGCCTTCCCAACAGTTTTACCTCTGCACATGAAAAGCTATAGTTCTAAAGACCCACTTGGCCAACTACACATTTCTAAGTCCCTCCCTTTCCACTTTGGAACTTTCCAGGGCCTGTCCATTACCCAGCTGGAGCTCATTATTGTGGCTGGGCATTTCTATAGGGTACAACTCAACACACCAAACCAAATTTTAAATTGTTTTAAACTTCCCTCACAATACTTCCCTGATCCTTCACATTGCTGCTTTGCTTCTAAGTCTGTATTCTTCCACCAACAGCAATGTTTTTCAAACTGCCCGTAGCTACCACAGGCTTCTTAAATCGTTAGCGGCTCCACAACATCATTTCCTCTTGAAAATTAAATGGGATTCAATTGAATAGAAACTACCAGATTGCCTCACACAAAAGAAGCATATTATTGTGTGCTATTTTATCATTTAAATGTGAGAGTACTAGGTCACAGTGTAAAAATGCACACTACCGATAGGGTGTATATTTTATTTTTTAATTTGTTCTTGTTTTGTTTTTAAGTAGGCTCTTGCTATATAGCTCAGGCTGGTCTCAAACTCCGGCTCTTCCTGCCTCATCTTTCCAAGTACTAGGAGGACATGCACAAGTACAGGGCATGCACCACTACACCAGGTTAGGGCATAGCTGTTAAATTGTAAACACACCTGTCTACAGCATAATCCAGTCTATCATTGGGATACAGTTTAGAGACTTCCTTCTCTACACCCAAAGGACTCCAAGCAAAGCTCTTAGGCAATTCCTCTTCACGGTGCTGTCAATCACTGTTCTGCCAGAATGCCTCTAATCTGTCCACAAGGCCACCTTTACTCACCATTTAGTATTTAATATCTCTACAAAGTCCTTTTATCCTTCCCACAGTAGCAAATGTACCCTCATACAAACACATTTATTCGCTCTGCTTCTACAGATGACCTACTTTATAGTTCTTTCAACATTTTATGTTTTTATTTTAATCATGACTCTTTCCCTGTTCTAAACTATAAGATCCTTGAAGGAAGGAGCACACTTTACTAGTCTCTGTTCAACAGCACTCAGCTAAATACATGCCACACAACATGTGTTGACTGTGTAGTAAAATGAACCAAGACCTAAGGACCTGCATGTAACTTCTATTGTTAGGAATGGTGGGATGATTGCCTTTATTCCAAGTGCATTCCTATAGCAGGTGGATCAACATTTCCAGAGTTTTGCTACAATGCCCTGCAGCCTCAAGCAAAAAGACTCAAGTTTCTTACCTTTGAGCAAAAACGGGAGTCCACACAGGTAGCAAAGAATAAGCACCCACTTCCACGCTTCATGAAGTTATATGGCAAAAGTGGAGGGGGCTCAAGGTTCCCAAACGGGGGTAGATAATTACAAACAAAAAAATGCCAGCACTATCAGACTCCATTAGCAGGTGGAACCCAATTATATATATTAATATTAGTGATGGGTATTATGCCATATACGCTAAGTAAAAAAAAAAAAAAAAGCAGCATGAAATAACTGGCTGAAGTTACTTGATTTCTGTTGCCTTCTCCAACAGTTCTGAAATAGCTCCTGACTCACTACATTAGGATACACTACTGGGGGGTGGGGGTGGGGGTTACAACCTAACAGGAACTCATCACTGAGAATCTAAAGTTTTGCACAGCCTTCATCTTATAAACACCATTGTCTTTATTTGCACCTATTTACAAACCCACTCTTGAGCTGACCTCACTGCAATTAAACACAGTTCATGCAACTCTGGCAGACTCTGCCAACTGTCAGTTTCAGCTGTTCTTTTCTTTTTCCATAGTTCATAAACTACAGGAGTTATATTTTTTCTGCCTAATCACCTATTTTATTAAAAATAATTCCTCTGCCCCTAGAGTTGTAATTATACTCACAATAATCAAATATAAATCCTATTATAACCTAACATAAACTTAAAAATCTATCTGTAATGAAATTCTTCAGCCACAAAGTTTATTAGATATTTGTCAAAGTAAGGCAATTTAGGATTGCCTGGGAAAAGCTTTAAAAGCTGTTTAAAGCTTTTTACTTTTGTTTCAGATAGATCAGATGGCTATGCCACCTATACCATGTATAAACTTCAGCCAATGCCTCTGCTCTGCGGTTGTCTCTTTTCTCACCTACCCTTCCTCTTTCAACAAAGCAAATAAAACAGGTCACTCTCAATGAGAAAGGGTCATCTTCCCAAATACATTCTTTGAAAAAGAAAACTGCACTGTAAATCCCTGTTCCTTTTTCTCTCAAGTTCATCTTTTAAATATTTTTAAAAGGGCAAATAATTTGTTTATAAACAAATCCAATTATGCTAAGTGTATAAATATCTAATAAACCTTGTGGCTTACTTTCGTATTTCAAATGCGAGTCTTCTTTAGTATTAAGTTCATCCCACGCTTCCCTTGGTAAAAGAGTAGTTTAAAGGCTGTGGAAAACGGATCAGCTTCCATGAGGCCACCACTCCAGTCTGGAGAATGAAGCCTCCAGCAGCTTTCAATATGAAAAACTGCCACCTGAGTTTTGTGTGTATCTGTGCACACGCACTCAGCGCTCCAATATGGCTTAAGTAACACATTTTAAGTAGTGGAGCTGCAGATGCTCAAGGGAAGCCATGTTTCAAAGGTTTTAAATATTAATTTTTTCAGTCTTTTATTTAAAAATTGGTGCAACTGATCCAAAACATTTTCAAACGCTATTATTTCCTAGCTTAGAGGGGGGAAAGTAAATCTAAAAGAGCTCCTTCAAGAAACCAATTAAGTGAGCAGATGGAGCAAAAAAATTCATTTTTCCTGATTGGAAAACTTTCAATAAGAATACAGTCTATAAAGGTTAAGTCATTTCTCTTAGGTCACCAAGCTACTAATAGCAGCACCAGTAATAGAATAAACTGTTTAATTACATTCTCATCACTTGTCGTTTAAGTATTAAAAAATAATTATCAATTCCTGAGGAAGGACTCCTGCGACATATGTCTAAATTTTCAAAGTTGCTTAAGCTTATAAATTTCAAATTCTAACTCCCAGAAAAAGGTACTATCCAAGAACTTCAAAGAAACGTGTGTACCCCTAAACCACCACAGTGAATTACCAAGTCCATCATTTCAAACTTTGTTCCTCAAGGTTTGAGGGGGAAGAAAATTCTGGAAGGTCCTCTTTACAGAAAGCACTGGCAATCCATTAAAGAAACGAGCTCATTATTCCCGTAACAGGTCTGCAGCTTAAATTAGGAAGTCACTAAGAATTTCTTAAGCTCCGGTGTGAAGAAGGAAAAGTTTGGAAGATGCATTCTTGGTTGGCTTTCGGCTATGAAATGTGTAAATCTGACATGGTTGACACAAACTAAAAGATCTGAGCTGAAAACGGGAGAAAAAAAGAAAAAGTGAACAAGTTCCTTCAACCACAGCTTCTCTTCAGCAACCACACTGTGGAGCCCGCACCATGGGCCTTTGGGATTTTCTTTCTAATGCCCCAATAAATCAACGCCACACTGAGCTTTGGATAGTCAAGGGCGGGGCATGCGGAGGGCAGCGGATCAGTCCAAGAACGTAATCTAAGCACTCACTACAGTCGTTCCTTTGTGCAGCTGATTAGCTCTACAAAGTACTGAAAGAACGCAGCACTTCTCTAAAAGGCAGCGTCCAGCAGACCTAAGCTGGCATGGTTGTGCCAACGGATGCAACAGTGTGATCAACTGAGGGGCAGGGTAGACGAATGTACCGTCTATAAACATCACTAACGAAACTATCATTTGATGAACATCGCTAATAAAACTGTAATGAAGTTGCAGGCAGTAACACATTGTAATTAGGACTTCTGCTGTCACTCTACGGTAATACAAAACTATCCTGTTAGAGATTTAGTAGCACGCCTATATTTGAAAGCAGACAGAACCAGTTTAGCAAGGGGACGAATGGAAAAACATACTCCCCGTCTTCGCTCGACAGCACACACGTATACAGATTTAAGGCCGGGAGAAGCACAAAATCCTTACCCCATTTTGCCCAATGAGAACTCGCTCGGAAGTTTCTGCTCTTAAGCTACGGAATAACTTCAAAAGGATTCCTCCGTCTGCTATTTCGCAGTTGCTTTTCCACCCCACTCGAGACCTTTCCCGGAGGTAATTTCAACGATGCTGACAATTCAATTAGTTCCTGTCGGGAAAATGATTTTCTCTCGCGCCGACACCAAAACGTTCAAATATTTGCTGATTAGAATTGGAAAACGCTACGCGGAGCAGACAGCAGTCAACTATTCCACGAAATTAGTGTCCATGTAGGAAAGAAAAACAAAAAAAAAAAAAAAAAAAAAAGAAAGAAAAGAAAAAAACAGCTTCACCGAGTCCTGTAAAAAATGAGTTCGCTGGTCATCTCGCTCGCGTCCTCGACACTCGGGGACAGCCAGGTAACTCGGCCTTTTCGGTGCTAAGGCAGTGGGTTCAAATTTCTTCCCCACACCAGGTTCCTGGGGGTGGAGCGTGCAACCCAACGCGACGAGCTCTTTAATAAAAATCCTTCCAGGAGCGATGCCACTGTTTCCCTGCGCTTACATTAGAGAGGGAATTAAAAAAAAAAAAAAAAAAAAACTCTAGAAAATCTCCTCGAAGTGCAAACCCGGCAGCTCGCGCCGTGCACCGCACACATGGGAATCTGTCCTTCCCAGAGCTGCCCTCCTAAGACTCGGAGCAGAGAGAAGGTGAAGAGGAGGCAGAGAAGGCTGGGGACGATCGATCCGTTCTCCTGAGGAGCATCAGCGGAGCCATTTCTAGGCTGGCAGAGGCTGGGGGCGCAGCTGCCGCCGGGGCGCAGCGGAGGGGCCCGAGCCCACCTGCCTCGGCCGCTTCCCCGCCCCGCCGAACACAATGGAGCCTCGCCGACACCCGGCTGCCCGCTCTCGCCTCCCCTCCGCCGAGCACGCTCGGTCTCGGGCTCCCGCCAGAGAATGAATGAAGCAGGGCAACCAGCCCCGCGCGGCCCCGGCTCCCTGCCCCCAGCCTCGGGCCGGCCGAGAGACTGCGGGTGGGCGCCGAGGAGTACACTGGCGGGCGGACGGCCGCGCCGAGGCGAGGGGCTC
>NW_008355775.1:6045756-6080280 GCF_000622305.1 Nannospalax galili | reverse complement strand
GGGGCCCGGGCTCGGCCCCAGGCCGCGTCCGAAGGCGGCGGGATGCCGCGCAGCCGCGAGGGGGCGGGCTCACTGGCCGCTAGGGACGGCCAAGGAGGGGTGCTGGGCCGGCCCGTGCGTCGGGCTGTCCCTCCTGCCTTTCCTTCCTCTAGCGGCCGGCGGCGGGCGGGCAGCGCGCTCGGCTCCTTCACTGGCTCCCGGCCCGGCTCCCTGCCGCCACGGCCTCACCTGCGCCGCGCACTAGGTGCTCGCGCTGCGTCTCCATCCTCCCCGCAGGAGGACCTTTAAATAGCAACGTCAGCGCGCTCCTCTCCGCACACACGTCATCCGCCGCTCACGTCACCCGTGCGGGGGATGATGTCACGCGGCCGGAAGTACTGCTAAATTAGGGAAGGAGCAGGGGGAGGACGACTGGGCGAACGCCGCTGTGCCCACCTGCTCTCTTCCTTAAAGGCCAAAGCACTGGAGACAGCCGGAGGAGAGCTCCGGGAAGGAAACGGCAGGAGATTTCCTTGCCACAAATGTGCCAAACGCGGGTGAATCATGCATAGCAACAGTGCCGAAGTGTTAAGTGGGTAATAGCCTATCTCCCACTCCCACCGGGTTTGCAGCAGCATCCCGGGGCTGCTCACATCCCAACCTGCAGGGAGATGTGGGAGAGAGAGCCTGATCATTCATGGTAGATGTACTTACACTGTGACTTGGGAAAAATCAGTTAATTTTAGAAACGGGTCATAAATACCATTCTGAACATAGTCGACTTTTAAACTTTCCCCCCTTCTGGCTACCTAAATCACGAACTTAAAGACTGGAGTTAGGAACAACCTTCTATTATAAAGAATAGCAATTAAAGTAGAGGAACGTCATCAAATGATCTAAATGTTTTCATTCGCAAAATACTCATAGTTTGGCATAGCATCATGAGTTAAACTTAAAACTTAGTTCAGTCAGTTAACTATCGTCCTACAGCATGCCAATGATTCCCTCAGTTCTGCTTTATCAAGAATATGAATTGCAGTCTGGAAAGGAATATCACCAGGTCCTTTTTAATGAACACAAACATAAATTTGGATTGCTTTTTCTTTTTTTTTTTTAGTTTTTAACTGTTACAAGTATAATACCTCTCAAGTACTTTGTTTTTCATTTCCTTTATGGCAAAGATGCTTAGCCATCTAAATTTATGGCTATGAGCATCTATAGAAACCGTGTTTTAAAAATTATAAAGTTTTAAAAAGACCTTGAGGCAGCTTGGTATTAGGTAGAGTCACATAATGACCTTTGATTTTATTTGATTTAACTTGACACTCATGGCCCAGAAATAGAATTGCTGCATAGTGCCAAAGGCCATTATTATTTCAATTATTCTATAAATTCAGTGACCATATTTTACAAACTAAAGACTAGACACATTTGATAATAAATAGAATATTCAAAATCTGAAGTGACCTAGATAATCCAAGGCATTTCCAAACCATGAAGTTATCTTCAGTATAATAAATAAATACCAATGAAGTTCAAAATAAAGTCATCTAAAATACCATAAAATGTATACTAGGGAATGGGTTTTGTGTGTGTGTGTGTGTGTGTGTGTGTGTGTCTCTTAGGTTTTGTTTTGCTTTTGTTTGAGATAGGGTCTCACTATTTAACCCAAGTTGTCCTTAAACTAAAGATCCTCCTGCCTCAGCCTCCTAAGTCCTGGGATTACTGGGGTGTTACCATGCTGGGCCTGCTATGTATGGGGTACTTTATTATTTTTTATTTTATGTGTATGAGTGTGTTGCTTGCACATGTGTAAGTGCACCCATGTAATCCTGAGGTGCTGGGAACTGAATCCGGGTCCTCTGCGAGAGCAGCCAGTGCTCTTACCACTGAGCCAGCTCTCCACCTCCTATGTAAGGGTTTTAAAACATTTTTAATATTAACTCACCTGAGTCCTAATTAATGAACATTCCCTTCAAATTTTTCTACATTTATACTTTCTTGCTCAGGTTTGGAAACAAGATTAAAGGACACCAGCAAAAACCATTAGAACCAGTTTTCAACTGATTCAGACTTTCTGGTCATATGCCGTCACATAAAATCATGATCTTGCTTTAAGTTTGAAATATTAAAAATATTGAGCTTTTTCTTTTTTCTCACGTGTATATGTGTGTGATGTGTGTGCATTTGTGTATGTGCACATGTATGTGCTTTCACATGTGTTCATGCATGTGGAAGCTGGAGGTTTGATGTCAGGAGTCTTCCTCAATTGCTGTCTACCATATTAATTGAGACAGCATCTCTCAGTTGAACCCAGAACTTGCTGAAGGGCTAGACCAATAGCCAGCTTGCTCTCAGCCTTCAGTCTCCACCTTCCCCAGAGCTGGGATTGCAGGTGGGCTGCCACAGCCACTCAGGATTTATGTAGGTGCAGGGGCTCCAACTGTGGTCCTTGCACTTGTGTGACAATTTTTTTAAGGTTATAATCAAAGGTTAAGGAAAGCAAATACCTTCTTGCCAGTTTAATATATTGTCATACTAATAGAAACTTGTAATAAGTTATAATCTAGACAAATGGAGCTTACATATAAAATGTTAAAAGAATAAAACTGTCATTCTTCAAATAATGTCATCTTTTGACTCTTTGCAAATCAACATGCAAATTATTACTGCTCTCTAAAATACAAACACACACACAAAAAAAACAAAAACAAACCTCTTTCCTATCTGAAGTAATTTTCTCTTTGTAGTTCTTTCTCTCCTTGTTAATTAGCTCACCATTTTCAAACACTGCACTTAAGCCTGCCATTGCAACTTCCTCCCATTTATAATCTTTACTCAACTGATTTTCACCCAAATAGCAAGGCAGTTTGTCAGCTGCTACTGTGTCTGTAGAACTGACCCTTCCTAGGAGTCTCTGCTCTTCACAGTAGCAGGCTTCCTTCTCATCTGTCTCTCAACTGAAATTGAGAGCAACCTTTTTGTATATAAATCTAATGGTTCACTGGGGTATGGTGACTTAAAATTATGTGATAATTTCAACCTCATAACTGGCCAATATTTTTTCTTTCTCATTTGTGTGGGATTATCTTATCTGGAAGTACTTACCTGTAAATACCATGGGTGTGACTAAAACCATTATGTAGTGAGATATCGTCTCAGAAAAAAAGTAAATACATTTTCTTCCTCTACTTTGAAGTAATGCCAATACACTTTTGAGAGGAGTCAGAGATCCATTTTATGGTTTTCCATCTGTGAGTAAACATCTTTCCTCCAAAAATGAGCTGTCATAACCCAAATTCTAGTCATGAATTTTCAGCTGTAATTTTTTTTTTTTTTTTTTTTTTTTAAGTATTGAACTTCCTAGAAAGTAATGCATTTCTTTCACCGGAAGAGAAAGAAAGTACTTGAGTAGCATTTCATTTTTTTTTTAACAGTTCCTGTTTCCCACTACACTCTCAAAATTTATGGGGCGGTTTATACCCTCTGATTTTAGAATCTGTGGGCGAAGGCATCTGTTTCAGTTTCTGAGTTTACTTCCGTGCCCTTAGTAGGAGATGGTAGGTCTCCAATGAAACGTTCATAGATTGGTCACGAGATTATTTTGTGTCTTTTTTTCAATGAAAAGTCATTCAGAAGCTAGAAAAAAAATTCAGGAAAAGGAGAGCCAGATTTTATTTTTAATTGACTAACATTAGACAATAGCAACTCCCTTTGGAGTGTCCTATTTTTTTAATCACAAAATACCATTGTTGCTTCAAATAAAGCCATAAACAGAAATAATAGATAGGAGGCTTTCTCCCCATACAGTAGAAATTTCCCTAGCTTATGACACCTAATTATGAGGAGACTAAATAACCAGCAAAGACTAAAAGTAATTATAAGAAAAGAATGAAGAAGCAGAAAAAGATTTTTCTAATGGATGCTAAAAAAGAATATCAATCCACATTCTCTACAATTTAGCAACCCAGGCCATCTTTGAGTTTGGCTTGTGTAAACCCATCTTTTATTATTATCAGTAATAGTCAAAATAGAAACAGAGTAATTGAAAGTCTTTTCAAAGGAAACTTAGTTTAAAAATAAACAGCTTCAAGAATGGGGATATAAGTGTTTATCTTCTCCAAGACAGTGTCTTCAGGATAGCTTTTACCCATCTGAGAACATCCATACTTTTTTTTAAAAAAAATCAGAACAGTTTATGAGTTGGGGGAGAGGTTGAAGAATTATCCATAGGAAAACTATCATACAGATCATGTGAAATTATGTCATAAAACTCTCTCCTGCTCTGATTCTTATTTTAATTTCATTGATGGTTTTCCAGGTACAATCAAAAGAGTACAAATACACCCCTAGGCTTGTGAAAGAAGACACTCAAAGATTTTTAGTTAGGTGCTACTGAGGGCCTAAAGAGAATAAAATTAGAGGAAATTGATATACAACTTTATTTGTAAATTGTTAATATTCAGGAGGATATAAGTGCCTTTCAAACAAGTATCCAGTTTAACTTTAAGTTGTTTGTTTTGTTGGCTATTTGAAGCAGCAGTCACCAGGAACAGGCTGGAAAAAATAAGCAGGTCTGCAGAGAACTACAGTAAAGAATGTGGAGTAAAGCTTGTGCTGTACCTGTGCAGTTACTTAGAATGGAATGCTGTGGAAGCTGATTGCCATGGTAACCAATAATCTTTTTCCTGAATGGGAAACAGAACAACCATGAGGAAAATTTTTAAATGAGCTACCTCATTTTGTGACTCTTGGTCCCAGCTAGGAGAAAAACAACACCCAGGGTATTCAGGACAGCCATGCTTACAAACAGAAATTGCCTTCCTTTCAGAGAGAGAAGGCTGAAGCTGCATGTAATTGGTAAAGACATGGACATGTGTGGATCTGACAGAAGTGCTGCCTAGAACCCCTAGAACCTCTGTTAAAGGTTCTCCCAAACATAAAGGGTCAGAAAAATTCTCACCATTTGAATGGTTTCAGCCATAATATTTCATGAGTTATTTGTGAAGCTTTTATTATTTTAATCTGGTTCTAATAGTAATTTTTCTAAATAATAAATTGGAATTAGGGTTCTCTAGGGAAACAGAATCAATAAGATATGTGCATATATTCAGATAGATGCTAGATTGTGGATAGATAAATAGATGATTGCTAGGTAGACAGATATTTATTGTGGTATTTGGCTCTTGTGTTTCTGGAAACCAAAAAAAAAAAAAAAATCCCAAATCTGCGATTTTGAGAACCAAATGAGTTAGTATTATAGTTTGCTTTCCATCTTAAAAGGCCTGAGAACCAGAGAAGTCAGTGGTGTCACTCTTGGGCCAAGTTCAAAACCCCAAGAACATGTGATTCTGACGACTGAGGGCAGGAGATGATTGTTTAAGCTCCAGAGTAGGAAAGCATTCTTTCCTCAGCTCTTTGTTCTACCCATGCCCTCCACAGATTAGATGGTGCCTGCTCACATTGGTGATGGTAGATGTTTTTATTTCACTAAGTCTGCTGATTTAAATGAGTCTTCTTTCTCTCCATTTCTCCTCCCCATATATATGTGTATATACATATATCTTATATATACCCAAATGTAATACTTCACTAGTTATCTAGGCATCCCTTAACCCAACCAAGTTTACACTTCAAATTGACCCTCACAACAGCTATTATTTTAATCATGAATTATATTTTATCACATTTTACAACTTTTTATAAAAGAAAATTTTCCTAAAATAGATTGTTATCTGCTAATACAACTTAGAATAAAACCAAGATTTCATGTCTTACTCCTAAGAGAATACACGATCTGGTCCCTGTTCTCCTCATGTAATTTGGTTACCATTTCTCAGAGTGTGGCTTGGTGTGCTATTGTGTTATTAACTGCAAGGAGCAGAAACTTCAAATAATTATGACTGAAACTATAAGCATGTTTTGTTCTGGTTGTTATTTGTTTGTTTTTATTTACTTGCTTGGCAGGAAGTCTAGGGGCAAGTGATCTCTTAAAAGGTCCAAGGCATCCTTTAGTGTCCTTTCTTTCCCTTCACATTGCCATTTTCATGTGTTGTCTTTTAAATCTGGCTTATCATCCCATGGTTGTCAGATTATTATATTTCCAGGCATCACATTCAAAGCATCCAAAGAAAGAAGGGAAGGAAACGGGAAATTTCCTCTTTATTCTTGTTTCTTATTGAGAAGGCAAATCTCAGGATCCACATAAGGAGGCCAGAAGCAGATGCTTTCCTTCACACTCCACCTTATTTTTATGAGACAAGGTCTCTCACTGAAACTCACCATTTCTGCTGAACTGACTCAGCGGTGAGCTCCCAGGATCCATTTGTCTCTGCTCACCAACCCTGGTCTTACAAGCATGTGCAGCCATGCCCAGCTTTTACATGGCACTGGAGATTTGACTCAGGTCCTTTTGCTTTCACAGCAAGTGCTCTTACCCCTTGAGTCATCTCTCCAATCCCACAATAAAAAATAAAATAAAATACTGAAAAAAACTTGGATAATAGGTATTAGAAATGGAAAGCCCCCCTATGCTTATGATTTCCTGAATTCATATTGTGAAAATGGCTATATTAACAAAAGTGTTCTACACATTCAGAGCAAGCCCTATCAAAATTCAAAAGATATTCTTTACAGAACTAGGAAAAAAAAATCCCAAGTTTCATAAGAAGACATAAAAGTTCCCAAATAGCCAAAGCAATCCTGAGCAAAATAATCAATGTTGAAGGTATCACAATATCTGATTTTAAGTTATTCTGTAGAGCATAGTCATAAAAACAGTGTGGTACTGGCACATAGACCAATGGAACAGAACAGGAGAACCTCAAATAGACCTACACAGCTACAGACAACTTTTGACAGAGTTGACAAAAACACAATTGGAGGAAAGACAGTCTCTTTAACAAATGATTCTGGTAAAATTGGATATGGACATGCAGAAGAAACTAGATCCTCATCTCTCATTTACATAAAAATAAATTCGGAACTGGAGAGATGGCTCAGCACTGAAGAGCACTGGCCACTCTTGCAGAGGACCTGGGTTCAGTTCCCAGCACCCACATGGTGGCTAACAACCATCTGTAACTCTGGTTACAGGGGATCCAACTCCCTCTTCTGACCTCTGTAGGCATTGCACAACACAGGTACACATATACACATGCAGGCAATATGCTCATATACATAGAAAATAATAAATAAATAAAAATAAATTCAAAATGTGTTAAAGATCTTACTGTAAGACCTGAAACTATAACTGCTAGAAGAAGACACTTCAAGATATAAGCATATCCAAAAAATTTCTGAAAAGAGCTGTAACAGATCAAGAAATATCAAGAACCAACAAATTGGATTGCATGAACTTGAAAAGGAGAATATTTTGATACATTTAACTTTCTGCATATTGAAATAGCAGGAATCATTTATGTATCCCATAAGATTCCAATCAGTGCCATCCCTTTTGGGCTGTGATTGTGAGAGTTGGACTTCCTTTTTGATTTCATATACCAATAGTGCAGTAGGAATTGGACATGACTAGACACTAATTTGTTGGCTATGTTCAAAGAGATGATACCATTATTTTTCTTGGTAGCTGCTTTTTATTTTGTTAGAAATTTTCAAATTTTGTAATAAAACTTTTCAAAAAGTTCTGAATAGCAAAGGAGGCAACAGAATGGAGAGACAGAGAATGGAAGAAAATCTTTGCCTTCCATACAACTGATAGGAGCTTAATAGCTAGAATCTATAAAGTGCTCAAAAATTAAACACAAGAGAATCCAGTCAGTAATTGGGCAAATGAAATGAACAAATACTTCTCAAAAGAAGAAGTACAGTTCCCAGCACCCACACGAAAAAGCTGAACTTGTTGGCAGATGCCTGTAATCTCAGTGCTAGGGAGGGAGAGATAGGAAGATCTTTGAGGCTTGTGGACCAGCCAGTCAGCTGAATCAGTAAGCTCCAGGTTCAGTGAGAGACACTGTCACAAAAATTAAGGTAGAGAGTGATTGAGGAAGACACTTATGTCAATCTCAGGCATCCACATGCATGGACATACCCAGGCACACACATGAACATGTACACAAGAAGAAAAAGTACAAATGGCTGATGAATATGTGAAAATATATCTAACATCCTTAACCATCAGAGAAATGCCAATCAAAACTATATTAAGATTCTATTTTGACTTTGTCAGGATCTCTATCATTTTTTTTTTATGCTGGTGAGGATGCATGGGGAAAGGAATGCTTGTTCATTGCTGGCAGGGATGTAAACGAGTATAGCCACTGTGGAAATCAGCACAAAGTTTCCAAAAATTTTTTTAAAAACTTAAAATACAACAACTGTATGATCTAGCTATGCAGCTCCTGGGTATATATACAAATGAATCTAAATCATACCATATAGATACCGGTACATCCATTTTTTTGTGTCATTATTCACAATAGCCAATATATTGAACCAGCCTAGAACTATCCATCAACAGACAGATGGATAAAGAAAATTGGTATATATACACAGCAGAGCTGTATGCCACTTCTTCAGAGAAGAAGAATGAAATTATTCACATGCAGATGGGTGGAACTGGGGAGAAGGTCATCATGTTGAGTGAAATAAGGTAGAATAAGACAAATATCACATTTTCTTTCATATAGAATGCAGAGGGCGGGGGGAAGAAGGGAGAATATGGGAAGAGAAAGGACTTATGCGAGAAATAAGGGGAAATGGGAATGTAATGAGGGTGAATATGGTCAAAATAAGTGATATATTTGACTGAACATGTCACTTTGAAAGCTGTTGCTTCGTAGAATGACTGTACACTAATAAAATGTTTATAAACTTGTTTGCCACACAATTCAAAGCAACTCTGGCTTTTATACTGATCTTCAAATATGACAGGCTTACTCCAAACACAGAGTTGCTACATATGTCCAAGATAGTCACATAAGGTGTTCCTCCTAACTCAATTCCATGCTCAGATTACATCACTTTAGAGAGAACTCCTGACTATTCTTTTAAAAAATATCTGTATAGTCACCCTCCTATCCTTAATTTGCTTTATTTTCCTCAGAGTAATTCAACACTGTCTAAAATAATATCACTTATTCATTCATTTACTATAGAATGCAACATCAAAAGAGGAACTTTGGGGCTGAAGAGATGGCTCCTTCAGTAAATGAGGACCTAAGTTTGGATCCCCAGCACCCATGTAAAAACCAGGTGTTGGCAGTGTACTCCTGTAATCCCAGTACAGGGAAGTAGAGGCAGGAAGATGCCAGGGGCTCACTTTCCATATAGTCTGCCCAATTATTGAGTTCCAGGTTAAGTGGGAGACTCTTTCAAAAAAAATAAGGTGGAGCCGGGCGTGGTGGTGCACGCCTGTAGTCCCAGCACTTGGGAGGCAGAGGCAGGGGGATCTCTGTGACTTCAAGGCCAGCCTGGTCTATGTAGTGAGTTCCAGGACAGCTGGAGACCTGCTTCAAAAAGACAAAAAAATAAAATAAAATAAGGTGGAGAGTGATAGAGGAAGATACCTGATGTCAACCTCTGGCCTCTACATGTGTATACAGGCGCATATGCATGGACACATACATGCACCTGTACACACATGTACATTCTCTCTCTCTCTCTCTCTCTCTCTCTCTCTCTCTCTCTCTCATCTTCTTCTCAAAGCCCATAGCAGGACAGTGTCTAGCCTGTAGTGGGTACTCAATAAATTCTCATTGGCTGAATTACTATGATTTTCTGCTCTCCTTAAGCAGAAATTACTTAATTGAGTCAGGGTTCTTAACCAGTTAGAGCAACAACAGAATCTGGAGAACTAGAAGACAAGGATTTAGAAGAATAGTTTACACAGTGCAGGGGAAATTAGGAGTCTGGGGGAACTTCTTTAGGCTAAGGTCCCAGGAACCAGAACTGGCAGAAAACGGAACACTAAAATTAGGTACTTTGAGGAGTGCTTAATGAGGATATTATTCTTTACAAAGCTGGGGTAGGTGGCAGGAAAGCTACAAGAAAGAGGGCAGAACCTGGCCCAGTAGGACAGACTTGTGCTTGAAAGGTCAGAGAAAAAGTTGTGGCTGGAATCTGGGAGCAGAAGGGTGTGGGGAGAAGGCTGCCTGGGCAGCTGTGTCCTTTACTTAAGGGTCACAGCCAGCCCACAGAGACCTCCTGCAAAGTAGACAACCCAGGAAATGAGTATCTCAATTTCACCTTCCTTATTACCCTAGTTTGTCTGATCATGCTCCCTCCTAAAGCTGGAAGGTAGGAAGGGAGGCACAGAACCCAGGGGTTGTCGTCCTGGGTAGGGAAAAGTACAAGGTGAATCTGCGGGGACAAATAGAAGATAGCCAGTCCAAGTTATACTGCCATCCTTTCGATTTCAAGTTAGGCACATGGGAAAATAAGTTGTAACGCATAGTAGGAACATAATTCAATATGCCCTTGAAGATACATCAATTTTGACACAGCAGATCTACTTCAAGGAATTTATTCTACAGATATATTTTCTCATGTTCAAAGCAACACATACAAAGTGTTTTTGTTTTTTTTTTTAATGAAAAAGGACTTGAATATTCATTTACGTAGGACTAGCTAAACAAATGATACTATAACCATTGCAATAAAATATGATTTAAAAGAGTAAGGTAGATCCAGGGTGCTGTTATGGAAAGATGCCCAATACAGAAGAAAATTCTGGATATATACAATAAATTGTGGTTACCTTTAGGCAGTGTGAGTGTAGACTGGAAAGTTGGACAGGTTTTGTTGTGCTATTCTCTTGTTTTTTTTTTTTTTTTTTTTTTTGTTTTTTTTTTTTTTGCTATTTTCCCCTACTACTATTTGTACTGTTTGAATTATTTTGACCATGAACATGTATTATTTTAATAATATAAAATCAAACCAAATTATTTAAAAATATTATTAAAAGTAATATAGTAGGAGGCTCAAGAGATGGCTGAGTGGGTATAGTGCTTGCTGTACGAACATTAGGATCTGATTTGCTTCCCATTACCCATATAAAAACAAGTATGTTAGTGTGTGCCTATAATCCAAGTGCTGGGAACATGAAGACAGAAGAATCTTTGAGATTTTTTTTTTTTTTTGATCAGACTGGCCACCCAAATCAACAAGCTTCAGGTTCAGAAAAAGACCCTGACTCAAAAAATAAGGTGGAGAAGTGATTGAGGAAGACACCTGATATCAACTCTGACCTCCACATGTGCACACCACATACACACACACACACACACACACACACACACACACACGCACCAAGAAAAAGGAAAAAAATGCATATGATGGTGCAGGCACTTAGGTAGAAGGAATACAAGTTTGAGACCAGGCTGAATTATATACTGTGATCCAGATTCTGACTTTAAAAAAAAAAAAAATCAAGATTCACCAGTACAACAGAATGATACATTAATATGCATTTCAGTTTCCATTCTCCCTCAAATCATTTTTGGAAAAAGACATTAAAAGTTTACAAAATACACTTACAAAAATTAAAAAATGAAATAAGCTATTTTATTTGAAACTGTAATCTCATTGTACTTTCCACTGATTAAATTGGAGCTATGTATTCTATTTTAAGAGAGAGGCTGATGAGATAGCAGAATAAAGTAGGGAGGACCAAGACAGAGCCATATGAGCATGGATGAAAGCAGATATTTAATTGGTTGATTTCATAGAAGATCTATCACAAGGCATAGCTAATAGCTGTGTGAATACTGCTGTGTGAGGTGGTAAACGATCAATAGTGAAGATTACTAGAAGCCAAGTTTCAGCTCAATATAAGAAAGAATGCAAAAATGATTAGATCTATATTAATAGAATCAGTTGCCCTCAGAATAATTGGTCATCTCTTCATTTCCAGATCTATTGAAGCAGAAATGGGATATAAAAGTAGTTGTTGGGAAGATGTAGAAAAGATAGTTTTAGAGATGAGGTTGGAAATAAGACCGCCTAAAATCATTTTTATTCAGAGAATAAAACTTTATTCTGACAATATGAGATAATATCACAGTAGTCCTTTACCATTAGTTTCTCTGTATCCTCTCCTTCTAAGAAATCAACCCCTCCTGGGCATCATTTGTCACACACAATATACAACTTATTTTTTTCTGTATTTGTGACTCATATCTAGCCTGCTGAAGTGCTCCAGTTACATGTTTGTTTTGGGGCTTTTTTGTGGTCTTTTTTGAGACAGGGTCTCCCTGTAGCCCCAGCTGGCCTGGAACTCACTATGTAGACCAGGCTGGCCTTGAACTCCCAGAAATCCACCTGCCTCTGCCTCCCAAATGCTGGCATTACAGGGTGAGCCACCATGCCAGACTTCAGTTACATGTTTTTGTATATTTATCGACTTTTTTTTTGAGGCAGAGTAGCCCAAGCTACCTTAGCACTTACTATATAGCCTTAGCTGGAAGAAGGCTAATCACAGAAGAACCTGTGATTCTTCTGCTTCATCCTCCTAAGTGCTGGGGTAAGCATGTGCCACCTTGCCAGCTTCCGTTTGCATACCCTTAAAATTCAAATTGAATACTTTAATACCCCTTACTTGTCCCTTTGAGATTTTTATTATTTCTGTACATGACAGGTCAAGCAAGGTTCACATATTTGGCTGATAAAGAAACAATATGCCCTTCTAAAAATTCAAGCAATTTATTATTTATAGAGTTAACAAAAGAAAATGCAGCAAAGGTACCATGCCCCTTGTCCCATTGGACCACACAGAAACAAAAGAGACTGGATGACAATGCAATGTGAGTGGTAGAATACCCTGTTACCAAGGAACCAATTCCATGCTGCAGCTAAGCAGTTTTAATAGACTATAGTTGTAGCTAACAGTGGGAGAGAAAATATAATTTAATAAAGAATTTGGCTGGCCTTTGTTCCTAGTTCATGGAAGGGAAACTAAATCTCTAGAATTCCTAGGCAATAAAAATGTCTTTGGCAATTTTGATAGTTGTTATGATTTGAATGGGAAATATCTCCCATAGGCTCATGTATTTGAATACATATTTTCCTGCTGATTTGGGGAGATTTTGGAACTTTTAAAAAGTGGAGCCTATCTGGAGGAAGTGAGTCTCTGTGGAGAGGTGCTTTATAGCCTAGCTCCTTTTCCTGTCCTCTCTTTGCTTCCTAATCCACGCATATGTGAACAAACAGCTGCCATAAGCTGCTTCTACCATGGAGCTTCCTACTGCCTTCCCTTCACCAACATGGACTGTATTCCTTCAAACTGTGAGCCAAATAAACCTTTCTCCTTTAGGTTGCTTCTTTTCATGTATTTGGCCCCGCGAATGAAAAAATAATATATAAACTTGGAATTGAGAAATAGGGGCATTGCCACAATAAACTTGACCATTTGTGTCCTAGTTATTTTCTATTGCTGTGATAAAAACACTGATCAAAACCAACCTAGGCAGAAAGGGTTTATTTAGCCTACAGCACAGTCTATGATCAAGGGAAGGCAAGGCAGGAACTCAGGGCAGAAACCTGGAGCACAGACCATGAAGGTATGCTGCTTACTGGCTTTCTCCTCTCGTCCATGTTTAGTCTGTTTCTTATACAATACAAAACAACCTGCCCAGGGGTGGCACTTCCCACAGTGGACTGAACCTTCCCATATCATGCAACAATCAATGCCCCATAGACATGGCCACAAGCTAATCCAATGGAGAAAATTCCTCAGTTGAGGTTCCCTCCACCCAGATGTGTTAAGTTGACAACTGAAGCTATCCAGCACAATGTGATTCCTAGAGAGCTAGTTTATAGGAGGAATGTGAAAGAGTTTGGAGGTGCAGTCTCTATGCTCTAAGCAGAACTTAATAGGCAATTCTGATAGGAATGAAGACAACCAGAATGTTGTTACAAATGTGGACAGTAAATGTTGGGTTTCTGAGATTTCCAGGGGAAACAAGGACTTTATGTGGAATTGTGCTTGAGGCTATTTGGATTTCTATTCTGGTGAAGAAACATGGCATTCTGCTGATGTCTTGAAAATTTGAATGAGGATGAATTAAAAAGTAATTATTGAATAGAGGAAATTTCAGGACACCATAGTATTCAGGCTGTGCCATGTTTATTCTACACTGTTTAGGCTGTGGCATTGATATTGCACACTGCATTTACACAGATTTATAGTGAAATAGAGCAGAAAATGGAGCAGAAAAATATGTAGTTTGACAAGGAGCTTGAACCTGGTTAAAGTTGCAAACAGGGTGGATGGGCAGGTTCAGACAAAGCAGTTGTAATTATTAGATTAGTGCAACTAAAAAGAAACCTCAAACTTAGCACTTGGGCAATAGGAAAGATGCCTTGAGGGCAAGGCTCTACCTTTTGAGAGCTCCTGGGAATAACAATAGAAGGCATGCAAAATGCAAGAGTGAGGGGTCTTTGAGGGTTTCACCAAGATTCTAGAAAGCCACTTTGGCTTTCTAGCAACATGTAGCAGGATTGGATTCCCTCTAAGGAGCTCCTGAGTGGGCTATATGTGAAGCTGTGGAGGTCAAACTCAAGTTATAATTGAGATCCAAGATACTAGAGATTTCAGAAACATGGACAAACTGTAGGCACCAAGTGGAGCCAGCCCAAGAGCTAGGCCATATGTGCAACAGAACTGGAGAGGCAGAGCTACACAAGCATGCTGGATCACAGATGATTCCATCATGAGCCCAAGATGCCAGATATGGAGCTGCAGAGTTTGGTGATACCCTGCTAAGTTTTGGTCTTTCTGTTGGTATGACCTTCCCTTGAGGTGCCCCATGCCTTCCTTTTGAAATGGGAATATTTACTCTGTGCCATTTTTTAATTGAAAGTATGTAATTTGTGTTTTATTTTACAGGTACTTACAGCTAAGAGTGCGTTTTGAATCTAAGAATAGACTTTAGACTTTGGAACAGTGTTGAAAGTTGGTTTGAATGCATTTTATATTACAAGATGGCCATGAGCCTATCGGGGTTAAGGATGGAATGTTATGAGTTGAATGTAAAATGTTTCTTAGAGCCACAGGTATTTGAACACTGGGTTCCCAACTGGTGGCACTGTTTTGAGAAGTTGTGGAACTTTTAAGAGGTGAGGCCCAGCTCAAGGAAGTAAATTACTATGGGACAGACTGTTGGAGACAACAACCCTGTTTAAACTCTGCAGAAAGCATGCTTGACCACATGTGCAAAGTCATCAGTAGCCAAGAGTGTTTGATAGCAGAACTAGATAGGCATGTATGCAGACACAGGTTCTGAAGTGCAGTGTCCTTTATGTTTAGATTAGATTTAAAAACACTATGCCCGGGGCTGGAGAGATGGCTCAGAGGTTAAGAACACTGGCTGTTCTTGCGGAAGACCTGGATTTGAATTTCAGCACCCACATAGCAGCTAACAACTGTCTTAAACTCCAGTTCCAGGGGGATCCAACAGCCTCTTCTGTCCTCCGCAGGCATTGCACAACATGGGTGCACTTACCTACATGCAGGCAATACATGCATAAACATAAAATAAAAATAAAAAATAAAAAATAAAATATTTTTTTTAAAAAACACTATGCCTTATTTACACTGTTATGTCAACATTTGCCCTATACCTTGCAAACAGGCCACATTTTATTGTTAATTGTTTTCTGGGTTCCTGCATAGAAATGTCCTTTGATTTGCCTATCTTTGTTCTAGAATACCTGCTTTAGAGTACCCCATTCCTGCAAATAGAACCTTGCAAGTTAGAGACTCAGTGTTCTTTGTTCTACAGAACAGGGAACCTCCATCCCCAACTTTCTTTAGTATTAAATTATCTTGTATGTGATATTTCATTATTAGGTATCACACCATCTGTACCCACCACTACCCAGCAATGCAAGACATAACAGCAAGCCTTGAAGTTTTTTAGTCTAGCTCCATTTCCCATCTTCTTTCTGCTTCCTGATTTATTCAGATGTGACCACACAACTTCTGAAAGATCCGTGGAGCTGACTACTATACCTTTTCTGCTATGATGAACTGTATCCTCTTAGACCACGAACTAAAATAGGCGTTTTCTTCTTTAAATCATTTCCCTATCAGGCATTTAGTCACAGTGCCAAGAAAAGTAACTGATACAGCTAGCTCTTGGTAATGGTCAATGAATCAACTGTCCCTTATAAAGACCCTGGATACTGAAGGTCAGGTGAACTTTCTTGATTAGCCATCATTCAGCGGTGTATTGGGAAGGCAAAATGCCATGAGAACATAGACACTTCACATTTGGGTCTTTCACAGACTTTGCTGTATATTTCTCTTTAATTTTATTTATATCTTTTTTGTTTAATTTTTTTGAAAACATTTTATTATTTTTATTTTATGTGTATGTGTGTATTGCCTGCATGTATGTGAGTGCATCCATGTCGTGCAATGCCTGCGGAGGTCAGAAGAGGCTGTTGAATCCCCTGGGACTAGAGTTATTGACAGTTGTTAGCTGCCATGTGGGTGCTGGGATTCAAACCTGGGTCTTCTGCAAGAGCAACTAGTGTTCTTAACCTCTGAGCCATATCTCCAGCCCTTGTTTAATTTTTTAAAGCTAAATTTATTTTATTTTATTTATTTTTACTTTATGTCTGGGTGTTTTGCCTGCACATATGTAAGTGTACCCCATGACATGTAGTGCCCATGGAGGCCAGAAGAGGGCATTGGATCCCCTAGAACTGGAGTTATGGATGGTTGTTAGCTACCATGTTGGTGCTGGGAATCAAATCTAGGTCCTCTGAAAGAGCAGGTCAGTGTTCTTAACCACTGGGTCATCGCTGCACTCCCTAATTTTTTTAAAAAGTTATTATTGTCATTGTGTGTATGTGTGTATGTGATGTGAGGTGTGGGTGTGGAGGTCAGAGGACAGTTTTGTGGGATTGGTTCTGTCCTTCCACCTTTTATATGGTGTTTTCCCCACTGAGCTATCTTGCCAGCCCCAGATTTATATCTTTTGTAATAAAAATGTGATCTTAAGCATAGACTTTCCTGATTTCTATAAATCATTCTAGCCAATTCTAAAATATGAGGTAATGATGGGAATCTTTGAATTTGTATCCAGTTGGTCAGAGTATGTGTTGTTTTGGAACCTCTGATCTTGGAGCCAGTACTTGAAGTGGGGCAAGTCTTGTGGAAGACTGTACTCTTACTATGTGAAATTTGGCCTAATTCTGGATAATTCAAGTACTTGCTTTGCAGAGAGAAAAGAAAAAAAAAATCTTCAGATACCTCCTGAGTATCTGAGAATCCAGGAGACAAGAGTTGTCTTATGATGCCCTCTGAAAACAAGAGGAGGGGTTCACAAGTCTATGGTCTTGTGTTCCAGGATCACGAGGCATTCTGTCAAGATCTTTATTGCTTCAGAGAAGCCCTGTTCAAAACAGAGCCTAGGAAAATGTGTACCAACATGATGGCACTATTATCACTGGGTTGTGGAATAGACTTTGGCTTTCTTTGAGATGCTTTTCCTCTTTGTATTCACAGAGGCAATTTGGGATGGTGGTGAAGCATGGGCTCTGGTGTTATCTTCCCCGGGCTTAGATAGCACTCTGTCATTTGTCAGCTCCACATCTTGATACTGGTTCACCAATGTGCCCTTTCAGTTCAAGGGCTCAGCCTGGTTCTTCGTTTATCCCCTTCACCTTATTAATCCACAAGAACATCATTTGAGGCCATCATTTCCTTTCTTGAAATAAAGAATATATTCATTGTCTGCCCTGCTTTTTTTCCAGGACAAAATCCTAATTAATCATCTCTGTTAAACCAATAAAATGACCCAATGAGCAAATAAAAACCATGTTAGTTTGCCATGATTGTTTCTTTGATAAATCAAGACTCCAAGTAAATCAGACGCTTGATGTTCAAGTTTTTCTTATTTGTAAAAGGGGTAATAAATAACAGTCCCTGCCTTATATAGTTGTTGGAAAGAGTAAGTGAATTGATATAAGCAAAATCTTTAGAATAGAGCCTGTCACACAGAAAATACTCAACAAATGTTTTAAAAATTTTTGTAAACATTCAAATATTCATCATATGTATGTAATTTGATTGTATATGTATCTAATTTGGCCTGTATATAGTGACTATCATTGTAAATAAAAATCAAAATATAAAGAATATCAAAATTTCTATATATAATCTTATATTTTTCAACTCTCAGCTAGACAAACTAGTGAAATATTCCTTGTTATCAGAACTTTTCAGAATTACCCTATGGAGAAATGGGTTAAATTTAGAGAAAAAAATTGAAAAATTAATGTGAATATTTTAGACAAATATGTATACACACACCACACACACTATATTTACTTGGAATTTCTGTACCACATCCTAAAATAAACCAGAGTTAACATTCCAATCCATATATTTAAAGGAAGAACATTCAAATGTTCATCATATTTTATCTCTAGGTAAGGGAATTTTTAGTTTTTTGCTTTATGTATATTTAAATTCTTTCATGTATCACTTTTTCTAATTAGGAAAATATTATTTTTAAAGGTAAAATGAGAAAATCAGATTCCTTTTTGCACTGAGTAAAGAAGAGAGTAAAAACAGAAAGGAGTTGAGACTTCAGTGACATGAGAGATTGCTTTTGAAACATTCTGAAATTATATTTTTATTGGTTTTAACAAGATTTATAACCTACTCAAAAATGCAATAGAGTGGGCACCACAAAACAAATGTGTTTGAAAGCACCAGAACCAGCACATGAATAGTCATGATGTTCAGCAGCATGTCCCTGTTGAAAAATAGGTTTTATAATCTATAATAGTGGATGTTGTACTAACAAGGTAAGCTGCATGGGAATAAAATGAAAATATTTCAAAAGCGGAGATTAGAGATGATTAAAGATGAAGATGAAAAGGTATTTTAATGAAACTGCCTTTTGTTATGTTAATACCAATCACAATCAAATACCAGCGTGAACTTTAAGAACATCAGTAAGTTCTTACATCAAATTGGGAGGATGGAGACTAACCAATTTTGAGTTTGAATCCACATAGTGTAGCTCTATAGCACTGGGTAAGTTATTTAATATCTTTGAGCCTTAGTTTCCTTGACCTGAATCTGTCCATAATAATAATCCCCGAGGGGCTCACTATAATAACTAAATGATATAAAAACTTCTGGCACATAGTACATGTCTTCTTTGTATGTGAAACATAGCTGTCACTTTCCTGTTCCTTTTATTGATGTAAAAACTATTTTCTTCCCACTACTTTTAGTATTAACTTTTATCAGTAGCTTTGAAGGAATCATATAGGATTGGGAGGGTAGCTCAGTGATGCAGAGCTTGTATGTGTTATAACCTGGACTCAATCACTGCTACCTTAAAACAAGAGGAACTATTAAATAGAAAAGAAATGGGCTATGCAAGAATTAGGGAAGTTGACATTTAAGATGATTCCATAATATATTCTTTTCCATTAACACCTCCAAAATCTGTGAACCTTTTACACAGAGGCATATCATACCATACCATCTCCATGATCTCATCAAGGGTAAAAGGAAAGCAAGAGACTCAATAACATTCAAATAGCCAATCTTTTATACTTCTTGCTCCATGATCTCTGAATCGTCTGACATACTGCATTTTGGTGTCTTACATCTGTAAACTGAACTACAGAATTTCATTGACCTTGGACTTATTACATGGGTGCTGGGGTAAACTCCTGGCCTGTTAAGAATTCCATTTCCTGCTCAAAGGCTATGTTATCCTTCAAAGGCCTTTGGAAATCTCAAAGTTGGTCCCAAAGCTTGCCCATGAGTTAACAGAATTCTTAGGAAGTAGCCTGTAACCCTACCACTTGGGAGACTAGGCTGGAAGATGATGAGTTTGAAGCAAGCCTGAACTATATATCAAATTTAAGGTTAGCATTAGCTGCATAGTGAGACCCTGTCTCAAAGAACAAAACAAAGAACATGTTAAGGTACCTAACTATGGATTTTTAGCTAAAATCTTCACAAATTAGCTACCCTTAAGGAGAAAGTCTATATTCATAGTTCTGCCTACCCAACTCCTACGGGAAGACTTCTTTAGAATGACAAAACGTCCTACAGAGAAAGTGGGCCACTTCTATCCTTAGCCCTCCACCTACCTAGTTTAGAATGAGCAGTAAGGTTTCAATTACACAAAACTTTCCACTTCTCTATAGTACCATATAGGTGCTGGGAACTGAACCCAGGTCCTCTGCAAGATCAGTAAGTACTTTTAACTATTGAGCCATCTCTCCAATCCTTGTTTTGTTTTAAAAATTTGTATTATTTTTAATTTTGTGAATGTATGAGTTTGTGTGTATGTGCATCTGAGTGCAAGCACCTGTGGAAGCCAGAGGTATCAGATCCACTTGGAGCTGGAGTTAGAGGCAGTTGTGGGCCACCTAATGTGAGTGCTGGGAATTAAACTTGGTCCTCTGCAAAAACAGTATGCACTCTTAACCAATGAGCCATTTGTAGCTCTGTTTATTTTTTGAGACAAGGTATCATATAGCCCAGGTTAGCCTTGAACTCACTATTAGCTAAGGATGATCTTGAATTTCTGATCCTTCTGCCTCCACCTTCTGAGTATTGGGATTGGGAAGGTCTTGCAAATTTCTTCTACTGTTTTTTTTTTTTTTTTTTTTTTGACACAATGGTCATTATTTTCCTAAAGAGGTCACAGTACTTCTACATAAACTTTCACAAGCTGTAGTGCCTTTCCCTTAGCATGTTGTTTTCACATTCTTCATTGATCCTGCCCTTTGATTACAGATTCAACCAGTTGGTCCAGTATACTGTGATGTTATCTGTAAACTTTCACTGCTATGTCTGAACCTCTTCTCTTAGATGGATTTCAGATAGACCATTCATCTGCCCTCTGGAAAGTTTGCTCCAGCAGGTTATGCAACTTGGCTAGCAACTGCTATTTTGCCTTTGATATTCTTTTTTTCTTTTTTTTTTAAATCTAGGTAAACCAGGCATGATGGAGGATGCCTTTAATCCCAGTACTTGGGAGGCAGAGGGAAGCAGATCTCTGTGAGTTCCAGGCTGCCTTAGCTAACGACCATCTGTAACTTCAATTCCAAGGGACTCCAATGCCTTCTTCTGACCTCCCTGGGCACTGCACAACAAGGGTGCACTTATGCACATACACCCCCAAAACAAACAAAAACAAAACCTTGGTACATCAAGTTCTGTGATTCATGTCTTTCTGGCTTGTTAACTAGGTCCTGAGCCCATTTATTATTCAATCATAAGAAGTATATCCTTTTATCTCTAATGCTTTATTACTTTCATATATTTTCAACTTTTTAATTTGGTCCAATAATGTAAGTTTATGTGAATCAAATAATAATTTATTTGTCTATTATACTGTTTTAAAAGTCTATTAATTTTATAAAGTACATATTTTGAAAGTAAAAATTCAGATGTTTCTTTAGTAAAAGTAGAGAAAAAAAACAACTTCATCTATTGTGTTAGGATTCTTGTATCCCTTCCCGAACCTCAGTTAAGTGGCATCCCTCATTTTTTACTTTACTTCTTCTGACTATTTAAAGATTGGTTTGGAGTTCCCTGCATAGTGCGTCTCAAATTCTTTTTCTTAAGAATCTTTTTATGATAAAAGAAAATTAAAAGAAAAATAAAATAAAATTAAATTAAAACACTATTATAATTACTATGTAATTATAATTACTATATAATTACTATGTAAGTTTATTGACTATTAATGCCAAGTATTATGCTAAATATTTTATCTTCTCAGTCTGCTGATAACAATCTTATCAGGATAGATATTATGTCATACTTTATTTTAAAGCTGCCCCTTAATAATCCCTTCCATTCCTCTTGGCTTCTTCATCTCAGGCAAACACTGATCTACTTTCTGTCTTTATTGATTAAATTGTATTTTCTAGAGTTTTATGTAAACAGAATCATACAGAATAGCCTATTTGTATAGCTTCTTTCACTCAGCACAATTATTTTAATATCATTCATGCTATTGAATATTTCAATCATTAATTTTTATTTCCATGTAGCATTCATTCCATTGTATGGATTTTCCATACCTTGTTTATTTGTTGGTGGGCATTTAGTTACTTTCAGTTTGGGATTATTGTAGTTAATACTGCTATGAACTTTCATGTACACATTTTTGTAGGGATATATATTTCATTTACTCTTGGTTAATTCTACAAGTGAAATGGCCAGATCCCATGGTAGGTATATGCTTAACATTTTAGGAAATTGTCAAGCTATTTTACAAAGTAGTTGAATATTTTGCATTCCCACCTATAATCACCCTTCTTTATAGGGGAAGAAATGGGTCTCAGTAGGAATTTATCATTTGCCTAAGATCCAATTAAATTTGAACCTACATCTATCTGCCTAATACTAAACCTTTGACTTTAACCCCCATGCTCTTTGACAACTTAATAGAAGTTGTCATTTCTAGAAGTCTAGGTAAGTGGATTTGGAAGCGAACTATTCTAGTCTGGTTCTGCTGTAACCAACTGTTTGACAAAGGGCATTAACTTGTGAAACACTGTTCATTTGTTAAGTCAAATGGTTGTACAAGGCCTTGATGTCTTTTAGTTCTGTGATTCTGTTTATGTAAATATTTTCTACACCCCTATGTGGTCATGAATGGTGGGAAACTACAGTAACAAATGTTAAATTTAAAATAAAGTTTGAATATAAGGAGAATGGTTTGATATTATTAGTAACAATTCTTCCCCATAGGAAATACATGTTTCTTCTATTATTTTTCTTTACAGCCAAAACAAACAAAATCTGTTTCCAGTGTTGCAGCTCCCATGTTCAGGTATGATGACACTTATTCCTGTCAGTGAATTTTATTCATTGCCTTGACTGATAGGTACGCATATTCATGTCCAGGCTTAAAGCCAAAAATAAAAAATAAAAACTTGGACCAAAACAGAACATTTATTCTCTATATTCAGAGGGATTTAGTGAAAAAAAATTAATACCATGTCAGGATCTACATTTGGCTGTTAGATTTTATTTCACTCAGATGATTTTTGGGTTTCCTGATATCTCCTACTGCACAGATAGTGACTCAGCCTTTTTCTTGTCCCCATTTATGATGGAAATCTTCTGTGCTAGTTACGGTGCCAGTCCAGCCAAGTCCTGCCCCCTCCTCTACTCCATTTTCCCCCTGCCATTTTATGCCCTGCTCTCTACCTCCTAAGACTAAAATTTTCTCTCTCTAGCTCCATGGCTCTTTGAGAAGAAGCACATAGGCGATTTGGGACTGTACAGTGGGTATTTTTCCACACCACTGCCTTGGCACTGAATCTCTGTCAATTGCTGTGTTGCTCCTTAGTCACATTTTCAGTCAGATTGGTCTTCTTCCCCAACCTTAGCTCTTACTGGGTTCTTCAGACTCCATTATCTTACCCTTTTCTTTCTTTTTGTTTTTATTTTCTTCCCTCCTTCCCTCCCTCCCTCCCTTCTTCCCTTCCTTCCTTCCTTCCTTCCTTCCTTCCTCCCTCCCTCCCTCCCTCCCTCCCTTCCTTCCTTCCTCCCTTCCTTCCTTCCTTCCATAGTTTTTAGGGTTTTTGTTTTTTGTTTGATACAGGATTTCATTATGTAGCCCTGGCTGGCTTGGAACTTGTGGCAATCCTCCTTCCTCTGTCTCCTGAGGGCTGGGATAAGAGGTATGCACTACCATACCTGGGTTTTGATTCTATTTTCTTTCTTTTCCTTTCAGCTCCAGGTGAAACAATAGTTTTCCCTTTACAGCCTGTCCTTGGGTAAGTCCCATGCTTTGTCTCTTTCATTAACCTTGCCCAGATATATTTGTATGGGCATTTCATCAAAGTCTCTTTTTTTTTTAAACTACATAGGATGAATTTTATTTCCATGAATTTCAATGATTCACCATTTCTTACTTAAAACCTATTGAACTGAAATTCAAACACCTCATTAGAATGATGACTTTAATATCAATCAGTGAATACATATTTAGCATCCTGGTATGCTCAGAATGAGACATGCAAGTCACTTTTGAGATATTCTTTCTCTTGAGAAGTTTATAGTATAGTTAGAAGGTCAACATTAGCATGTAATATAGGACATTAAATCTTAAGTCATGTAAGCCATAAGATAAGCCAGGTGAAGTAAAATAAAATTGTCATAGGAAATGTCCAATATCAAGATATGACATACTTCTTGTATCTTTTAAAGGGCTTTCTGAATCAGAAATGTTTGCTTATTAGACTTGTTAAATAGATTATCCTGAACTAGAAATTTCCAGCAAGTATGGTGTGGTTATTCCTGAAATATTCTGAGTCTGTGAAATGTGTACAAAGGTACCTGATATATAAAGAGTATGGAGGCCAAGTCTTTTTTGTGCATGAAAGAGCTATTGATCAGTCTGGGACTATCTACAATTCCCATACACTGCTAGAGTAAGAAACCAATCAAGTGCTGCTGACTCTTACCTTTAGTAGCATTCTTCTAATAGACCCATCTAATAGACTCATCAGTATATCTCCTCACTTGGTTTGGAAAGAAAGCTTTAGGAATGGGAGAATGGGCAAGACATATCTGATACCCATGCCTACTATGATTATTGCAACTCAATAAGGTTGCTGAATTAAGAGATTGATTCTCAATCATACTCATTTGATGATTCAACTACAATTTGGAAAAGAAAGACATAGACTATGTGGGAGGGTGTTGAGTTTTCCCTACAAATATACATACACCAGTAGAGCTGTCATATCAGGGAAAGCTTTTTGTGATACTTGGGGACCTGCCCTCAAAACTTGATTAGAATTCAAATACACAAAAGAGGAGGAATTGAAGGGGAAGCAACAATGTAGAAGAAAGCAAAGAGGTGGGAAAGAACTAGGTATTGCACAGGTTAAGAAAGAGACAGTTTGATTTGGATCCATACTAAATAATTTGGGGCCGATGGGATGAGGGCAGATCACCCTCCTGTAACTGTGTTAATAGATGAGAATAGAGTATTGGAATCTTAAATTTTGTTTTAATGTAGCCACTTTGCAGAATCATAGTTGTTTGTAAATTGCTACCACATTTAACACACAGTGCATCAATGGGACAGGAGCTCATCAGATTTCAGGCCTGAGAAATAATTTTTGAGGTCCTTGTTGCAATAGATGTAGGAGAAAGGAAGTTCAGACATGCATTCTCAGTTTAAATCAAGGGTAGGCTTAGATGTACTAAAAAGGCAAACTAAGGATGCAGCTATGGCAACAATCAGCCATTTATTATGTGTCCTTTCCCAAAGTAGAAGCCAACATAACGATGATTTCCTCTCCCTGAAGAGGAGCCTGCTTCCTCCCAGGACTGTGGGAATCGAAGGAAGAATATACCATTATGGTTATTGCATAAACGAAAGATCATCAGGATAAGAAATAATGCTAAGTAGAGATAGGAATTTCTTTTTAAAATATTTTGTTTTTGTTATTTTTATTTTATCCTTTATGTGTATGAATGTATTGCCTGCATGCATATAAGTGTACTCGTGTCATACAATGCCCATAGAGATCAGAAGAGGGCGTCGGATTCCCTGGAACTGGAGTTACAGGCGGCTGTTAGCCATCATGTGGGTGCTGGGAATTGAACCCTTGTTCTCTGCAAGAGCAGTCAGTACTCTTAACCACTGAGCTATCTCTCCAGCCCCTGGATAGGGATTTCTAAGCTCTAGGCACATTGGTTGGTGTAACATTCTGTAACTTTCTTTTCCATTGTTCGTCTTTGCTCTTCCAATTCTAAATGAGGAAAAGTAGGACTGAAACTCTCCAGCAATTAACAACTGCTGCATAAATGTCTTTTAAATGCTTTGTTCAGGAATGACAATTACTGAGCACTTAGCTAATAAATGCCTGGTGAGTCTAATCTCTAGATACCAAAGAATTAAATAAAAATGCCTGAGAACTGGATAGCAAATTAGCAACCTTGGTCACTGAAGTGACATATAAGTGTTTTTTCACATTAAGGTACCAGTATGATATAACACTCCTTTCATAGCAGTGGCCTAACTCCTTGAGATAGCAAAACAAAGGACTTACTCTCTCAACAATTATCTCAAGCAGTATGAACTTCCAAGGTAGCACCATTTTCTTCCTATAAAACCATCCTGCATAGATGACACTGATGTAAGAGTCAGATGAGATAATTATGCGAAGGTGCTTTGTAAACTGAAAAGCTATATAATACTCAAGGACTCATTACTATCATTCAATGAATCATAAAAGGACACATTGGAAGGTCATTTGTAGGACAATAGTCTTAAATTATAGAAAAAATGCACTAATCCTTAGGAACTGAAAGTATTAAGATTTTGAAATATCATTTGTTGCAAGATTGGCCTGTTGCAATAATGAAGCTGCTGCACTAACAAGAATGAAATGTATTAAAACAGAATCAGTCCATTACTTTACAGTTTTTTAATGGCATTTATTTATTGCACATGTGCATGTCTGTACACTTGCACATCTGAATGTTAGAGTACAACTTGTGGGAGTCAGTTCCCTTCTACCATTTGGGTTCTGGGGGTTAAATTTAGGTCATCAGACTTGGTAGCAAGCACTGTTCCCTGCTGAGCCATCTTGTCAGAGCCCATTACTTCTTAAAATATTTAAAAGAATGGGTTTCCAACTGTATCCATATATAGATATGTTTAAAAGACAGTCACTACAACTTTGATATGGTGAAACAAAACAAAGCCAGAAGAAAACCTTATCATTAGATCTGTTTAAGTAAATTATATATATATATATATATATGCTATGTAGCTAATCAAAAGAATGAAATAAACTTTATAAATACTAACATGGCGAGATAGTCAAGAGATAATAAATGATAAACAGCCAGGCGTGGTGGTGCACGGCTTTAATCCCAGCACTCGGAAAGCAGAGGCAGGCAGATCTTTGTGAGTTTGAGGCCAGCCTGGTCTCCATAGTGAATCCAGAACAGCTGGGGCTACAAGGAGACCCTGTCTCAAAAAGACCCCCACCTAAAAAAGTGATAATATGTACAAAGCAGCATGTAAGGTAAAATTAATATTTTTCTAAAAACTATCTAATGGTCAAGAAATTATTGAAAAAATCTCTATAGTGACATGTGCTAGTAATCAGGAAAACATTCAAGGAATATCTGCTATACTACTTCACTCTAACTGTTTATGTATATGCCTGTGTGTGGGTATGTACATGTGCATGCAGGTGCCCTCAGAGTCCAGAAGAGGGCATCTCATCCTTAGAAGCTAGAGTTGCAGGCAATTGTGAGCCACCCGATATGGGTGATAAGAACTGAACTTGGGTCCTTTGCAAGAGCAGTATGTGCTTTTAACCACTGAGATATCCTCCAGCCTACTCTTTCATGCTTAAAAAATGGCCATCCATTTAAAAGTTTAATTTTCAACAGTTTTTTTTTGTTTTGTTTTGTTTTTTGTCTTGAGATAGGGTCACCCTGTAGCCCCAGCTGGCCTGGAACTCCCTATGTAAGCCAGGCTGGCCTCAATTTCACAGAGATCTGCCTGACTTTGTCAACCTTTCTATAGTATTTTTAACATTTTAATTTTCTTTTAAATTTAAATTTCATATATTATTATTGTGTGTATACACACAGTGTGAGTGTGCATGTGCCACTATGTGCATGCAGAGGCCAGAGGACAACTTTATGGAGTCAGTACTCATTCCACCTTTTCATAGTTTTGAGGATTGAACTCAGGTTGACAGGCTTCTACAGCAAGCATCTTTACCGGCTAAGCCCTGTTTTAACATTTTTATAATGAGCTTATACTACATTCATAAGCATTAAAAAGTCAAGATTTTTATAAGTGAATAAAACACCTGTTCAAACAAATGTCAAACACATTAGTGAACACGTATAATTGACTTTGAAAAACCTGGAAAGAAATATTGAAGGTTTAAATTTTTAAAGCCAAATGAAGTTTAGCTCAGTTTGTTGAAGGTGATTTGGAATTATAGGGCCTGAAAAAAAAAAGACTCAAAATATTGATCTTATTTCTCTGAAGCACCATGCAATAAGTTCAAAATAAAGTTCAGAGTCACCATGGGGCTGAAACAACTCTTCCTCCTAACATAAACTGAAACAAAGATGAGTTTTATCCCCTTGTAAGATTTTTAGCCTCTGTTTGTGACCAATAAATCAAAAGTCTACATGTTTGTTGAGTGCACTCTAAGCCCCAGAGAAAAATCAACGAAAATGACTTGAACAGAGGTTGAACAAGGTCAACTTGACTTGTCCAAAAGGAAGTACTGATAATAACCAAAGTTAGCCTTGGTATTTGAGGTTAAGAGCAAAGCACCAAGCATGCAGACCGTTTGAGAAGAAAGGTGTTAAGAGATTCAGCCATTTCAGAGGAGAAGACTTTTGCTTTACTTGTGTTCCTTCGTTCATCCATTCTCATACCTATTAAAATGCACGATATAGATGCATTTATATATGTATATACATAGAGAGGGAACAATGAGGTTATTAAAATTATAATGCTATTACCTTGCTGCATGCAAAACCAATTTCATAGAAAAATTTATTATTTTATTATTTCTTTAATTAATTTTTAAATTTTTATTATTTTATTTTTATGTATATGAGTACATTGCCTGCATGTGTATAAGTGTACCCATGTTGTGCAATGCCCATGGAGGTCAGAAGCAGGTGTCAGATTCCCCTGGAACTGGAGTTACAGATGGTTGTCAACTGCCTTGTGGGTGCTGGGAACTGAACAGAGTCCTCTGGAATTGCAGCCAGTGCTCTTAACTGCTGAGCCATCTCTCCAGGCCTCAACTAATTTTAATCAGAAACCACACTGTACAATTGCTTTTATTCTTATTTTAATGATGAGATTTAAGCTATGCTTTTAAATTATCAAGTTTTTGTGTATTTCATACGGAACATAATCTTAATCATCTTTATACCCACTTCCCCACTGGCACCACCCCATAGCTCCCCACTGGAATTCATACATTCTATCATTTGTGTTAAGGCCTGTTGTGTCAAGTTAGTGTCCCCACACAGTCTTCAGTGCAAGTTCATCTACTGAGGTCTAGTTGGCCTATCTAGAGTCCTTCACTTAGGAAAATCAGCTCTTCCTCACCCAGCAGTAATCAGTTGCCAATATTTCTTCTACTAAGATTGTGGTCTGCTGTCCATTTCCCCAGTTCTATGCTGGGTTTTTGTCTGCTTGGGTTTGCATGGGTTTTGTGCATCTTGACGCCATTGCTGTAGGTTCAAATGAGCAAGGTTCCAGGAGCTTGTAGGGCTCTTATTTCCATATGGTCCTGTACCTCCTCCCTGGCTCTTACAATCTTTCTATCTCCTCTTCTGCAATGGTCCCTGAGCCCTGGGTGAGTGAAGTTTAATATAGGAGTCCTGTCCAAAGACCAGCATTCTGCAGACTCTTTAATCGCTACACTTTGACCATTTGTGACCTTTTGTGTTCCTGGCCCTCTGTTACATGACAGAGCTTCATTAATGAGAACTGAGATATTCATTAGTGTCCTCTTTACCCCTTGTTCTATATTCCATGAGTCTTAGGTGTAGAGGTTGTGTTGTAGAGGTGCTGCTTAGGCTTGGGCCCTTCACAGACACTGTCTATGTGTGACCAGTTATAGCACTCTGTAATAGTCTCCATCTGGTACAAAAGAAGCTTCTTTGATGAGTGGTGATTGGGGTATTTGTATGTAAATATAAGAATACATATTTTGCACATAGTAAGAAATTACATTAGTCTAGGGATGTGATAGTTTTGGGGTTTTCTCTAAAATCTACGACCTCTCCAGCCCTGTGTATTTGGCTATGTTTACATTATCATACATGAATTTCCTCCCATTGAGTGGGCTTTTAGTTCAATTAGGTAGCTGTTGATTGTCCCCAAGATACAAGTGCCACTACTGAACCAATGTCATATACTGTGCTGGTCATTGATGTGGTTATTTGGTCTTGTAGCTGGTGTTGGACCATCGATTGGTGTTTTCCCTTAGCATATTTTTAGTGCTCTCCAAAGCTATGATAGTTAGCCTTCAGGGGAAGTGGTTTCCAGGTCAATTCCAGCTCTGTTGCTCTAAATCCTGTGTCTGAAGTATGTTCTGTCTTCAGGAGTGTGGTCTTACCTTCAAGTTCTGGGAAGCAATCAAGGGTTGTGGCAATAACCTGTATAATTTTGGGAGTCTCATGAACCACACTGGCCAACAAATCAAAGGAAAGTTTCTCCTGTCTGGCATTGTTTCTTGTTATGTAGCCTTTAGCTATACACATGAACTCATGTAGAGATACTGTATATGTAATTTGTCATTAGCTTGTTGTACTAAAATGATTCCCTCTGGATTTTTACACTAGCTGGGCATTATTTATTTCTCTTCTCTCTGTCCCTGTCTAACCCTTGCTCCATGGCTTCCCCATTTAAAGTGTCCCAATTTTCCCCATTTCTCCCTTGATAATACCAGTCTCCCATGACCCCACCTCTCTTGAGCTCCTTCTTTCCCTTTATCCCTGAAGTTGCTTGTATAAATCTCCCTCCTCCCTCCCATTTAAATACTCCCATTTTATCCATTTCTCCCTTAGTAACACCTGTCTCCTACTGTTCTCTCTTATGTTCCTTCTTTCCCTTTACCTCCCTGGTTCCTTTTCATTATCCTGTTTCCTGTGGTTACATCAGAATACATACTCACATATAAGGATTTGGTGCTAGGATCCACATATGAGGAAGAACATATGTCTTTTGCTTCTTTGAGTCTATATTATTTCACTTAGTATAACAGTTTCTAGTTCTTTCCATTTACCTGAAAATTTCATGATTTCATCAGGCTTTTTTGCTGAGTAGAACTCTGTTGTGTAAATGTACCACATTTTCATTATCCACTCATCATTTGAGGGACACAGATTGTTTCCATCTCTTAGATACTGTGAAAAGAGCAGCAACAAACGTGGTTGTACAAGTGTCTCTGCAATAGGATGAGTCCTTTTGGGATATACTACTCAAGAGTGGTATAACCTGGTCAAATGGTAGTCTCATTTTTAGTTTTTTAAATGTTCTCCACACTGTTTTCCATAGAGGTTGCATGAGTTTGCAATCCCACCAGCTCTGAATGAGCATTTCCTTTTTCCCACATCCCCACCAGTGTTTGGTATCATTTGTTCTCTTGATCTTAGTCAGTCTGACTGGGATAAGATTAAATCTTAAGGTGGTTTTAATTTGCATTTCCCTGGTTACTAACAATATTGAACACTTTTTAAGATATTTCATCTTTATCTCTTCTTTTGAGAACTCTCTGTTCAGATCCTTAGCCCATCTTTTACTTGCTTGCTTGATTCTTTGTTTTTTGAGTTCTTTGTATATTCTGGATGTTAAACCTCTCTCAGATGTTTTGCTGGTGAAGATTTTCCTCCCACTGTGTAGGTTTTCTCTTCCCTTCCTTGGTCGTTTCTTTTGCTGTACAGAAGCTTTTTAGTTTTTATGAGGTCCCACTTGTTGATTCTTGGCCTTAATTCCTAAGCGATTAATGTCTGATTTAGAAAGCCCTTTTCTACACTTAAATCTTGTAGGTTACTGTCAATATTTTCTTCTAACAGTTTCAGAGTTTTGAGTTTCACATTGATGTCTTTTTTAAGAAAAATATTTTATTTATTTTATGCATATGAGTGTATTGCCTGCATGTAGGTAAGTGCACCTATGTCGTGCAATGCTCGTGGAGGATGGAAGAGGCTGTTGGATCCCCTGGAACTGGAATTACAGACAGTTGTTAGCTGCCATGTGGGTGCTTGGACTTGAACCCTGGTCTTCTGCAAGAATAGTCAGTGTTCTTAACCTCTGAGCCATCTCTCCAGCCCCCACACTGATGTCTTTGATCCATTTGGAGTTGACTTTTGTGCTAATTGAAAGATAAAGGTCTAGTTTCATTATTCTACAGGTGGAGATCCAATTTTGTCAGCACCATTTGCTGAATATGCTGTCTTTCCTCCATTGAGTGTTCTTGGCACCTTTGTCAAATATCAGGTGGGTGAAATTGGGTGAATTCATGTTTGGGTCTTCAGTTACATTCCATTGATTTATATGTCTATTTCTGTGCCAGTAACATGCTGGTTTTTTTTTGTTTTGTTTTGTTTTTGTCTTTTTGAGACAGAGTCTCCCTGTAGCCCAGGTGGCCTGGAACTCACTTTGTAGACCAGGGTGGCCTCAAACTCACAGAGATCTGCCTGCCTCTGCCTGCTGAGTGCTGGGATTACAGGCACATGCAACCATGTTGGACTCCATGCTGTTCTTATACTATAGCTCTGTAATACACTTTGAGATCTGGTATAGTAATCCCCTCAGCGTTGATCTTTGTGCTCAGGGTTGCTTTGGCTATCCGGGGTCTTTTGTGCCTCCATATGAATTTATGGATGGATTTTTCTAATTCTGTGAATATGTCATGGGGATTTAGATTGGGATTGCATTGAATCTATATATTGCTTTTGGTAGGGCATTGAACCTATAAATGGCTTTTGGTAGGATGGTCATTTTCACAATATTAATTCTTCCAATCCATGAGCATAGGAGATCCTTCCATCTTCTGGTGTCTTCTTCAATCTCTTTCTTTAAAGATTTAAAATTTTTATTGTAGAGATCTTTGATATCTTTGGTCAGGTTTATTCCAAGATATATATCTTGGAAAAAAATATATATATAATTTGCAGCTATTGTGAATAGGAAGGTTTTCCTGTATTCTTTCTCCTATTGCTTGTTATTGGTATATAGAAAGGCTTCTGATTTTTGTAGATTAATTTTATAACCTGCCACCTTATTGAAAGTGTTCATCAATTCTAGGAGTTTTCTGGTGGAACTTTTGGAATCTCTTAGGTATAGTATCATATCATCTGCAAAACGTGATAGTTTGACCTCTTCTTTTCCAATTAACACCCCTTTAATCCCAAAACAGCACCATCATCTGGGGACAAAATGTCCAAACACTTGGAGCCTATGGGGGACATTTTCATTCAAACCATCCCATGTGGCTCCTTCTTTTAATGGGAATGCTTCCAGTCTTTCCTCTATTTAGAATGATATTGACTGTGGGTTAGCTATATATAGATTTAATTATATTGAGGTATGTTCCCTCCAGTCCAATTCCCTTTAGAACTTTTTATCATGAATGGATGCTGAATTTTGTCAAAATCCTTTTCTGCACCTGTTAAGATGACAATGTGGTTTTTGTCTCTGAATCCATTTATACAATTGATGATGTTTATTGACTTGTGTATATTGAACCATCTCTGGAATAAAGCCTACTTGATCATGGTGAATAATCTTTTTGATGTACATCTGAATGTGGTTGCAAGTATATATATTTTTTGAGAATTTTTGCATCTATGTTCATTAAGAATATGGGTCTATAGTTTTCTCTTTTTGTTGTATCTTTACCTGGTTTTGGTATTAGAGTGATTCTAACTTCATAGAAGGAATTTGAGAGTTCTCCCTCTGTTTCTGTCATTTTGAGTAATTTAAGTAGTATTGGTCAGAGGTCTTCTTTAAATGTCTGGTAGAATTCTGCTGTAAATCCATCTGGGCCTGGGCTTTTTTTAGTCAGGAGGCTTTGTGTTACTGTTTTGATTTCCTTATATGTTATGGGTCTGTTTAAGCTGTTGATCTCTTCTTGGTTTATCTTTGGTGGTGGCCATGATTTTAGGTATCCATCAGTTTCTTTTAGGTTTTCAAATTTAGTGGAGTATAGGTTTTCAAAGTATTCCCTTATAATATTCTGGATCTTTTGGGTATCTGTCGTGATGTTTCCACCTCATCTCTGATTTTGTTGATTTGGATTTGCTCTTTGTTTTTGGTTAACTGGGCTAAGGGTCTGTCTATCTTGTTTAGCTTTTCAAAGAACCAGCTCTTAGATTCATTAATTCTTTGTATTGTTTTCTTTGTTTCTATTTCATTAATTTCTGCTTTGATTTTGATTGTTTCTTCTCTTCTGCTGAATTTGGGTTTTGTTTGTTCTTGCCTTTCCAGAGTCTTGAGTTGCAATGTTAAGTCATTTATTTGTGCTTTTTCCGATTTTTTAATGTAGTCATTTAGAGCTGCAAACTTCCCTCTTAAGACTGCTTTTAAAGTGTCCCAGAGGTTTTATTATTTTGTATTGTCATTTTTCAGTGAATTCTAGGAATCTTTTTATTTCTTTCTTAATTTCTCCTTTGACCCGTTCATCATTCAGGAGTATATTGTTTAATCTCCATGAGTTCATGTAGTGACAGGGCTTCTTCCAGTGTTGATTTTAAGCTTTATTGCATTGTGGTCTGATAGAATGCGTGGGGTTATTTCAATTTTTTTGTATTTGTTGAGGTTTATTTTGTGCCCCAGTATGTGGTCATTTTTTGAGAAAGTTCCATGGGTTGCTGAATAGTTCCATGGGTGCTTGGGTGGAATATTCGAAAGATGTCAGTTAGGTCCATTTGATGTATGGTATCATTTAATTCAGATGTCTCTGTTTATTCTTTGTCCAGTTGACTTGTCTAATGGAGATAGTGGATTACTTAAGTCCACTACTATTACCAAGTTGGGGTTAAAGTTGTGTCTTAAA